>NC_134234.1:306092941-306395971 GCF_965152275.1 Natator depressus
ATTTTTTTAAATTGTATTTTAATTGGTTTAAAGGCCTTGTTAATGTCCACAGGCTTTGCTGTGGCAATGCAGTAGTGGAAATAATGATGTATATCATAAAGGTTACTAGTGTTTCGTTCAATAGGGGAATTTGTAAATGTAAATATTGTCAAATGTTTACTAATCCAAAATGCAGACTGTGATCAAGGGTAGTGTTCCACTAGTTTAGAAAACAACAAATCTATAATCCTTCTTAACCGCCAACCAATTTATGTTTTATTTTGCTTTGTTTAGAAACATACTGTTCTTTGTTCCATTTAGTATCTTAGCAAATCTATGAATGCCAATATTATGTAACTGTTTTCAGTCTTCTATACATGCAGATAATCTCTCTGACCCACATTTAGCTTGAATTCATCCCACTTTTTCCTGCACTCATTTTCAATTATTGTCACGCCTTGGTTATTACAACAGAAAAGTATTTTTATGTTCATGTTTGTGCAATACTGAAATGGACACTGCACGTTGGAGCTTATTATTATTTCTTTAGCTGTAAATGATATTTAAAACACATCTATACAAGAGTTCTTGGCACTCTCAAAGTTAGACTTAAAAATCCCATAGGGCAAAATTGCTACTTGCCTTTACATGGGTTTTCAGGGATGTATGGAGGCTTAAAACATATAGGGAGTGGAAAGGCGTGGGAAGTGGATGGAGTCTTGGCGCCACTCCCAATGTATCAAAGTGGGCCTGGAAGGACTGAGTCAGCACAAGGTGGAGGAAGTAACCTGCACTCTGTAAAGGATTGCAGTAACTACTCCCCTAACTCCTGAGCATAGAGAAACTAGGGAAGGAATTGTCTACTGCAATCAGAGCTGTGACTGCAGCACGTGTAGACACACCTGCTCTAGTTTTAATTTGACTAGCTTAAATAACAGCAGTGAAGTCTGCCCATGACCTTGGGTATGTACTCAATCAGGTCACCTGTGCCGCTGTCCACGCTGCAGCAGCTTCACTGCTATGGTTACTCGAGCTAGCTAGATCAAAGCTAGCTTGGGTATGTCTAGACATGCTGTAGTCACACCTCTGGTTGTAGTGTACACATACTGCTTAAGTCACAATACTTTCCCATCGCTCCCTCTGAGGCAATGCAGTTACATGCCACCCTGCATGCTGGCCTAGAAGTTAGGGCACAATCTAGCCCAAAATGGTGACCACCCACTGGCATCAAAATAATCTATAGGAAACAAATTACTGTAGCTAGCCAATAAACGAAGGCAGCAGAAAAGCCACTGTCAACTCACACAAGGACATATCTCAGCCTTTGCCCAAACCGTAGGGAATAGAATATAAATATGAAAAGAAAAGTATCAAAGAAAATCCCCAAGAAAAATTGCTATACAAAAAAATGTCCTTTAGTTTGAGAGCAATTTCTTTAGAAAGTCCTATACAGTTCTGAGAATGTGATGGATATTCCTCCCCACGCCTTCTTATTAGAAAACAGTTCCTCGCTTTCAGAAAATCTGAGAACCACTAAACTACTCCACCTAATTCCATGCTAATTCTAGGCTTCAGCATTGGGGGCTTCTCCTAGAGAAGCTAGCCTTGATGTAGGCTGACCATATTTCCCAAAAGGACACTGCCTTGGGCTAGCCAAAGGCCTCCCTCTCCCCACATGTAGGGTTGGCTCTAGCCGCTCGCCCCCCCCCTCCCCGGCCCGCGCTGCTCACCCTCCTGGCTCATGCCACTGACTCCTCTTCCACTGCTCCAGCCCGAGCCGTTCATCCTCCTGGCCCGCGCTGCTGACCCCTCCCCACCATGCCAGGCTGACCTGCACCACTCATCCCCCTCGGCCCACTTGCCATCGGCCCGAGCTGCCCGCCAACCCACCCGGGCAGGGCTGCCTAGCCCGAGCTGCTGACCCGAGCCTTCCCTTTCCTCACACGGGGCTGGCGTTGCCCCCTGCATGTTCCTCTGTGCCCTGCTAAAGGTCGCACCCCACTTTTTTTGGCAAAACTGGGCATTTGTCAAGAGCAAAGGGGACACATGCCCAGTTTTTGGGATGGCTGGGACAGGGCTTAAAAACGGAACTGTCCCGACCAGAATGGGACATATGGTCACTCTACCTTGGTCTCAATACACTGAAAGAAGAAATTGTACCATACTGTTGTAAAATGCTGTTTACCTGGTGCTTTGATATCCTTTCTGGCACTGTTGTCATCTGCAGATATATAAAAGCAACACCTCTTTCAGTGAATGCAAAATAGGGACAGATTCTGGAGGCACCCGCACAGAACATTATAAAAATCTACCTGCTTGCCTGGAATATTAAAAACAACATCAACAGACAAATATTGATGTTATCAAATCTGTTGTCACTGCACCTAATTCAATTTAAGTTCATTCAAGTTTCTTTTCACCTTTTAGACAATTGAAAGCTTGAAGACAGAGTCTGATCTCAGTAACAACGGTGCAAATTTGTAGCAACTTCACTGATGTTGGCCACTTTGGATTTACATGGGTGAAAATTAGATCAGGAACTGGTTCTCACTTTCTAAATTGGACAAGCCAGTTAATAGAAGCATCTGGCTTCAACTTTTTCCCCCTGTAAATTTACCAGAGGGATTTCTATAATGACTCTATTTAGCTCACTTTTCATTCCTCAAAGTGTCAAGCTCTTCTGCCAGAGACTCAAGTTCATGTTTTGCTATCTGCTGAACCAGTTAGCAGGAGCTAAAAATATCAGAATGAAAATCTAGCCTTTAGTTTGTATATTAGTCCATCACTTTAGGCCTCACATACATTTTCTTATACATTCGAATTCCTTTTGCAGTTAGGCTGAGTCAGCTCTCTGTTATGAATTTGTGAACAGGCACCCACAGTGGCATAACAAGGCCCCAGAGGGCCCTGGTACAAGAATAGGTTAGGGGTCCCCCCCGCTGGCTCCCTTTTCCTCACTCCCCAGGGCTGAGGACCACACCACCTGCAACACTTCCCCTGGAGCCATTCAGCTCAGCCACAATGGGACTCAGGCACTGCTCACCTGGCCCCCCGCACTGCATACCCTTATTCCAGCCCAGCCCACACACCCTGCCTAGCCACCAGCAATCGCCGCATCCCTCAGTCTTCCCCCACAGCTTTCCACATGAAGCCCTTGCTGTTGAAGCATCAGCTGCTGTGAGAGTCCAGGGCAGCAGTGCTGTTAAGAGCAGCTCTGGGCTGCGCAGAGCCTGAGTATGGCCACAGTCTTACCCAGGCTGGAGGCAGGGAGCCTCTGGAGAGAAGCTGGGAGCACTTCCTTAGCAGCCTGGCAGGGAACCACTTCCTGCTCCTCTGCTGCTTGGGCCTCCATAACCTCATGGGCCCTGGCATGATCGCTTGCACCATTATAGCTATGCCAGTGAGTCACCACAAGCATTTCGGAGATGTTTTAGGATTGAATTTTCCTTTAGAATCATAGAATATCAGGGTTGGAAGGGACCTCAGGAGGTCATCTAGTCCAACCCCCAGCTCAAAGCAAGACCAATCCCCAATTTTTGCCCTGATCCCTAAATGGCCCCCTCAAGGATTGAACTCACAAGCTTGGGTTTAGCAGACTAATGCTCAAACCACTGAGCTATCCCTCCCCCCAAGATCTGAATGCTTTTTAAAGCAATGGCAGCCACCATTATAATTCTTCATTACATGGGGTCCATTGCATTAGCGATTCCTGACATGTGGGCAGGCGCACACCTCTGTTTATTACAGCAAAGCAGCACAATGATTCCCATATGGATCCATGTGTAGGTAAGTGCTTTCCAGTAGAATTTATGTTCAGCAGAGAAAATTCTATGTTGATTCAACTTTGCTATGTTAAAGCATTGTAACTGTTAATATGTAATGAAGAAAGCACTAGACATATACAAATTTTAGATAACTTAATAGGCCAACACCATTCGGATATCTTTATGTTGTACTGCAGTTCAGTGAAATATAATAAAACTGCAATCAAAGGAAGATTATAATTCTTTTACTTTTCCTCTGATTTATACCAGTCCTTTCTTTAACAGCTTCCATCACAGCAACTTACTGTTGCTAGATCTGAAAGATGTGGAGAGCAAGCAAGACAGTTGCTGCACCTTTGTCAGAGTTATTAGGATTCCCACCTTCCTTCATTTTATTGACCTCACCCTTGAAACCTCTATAGCTTCCAGTTGAGAAGCTAATGAGATGGGACTCCCCTTCAGAGCTTACTTTACAGTAGCTGGAGGGCTTGGTGTTGCTTGACATGAGTCACCCCATTTTGTATGTAGGAGTGGGATGAAAGACAAGGGGCATGATTCTTTTCAGATTTACATCAGTGTAAATCAGGACTAAAGACAACGGAATTACTCTGGGGGAAAGTCAGTCTAAGATCAGAATCAGACCCTTGGCATACAGGCTGGGTCCCTCTCATGGCAAAGAGCAGAAATTAGAAATGTAAGTGTAGTGGTTTTTCTTCTTTTAAAGAGATTTGTGTTGATCGTTAAACAATAAACACATCTTTATTCCTTTACATTGTAGCCGATTGCTGCACTAGTAACATTATATGGATACAGAAATTATTTAATGTATTGTGCACAGAAATGCAGGAAATAGTCCCAAAATCGAAAGTTTAAAATCAGTTTCCTCCTAAAAGCACCATTTAAAACACCTGTTTCATGCAGTTTCTTCACTATTTTTTTCTGCACTACCCATTTATTCAGTCATAGTAAGACTCCCTTGAGGAGGTGTTTGTGCCCAAATTTTCAAAACTGACCACTAGTTTTGGGTGCCTGACTTGAGACATCTTGGACCTGATGTTCAGAGGCGCTGAACATTTATTTAAATTAAAAATTATGGGTGCTCAGCACTTCTGAAAATCTAGCCCTAACTCCATCCTAGGTCCCCTTCTATCCATCTACTTCCTGTGCTTTCCACTGAAACCACTCTCAATAATGGGTTCCACTGGCGTCTTCCTGGTCAAATCTCAGAGCCTACATAGCATCCTCATCCTCCTTGTTCTCTGAGCTGTTTTTTACATGGCTGATTACACTCCTCTTCTAGAAGTTCAGTCTTTCTTTGGCTTTTGTCCTCTCCTGGTTCTTCCATCTTGTTGGTCATTCCTCCTCTATACCTCAACCATTTAACATATCATTGGCTCATCTCTTTCATTCATCTCACACATCCTGGTGGTGGCCAAATCCTTCTGCTTCTTCCTCCACAGCATCTTTAATATCCAACCATTTCTGCCTATTCAGACAGCAAAAACTCATCATGTCCTCATCATTTCCTGTCCTGAATACTGTAACTCCTCCTTTCCTGGCTCCGACACCCACATTGCCTTCTTCAGTCCATTCAAAATGCTGATGGTGAAATCATATGCCTTGCCTATCGAGCTGACAACATTGCCCCATCTTTGATTCCCTGCGCCGTCTCTTCCTTTTCTTCTGCATTAAGTTTAAACTTATTGTCCTCACTTTCAACACCCTGCCTAACTCTGCCTTCCCATATTTAGCTGACATTCTCTTTCTGCATTGCCCCATGTCCCTCGTGCTCCATCAACAAAGCCAGCCTAAATATCCCATTCCACCAAGTCTCTCACAAACATGTTTGAGTTTTTTCCCCCTCCACAAGCTGTGACACCTAGAATACCTTCCATGAGCCGATCAGCAAGGCTCCCCCTTCTCTCTCATTCAGTCCCACAAGACCCATTTCTCCCACCACATCTACTGAAAACTAACCAGCTTCCTTTAAGATAGCTATTTATCTCCTCCTCCCTGACAAAAGAAAGAAGAGGTCCATCCCTTTTACTACACTGTGCCTTTTACTTGCCCTTAATGTGTGATCACAATCTTATTGATGTTACCTCCATTTTCTCCTCCCCCAACTGTTTTATTTCCTCCTCATTACATCCAGTGTAATTTGGGTTTGGAAACTCCTTACAGCAGAGATCTTTTCTTCTTTCTGGCTAGGGAGGTGCCAAAAGAAACTGGTAATATATGTGGCTATCCCATAGTCAGGATCCACATAGTCTTCCACAGCTGCAGAGTCCAAGCAGCTACGCAGCTCTACTCTGTGAACGTATAAGGCCCCAGAATTTGGCCCATACATTCTTGAGCCTGATCATACTTTTAGAACGGGAGTTACTCAACGTTTTGTTGTCTTATACCACAGTAAGAACCCATTCTAATAGTAATCTATGTTTGCCTGTAGGAAACTTGTGCACTCCTTTCAGAATATTCATCTCCATGCAAACTAGGATACACTACATCCACATCCTTATTTTAATGAATCTCAGATAAAATTTAATACATCTCAAACTGACCATTTCTACCCCTTCTCTCTCTCCACATACACACACTTCTTTAATCAGGCTCATCATATCCATGTTAAATGAATATTCATAATTTACAGATTACAGCTCAAATCAAATTCTTTTTCAGAGCACAGAGACACCATCATTGGTCTGTTATGGAGATATCTGTACAACACTCATCCATAGGATTTTATGCTGGCTTTAAGCTACTTTGGTGTTCTGCATCTTCCCTTATATACATATAGTGTGTATATAAAATACTTTTATCTAAAATTTAAACATATTTATTTGTATTTAAAAACAATGTTTCTGCAAAATTCTAATAAAATATGCGTTAGAATCAACTTACCTATATCTTAGCTCTAATGAAAACATTTTGAACAGAAAGTGTCTTGGAAAAAGTCTGCATGTAATCTGTATAAGAAGATTCTAGGAATGTCACTCTGTTACAGGCAAATTTTTCCAAGGCACTTTCTGTCCTGAGGCATCAGGTTCAGCCATCACTGGGTCCTATAAGAACCAGATGGAACGTTGGAGTCCAAAAGTTCTAGGGCAAATGGAATGAGACATGCCAAACCCATGGGGGGGGGGGACAACCCACAGAAATTGGGTGTGGTTTTGGTTTAATTGGCTTGTTGGCTAGTTTTTGGCTTGTAGCTTCTTTTTTTTTTTATCAGCTCCCAGCAAGTAGGGGCAAGGCGATGGGGGAGGGAGGAAGAGTTAGGGTGCACAGCAAGCCCACCATAGTCCCAGACTGCACACCGGGGGGAAATTTAGTCAGAGTGTGTGGGGTTCTTAGGGATTGGCTTGTTTTGGCCTTGTTTTGAAATGGGACTAGCTTGATTTTTGCTTATTGTGAAAGTCGGGGTGCTTATTTACCACGTGAAAGTTGGCAACTGTGGTTGGAATGGGACAGTTGATCATAGACAATGGGAGTGACAGCTGTGTGGGGTAGCTAAGAGGTGGTTGGTGCCTCAAACCAAGGACAGTTCTGTGTATAAACTTTGAACATGTACAAACAGCAATACTGCTCAGTACAACACAGCACATGGAAACAAGAGTCCCCATTTTTGGCTTTTTTTATACATGTGGCTTGACCAATTACACATGTGCAACAGCACGGGCTTTCAGATACTAGCCTAAAATCTCTCTCTCGCTCTCACTGTCTTATGCCTCTTTATTCCATGTGGAATATAGAGCCTTCACTATTGCCTTCCATCTTTGCAAATCTCCTGCTTTAATCTTTGGGTACATCTACACAAACCATGGCAGTGAGCCTCCCAATCCAGACTGACAGACTTGGGCTCATGCTACTGCACTAAAAATAGCTGTGTATGATTGCTGCTTGCACTGGAGCTCAGGCTCTGAAGCCTATGGGAGGGGGCAGGGGGGAGAGAAGAAGGGGGGGAAATGTGTGTGTTGATTTTAAGGGCTTTAGTTTTCTCAGTGCTGATTTTCTACCTTACTAATTATGCATAGGCCTGGAGACCATTTGTTTTGGATTCTATGTCTTTGTGTACGGGATAGCAAGTTGATGTCATCTGCAAAGTCAAGGTCCTCGGAATTCTGTGTGAAAGAATTGCCCGTTGGTTGTTCTGTGGTCTCATTATCCAATCTACCACCAGTAAAAAGATCATGAGTAACATAAGACATCCTTGTCAGATGCCTGTAGTAACCTCAAATGACTTAGTCACTTTGCTCCTATTTTCAAAGAAGCTCCGAATGGTGTTCACAGATTTCTGGGGTGAAACCATAACATAGCGACTTCCATAAACTGCGCTGTCCACTGCATTAAAGGCTCTTTGGAAATCTTAAAAACAAAATAAGAACAAATCCACATAAAGCAGTGACTGTCAGTTGATTTGCAGATCTATGATGATATATAGGGTTACTATTTGATCTATACATGATTTGTCCTGTCTCCACTCTGCTTGTTCTTGTCAGAACCTTGAATCTACTGCTTTCTTTATTCTGTCTGAATGATATATATAATACCTTACTTGGGATAGACAGCAACTGAATGCGCCTCAAGTTCTTACACTGACCAGACATTTCCTTTCTTTGGCAGATTCACGACATCACTCCTTTTCCACTCATCTGGAATTTGTCTTCTTCCCATATCTTTTGTAAGAGGCCTATCAAACTATCTACTGTGTTCAAGTAGAAAAAATTTAAAATAAAAAAAATGTTAAACGCGTAAAATAAATGGTAACTATATATGGATTTGAGTGATATCATTGTAACCCTTCTGCCAGGCCAAGTTGATAGCAGCAAGGGCTGGGTTCAATACATAGGGGTTCCCTCTCAGCAACGCAATGCAAAACCGGCTTGAGCCCCCACCCAGTTACCTGGGAAAATCTTACACACCCCCTTGGGTGCCTCAAAGAGGCAATACTTCCCCTCTCGCAAGCACAGAGTCTCGGTGTAGCAGAAAATCTTTAATAACATGAGGTAAACATCAGCATTAAATTGGGAAAACACCACAACGAGGGTTCATAAACCAAACCATGAGCAAAGACCCACCCCAGCAAATTGGGCCATGTCCTCTCCCTTTGGTTCTTGAGTCCCGCAACCAAAAAATCACCCAAAGTCCCACAACCCAAAAGTCTCTATCCCAGAGTTCAAAAGTTTATCTGCAGAGTTTTACCTCCCAGCCTCGGTGGAAGTGTGTGGGGTGTTAAGGGGCACCTTATGCGGTCCAAGGCCGACTGCCCCGCCTCTGCATGGGGTTCTGCTGCAGCCTTCACTGCGAACTGCTCCGCTCCACCAGCAGCTCAGCAATATATCTTCAGGCCCCCCACTACTTAACACAGCACTCAGTCATTTCAACCCTTAGTAATTTTAGCTCTTTAGTGATTTCAGCTTGTAGTAGGGGAGCCTCAGTGCTGGTGCACCATTGGCCCAAAGTGAATTCAGGTCAGCAGCCTGTAACTAGACTCCTAATGGAATCAAAATTAGCTCTGATATTCCACAGTGGAGAGAGGAGGATGTGGTGGTACAATTGGTGTTTCAGGCCCTCAAAAGAGGCCCACACCACCAAGTACAAATGCCTGCCCCAGCCTCTCTCCATTCACTGGGAATTGGAACTCATGTCCCCTGTCTAGCGAGTGCTACTTAGTTGATGGCAAATCCCCCTGTCATAAAACAGTTCCACTGTCCTTGATTCACATAATCAGGGTAACAACACTTTATTCTTCCTGCCCCAATAACAGAGAAACTGGGGATCCCACAGCAGCCAAAGTGACCATTTGGGCTGCTGTGGGCTCATGCTAGGCGGGGTGGGTGTGCCTATGCAAACAAGATCAGCCCCTGAAGTTCTTTTCTACAACTTGCCACAATTCACCATAAGATGTCAGGGTAGAGCTCATCCTGACTCTGCTTACATCATCTTGAACCAAATTCATCTCACTCCATTTTCCTCTTTTCAATGATGCTAAACTTTGTCCTGTCTTATACCATATGTATATAATGTACCACCTATATCATAGAATCATAGAATATCAGGGTTGGAAGGGACCCCAGAAGGTCATCTAGTCCAACCCCCTGCTCGAAGCAGGACCAATTCCCAGTTAAATCATCCCAGCCAGGGCTTTGTCAAGCCTGACCTTAAATTATATAATTTAGGGCATATTTTTCCTTTACATGTCTCATCTATTTTTCCTTTGCTACAACATGCAAACTTTGACATTAGCTTCCTATGGAATAGCCAGACAAGTAGAATAGGTCTCATCCAAAATCCATTGTAATCAAATTAGACTCCCAGTTGACTTCATTGGACTCCAGATCAGGCCCCAACAGTGCCAACAACACTTTCCTTGCCCTACAGAAGGAGAGTCAGGGATGCCATTCTGCCTGGCCGGGCTAGCATGCAAGTATGGCCTGGGTGCCCCGGAAGGGTGATGCTCCATGCATTGGAATAGGTCACATAAACCTAATGCCACCACTGCTGGAGATGGAGCAGTAGGGTTAAAGCCAGGGAGATACTCCACCCTTACTGAACATACTGGTTTGAGTTACTGCCTCTTTAAATCTTTTTCCCCCGCCTCTACTCCAATGTTCTCTCTGGCCCTCAGCTTAATCTTCCAGCCACATCACATCCATCTTTTTTTTTAAAAAACAAATAAAAAAAAACCTCAGAGGACTTTATTAACAAGGAGGAAATCATATTTTGTTATCCTTCACAGGTTTTTCTTCCAAACATGATTTGAAAAGCCTTGTCCTTGACAGAGAACAAATGCTTTTCCAATTCTTATAGTGCTTTACTAAATGACAATGCTTATTTGTATGTAAGCATAGTCCTTGCACAAAAAGAGTCAAATTGTGATTTCTTGCAGTATGGAATGAGGCAGAGTATAGGACTAGGACTTTTATGAAGCTTCAGATAGACAATCCATGTCAAGGTCTCACCGCCATAAATTGAAAAGGCTCTGTAGCAGATCACAGACTCACCCTCGCTGCGCCTCCTGCTGTTCGTCCAGGAATTACCTTGATTCCAGCACTTGAAGCACCCCCCTGCTGGACAGTGTCTCTCCTGCCTGAGGCCCCATGTTCCTCCCAGACCCTGGTGCCCCTCTACTTTGGGTTTCTGTCCCCAGCAGTACCTTCACACTCCAGGTCTCCCCTCCCAGAGGAACCTCCAACCCCCTAAGCCCACCATGCCACAGTGGCTACAGCTCCTCCCTTAGCCCTTATATCAGGGCCAATTGTGGGCTGATTGGGTGTGGCCACAGCTGTGGCTGCTTCCTCAATCAGCCTACCTTTTTCCTCAGGAGCAGGGTTAACTGCCCCTCTACAGGCTCAAAAATGATCTGATAGGCAACGTTTTTGATGTGGCTTGCTCTATGCTGGCCAGTAGTTTTGCTTCAAATGTCACTTCTTGCACCTTTTTAATGCTATTGCTACATATAGCAGATGGGTTTTTTGTATTTCATGTCCTTCATTTGGGAAGATTATTTATTTGGAGTCTGGCCAAATGGTTGGATTTCTGTAGCCTTTTAGTTTAAGACTAAAAGTCTTCTCTTTGGTATATGAATGCAACTTGGAAATATTTGTTTCAGCAAAGCCTCTGGTATTAGTAGTGCATATTTAAAATGAAAAACATGCATAAGGCAATTTGGGTAGGATGTTCAAGACAATGGAATCAAAAAACCTGCTGTTTTTATAAATGGTTATTTACATAATCTGCCATTTTCTCTTATCTGCAACATTCTGCACAGCAAAATTACAGCTAGCAAATGAAATTTAAATGTCACTTCATGAGCTAATCTTAGCCAAAACATAAGAAGTTTAAATTAGCTCATAGTTATAAAGCAGCTTGCAAGCCACACTTAGAAGCTGAAATAATCTTTTGTTGCATGAAAAGAAAGGTGGTTTATCCCTAATGTTTATGCTCCACTCAGGTGGTCATTTGGCCATCCTCAATATTCTGAAGGTGATAGGAAGGATTCCTACGTGACACCAGCACATTCCTGCCAACATGACAGACTGAAGACACAGGAGCCCTCATGCTTATTTTGGACTACAGAACACAGCTGCTGTCCCTGCCTAACAGTGTGAGAGTGTTGCTCTGACATAGCCATGTCTGGAGAATCTACCAAAATGGAAACGTTCTAGAATGAAAGAAAATTAAGCATAAAGGGCTTGACCCTTCACATTTCTGAGCATTCTGGTCCTGATCCAGCAAAGTACTTAAACATGTGTGTGACACCCTGGCACTCCAATATTAACCACTGTCATATAATTAGGATATGTTTTGTACAAAGTATGCTTTGTGAGGTATCATTCTAAAACTCTTGATCTGATAGACATTAATATCTCATTGGATTGTATGTGCTATCGTCGTATGTGAAGTTACGAAGTTTGGCTATGTGTGTGTTACTGAAACATGTTGTGAGGTTGTAAACACCCACAAGCAGCCTTTCAGGTACAACAGTAAAAAGGCCAAACAATGCTAATGGCTTATTGAGGAAATGCATGCAAGCACAAGGATTACCCCAGGAACTGTGTACAACAGAAACCTCTCAGAGATAGCATTATACAATGGGAACTGTTTGACTCAGGTCACAGCAAAAGAGATTTCCAGCAAGTGGGAAGAAGACTGAAAAGGGGGACAATGACATCATGATGATACCTCATTCGCCCTACAACACTACACCTGGAAACACCTGAGGAATAAAGACTGAACTGTAGGAAGTGATGGTTCCAGGCTAGAGGATTTTTAGCCCGTGTATGAAAACCTGGGAAAGCCAAGATAGCTTGTGCCTTGAGAATGTGCCAGCCTGTTTGTCACTCAGGGCGAGAATTTGCTAATTCATATCCTACCTATCTAGTGCAGTGGTCTCCAAAGTGGCGTATGCGCACCCCAGGGGGCGCGCAAGACCATCCCTGGGGGTGCATGGCAGGAGGAGTGCCGCCGAAGGAGCGCTGCCGGCACGGTGGCAGCAGCGCTCCTGGACCTTTGATTCTCCCGCGGCACGCTGGAGGCAACTCGGCTCCCCCCGCTCCATCTTTGATGACACGCCAGCGGCCGCTCTTTTTTTTTTTTTTTTTTTTTGCTTCCCTAGAGCTGGCCCTGGGGGTGCGTGATCCAAAAAGTTTGGAGACCCCAATCTAGTGTGTTAAGCTCAGTTTGTGGTTTTGTTTATTTACCAGGTAATCTGCTTTGATCTGTTTGCTATCACTTATAATCACTAAAAATCTATCCCTTTGTAGTTAATAAACTTATGTTATGTTTTAATCCAAACCAGTGCGCGTTTGACTAAGGTGTCTGGGGAAAATCTCAGCTTGGTTACCACAAGTGTGCATGGTCCTCTTCACATTGAGGAAGAGGCAGACCAGTTGTTAAACCCATATACTGGCTAGATTTGACCAGGGCAGGATGGTACCACTCTGGGGTCCTAGGCTGGGAGGCTGGTGGTTAGAAAGCCTGCATGTAACTGCAGCTGGGTGTGTCCCTACCTGTGTGAATGCTGCTGAAAGTGCAAGATTTGAGGGCTTTGCAACTTGTCACAGCAGCACAGTGTGAGAGGCAGTCCGGGCTGGTGGGTCAGAGGGCTCTGTGGCACCCTAGTTCCAGGTGGCACCCTGGGAAACCCGTCACAATGTGCTTAACTTTAAACATCTGAGTAGTCTCACTGAAGCTAAAAGGATTACTCTTATGCTTAACTTTAAGCACATGCTTAAGTGCTTTGCTGGATCAAGGCCAGCGTGCTCAACATGTCTCAGGGCGGAGTCCCATATCTGCCTTCAAGAACTGTTATTAATGATATATAGTTGTATAGCGCCTTTGACCCCAAATTATTTTATAAATAAACTCACCCAAAGTATGAATCATGGTCACTTCATTACCAATGAAACAGCGCACAGCAAGCAACACAATATGGAGTTTAGGAAAGGAAGTGAAGAACACCTTTTCCAGTTGAACCTGTATGGGGAATTTAAACTCTCTTTAGGTACTTATATCATGTCTATTCCATGCCTATGGTAGAAGTCCAAGATGAAACTAGGCCAGAAAAAGGGAATTAACACTGCTGTTCTTTCAGGGCCAGAGACAAAGCCCATTGAAGTCAAGCAATGGTAGCCTATCCATTCACTTCAATGAGGTTTGGATCATGTCCACAAAGAGTGTCAGGAAAGTCTTTAAAGTAGCATGACTTTGGTTTGACATCTGAAAAACAGCACCTCCAACAACGCAATGCCTGCTAACACCAAGTTAGGGTGTTAATTTTGTACCAATTCATTGTCACCCTCACTGGGTATAGCTCCTACAGGAAGTGTTCCTTAATGGTCTCCCAATACAGTGGTACACATTAAAAAGCCAATACTATTCTTATCAGAGGAAGATGAGCTCATCACAAGATTACAGTGTGGGAAAATAATACCCCATCTTACCACAAGATTAAAACCACAATAAGATAAAGGTTTGCTTTATCATCTATCACTGAATGTTGCTTTGGGAATGCTGTCATTTGCTTTTCTGACAGTCCCCATTAAACTGTGTCAAAGGCTTTGTAAAAAATGATTAATGTGCTCATTTTGTGAAAGATAGTGAGGACAGTATATTTAAAGTGCTCTTTCACAGAACACTAATGATGTTAGTCTAAGACCAGGATGTTCCAGTGTTTCCCTAGCATAGACCACATTTTAATAAGGAGTGTCTTTTGGACCATCTCCCCTCTGAATCACTATGACATATCCTCTGTGCTAACTACGCCCATGAATTACGTAGGAAGTTAAATTAGGAAAGTATTTAATGTATATCTAGCTACTTTTAGTATAATTTAGCAACTGGAAACAAGGAAGAAAGCCAGCACCATTTCACCAGACACCTCTCCACGGACCACCAAAGCTCCAGGGTCCACCATTGGTCTAATGATGTTAGTGTTGAAAATTCTGGATCTGTTTTCCAAAACTTTGGGGGCTAGTTGACCAAAGCTCTGTTTCTAAGATGAGAGGAAAAGTTATAATGAGCATTTGGCAAAACTATTTATTACAGAAGCTTTACAGATTGCATGAGCTGTGACAGAGGTCTCAAGCATAAACAGTTCAGTAATTCACGGTTTTAGAGTTTCTTGAATTTATATGAATTGACGTGTGTTCAGATAAATAAATTTGTTTTGTTGGACTATTTTCTGCACAGTGTATCAATTCCTTGACAAGTTGCTTGATGAAACTACAAAAAGTAGCATTTGTACCACACTTAATTTTGCATAATATGGTAATTACATGTACATAATTTGAAAAATAGACACAAATTGTTGGTGGGTGTCTCCCTTTTATTGATTATGTTTGTATTACAAGCAGCTGCAGTGATTTAAAACTTTTTAAGTTCATTAAATGCTGAAATGCCTGATATTGCTCCAGTTTGTAATTCTGTGGCTGATGGGATGCCAAGGTCTCGTTAACATATGTATTTTTATACCTACAAAATAACTGCCTAGATTAAGAGAACCCAGTAGTAAGGGGTTAACATTTTGTAGCTACAGGTGGTAAAAACTTTCTCTTTCAAATAATACATTTATTTTAAAGCCCAGTTTTCGTCTTTCGGGGTGAATTTTAGTGCTTTATATAAAGGAGTCAGATTCACAGTTTGGGGAAGTGAAATGTTTTGTGTTGTAACTATTCTGTTGATTTCCCCACACTGCCAGTGTGTCTCTATCCACCCTGTTTTGAAGGGAGTAATGCTAAGGACATGACAGTAGGCCAATCCATTCAGTCTCTAGCCTTTCTTTTGGAATTGCCAACAAAGATGCAAAGTAATACCAGGTATGTTCACAACTGGACTGACGCAATGAACTAATTTCACTAACAGCCAAGGGATGACAATGACTCTTGGCCTCTTAAGGGCAGGATTTTAACTAATGACCTGGAATTAAATGTCTCTCTCCCCTGTTTCTGAACCTGTAAGCCCTCCAGTCCAGTTTTTAGACAAATGACAAATTTGTGAACCATTTTCAGATGAGAGCCCAATATGGTACAGAAGGTCATGTTGGATTGTATCCATTGCTGTTAATTGAATTCAAGCATATTAAAGAAAGGTTTCATATTAAAGAAAGGCCGTGTTAGTCTATATTCACAAAAAGAAAAGGAGTACTTGTGGCACCTTAGAGACTAACCAATTTATTTGAGCATAAGCTTTCATGAGCTACATGAAGTGAGCTGTAGCTCACGAAAGCTTATGCTCAAATAAATTGGTTAGTCTCTAAGGTGCCACAAGTACTCCTTTTCTTTTTGCATATTAAAGAAGTTCCCCAAAAAATCTCCTTGTTATTTAAAATGCTATCTTCCATTGCCATTTTGGACACAGTATAAAACAAGTTAAGAAAATATTCAAAGGCTTACCACAGACATTTTTTAAGCACGACAATTCCTTTTCATAGAATCATAGATGTGACAGGGTCGGGCCAGATGGCTATAGGAGAGTAATTTTTTGAAGCAAAAGATGTTTTTATTTGCATAACACACTTACAAAGTAAAAACAGCAGCATATGCAATGTGTAACACAGCAACCAATCACAATTGTTTTCTCATTAGCTTCAGGGTAGGGAAGTGTTCAAGCTTTCCTGGGCCCAGAGTGGGGGGCTTCCTCAACTCTCGTGGTCTTCCACCCCCTCGAGTTACCTGGCGCCACGCCCGAGTGTCACCAACAATTCCCTCCTCTGAAAGCACCCAACAAGAGGGGCAGGCTGTGGGGTGGACAGTCTTGGGGGGGGGGCACATGCACCCACGTGTGAAAGGACCCTTCTAAGGTGGTGGTGTCCGCAGCAGCAATGGCTGGGGCTGGGGTCCCTTACTCTCTCCCCCAATCAAAGGGTCAGACAAAGGGACCCGGACGAGGACACCAAGCAGAGAACCTCGGACAGCACCCACCGCTCCTCAAAAGCATCAAGGGAGTTGGTGGACGCCGCCCAGAGGAACTCCGCCCGGATACGTGAACGGACCGAGAATCGGAAAATGGCCCCACAGTCACAGGAAACTCCATCGGCCAACCTCCTCTCTCTGGTTTTATAGATGGCAGTTTTAGCCAGGGCCAGGAGGAGGTTAACTAGGAGATCCCACGACTTTGTGAGGCCATGGATGGGGAGTGCATAAATAAAAAGGTGAGGGGAAAAATGTGACCAAAAACATAATAGGAGATTTGTGAGGAGCTGGAACAGGGGCTGCAGCCTGGCACACTCCAAATATATGTGCACCAGGGTTTCCCTCACACCACAAAAGGGACAAGTATCTGGGACGGGGGTGAACCGCGCCAAGTACATGGCCGTGCTCACAGCTCCGTGAAGGAGCCACCAACTGATGTCCCTGACGGGCCTCGGAACCAAGGTGGAACATAGGCTGGCCCACCGGGGCTGCTCACCCTCCAAAGGTGGCAGAAGGTCTCGCCACTTTGTGTCGGGGTGGGACACTAGGGTGAGGGCGTGAAGGGTGTGGAGCATGAGCGTGTATAGATGTTTCCTTGGCGCAGTTTGGAAGTGTATTGGCTGCAGTTCATGCAGCCGGCTCGCAGTGAAGGGGTGAGGGGGTCGATTGGGTCTGCGGGGCAGGGGTCCAATTAAAAAGGTCAGGCGGGCCTGGGGTAGAGGGTGGGCGGGGCGTGCCCTCAAGCAGGACCCGGTCGAGATAAGCTCGAGCAGCGGGCGGCAAAGCGGCCTTCGCCTCCTGAAGTACGCACCGGGGCGTGCGAGGTCTGGAGAGCCCCATGTGCCGGGTGAGCGTCAGGGGATCCAGCCAGTCTCCCTGGTCGTAGTCCAGGAGGTCTCTGACTCTCATGACTTCTGCCAGGATCAAGCTCTGGCGCACCAAGCGGGACTCCGCCACCTGCACACAGAGCTGGGGGTTGTGTAGCAGGGGCTCCGCGAGGAGATCTACCCCCTCGGTGGCCGCCACGGACCTGGTCGTTAAAAACAGTTTCCAAGTCCGGAGGAGGTCCTGGTAGAAGACCGGCAGCCCTGAGAGGTCTCGCGGAAGACCTCCCGGATAGAGATAAAAGAGCTGCCGGTCATATCGGAGCCCTCGGATGTGGCGCAGGATGGCGTGCACCAGTGTGCTCCACGCCAAACTGCCTGCACCATAGAGGAGCCTCTGTAGGGCCTGGAGATGGAAGACATGGACCTGAGTGGATAGACACTTCAGGCCCTGTCCTCCTTCCTTCAGGGGTAGATGAAGAACCCCTACAGGAGTCCAGTGTGTTCCTCACCAAAAGAACCCCAGAATCGATGTCCGGAGGTTTGTCAGGAAACCCGGGGCTGGGACCAGGGTGTTGAGCCAGTACCAGAGCATGGACAGGACTAGTTGATTAAGCACCAGCGCTCTCCCTCTGAGGGAGAGACATCGGAGTAGTCCCGTCCATTTCCGGAGCCGCTCTATCACCCCGCCCTCTAAATTTTCCCGGTTCTCCGGCAGAGAGGGATGCGTGGCAGAAAGGTAAACGCTGAGGTAGAGCAGCAGACCCGCACTCCACCAGATGGTCTGAAGCGTGGGTGGGAGGGAGCTTGCCTGCCGCCAGTCTCCTACCGCCAAGCCAGAGCTCTTGACCCAGTTGACACGGGCAGAGGAGGCTGCCGAATAGATGGCCTGGCAAGCCTCCACCTGGGCCAAGCGTACGCCGACAGGACAGCCGCAGCTCTGGCTCCCGCAGCACCAACCCTGTCAACCTCCTGCGGAGGAGACAGAGGAAAGACTCGATCACCAGAGCATACAGCTGGCCCTAGAGGGGGCACCCCGCCGTACTCCTCGCCTGAAGCTGACCGGTTCGGTCAGGGTCCAGTAGAACTTAACCAGACACTCTGCGGAAGCATACAGCACCCAGAGAAAACCCACAAACTGCAGTACGAAGCCAAACGCCTGCAGAGTGCTCAGGAGGCACCCGTGGTCCATGCTATCGAACGCCTTCTCCTGATCTAGGGACAGGAGGGCGAACGACAGACCGTCTCTACGCCCGAGTTCCAAAAGGTCCCGAACCAGAAATAGGTTATCAAAGATACTGCGGTCCGGGATGGAGTAGTTCTGGTCTGGGTGGATCACGTCCGCCAGCACAGACCCTAGCGGCAGCGAGATTGCTTTTGCTACGATTTTGTAGTCTGTACTGAGGAGCGAGACGGGACGCCAATTTCATAAATCGCGGAGGTCCCCCTTCTTCGGCAATAAGGTGAGCACAGCTCGCCTGCATGAAAGAGGGAGGACCCCACTCTGCAGAGACTCGGCCCAGACGGTGACTAGGTCTGGGCCGAGGACGTCCCAAAACACGCGGTAGAACTCCACAGTCTGTCCATGCCTGGAGACTTATTAGTGGGCATACGACGGAGGGCTTCCGAGAACTCGGCCAGAGTGAGAGGCAACTCTAGCTGGTCTCGGTCGCTCGCGCTGACCGTAGGGAGCTCCTCCCAGAGCACTCTGCAAGCGCTAGGGTCGGTCAGATCCGGGGAGAAAAGACTTGCGTAGAAGGCTCGGGCCCTCCCGCACATCTCTGCCGGTTCCGTGAGGGGGGTGCCGTCTTCTGCCAGGAGGCAGGTGACGTGTTTCTTGACCCCTTCGTTTTCTCCAGGGCATAGAAGAAGTGGGAGCCCCGATCCATCTCCCGAAGGAGGCGGATGCGGGATCGAACAAAGGCTCCCCGGGCCCGATGGTCCTCGAGGGCCCAGAGCTCCTCCCGCTTCTCCCGGCATGATCCGCAGAGGAGCGGGTCTTCGGGGCTGGTGGCCAAATGCCTCTCCAGCTCTAAGACCTCCCGTTCCAACTGCTCTATCACCGCATTTCTCCGTCAGCTGGTGCCCCGGGTGTAGTCGTGGCAGAAAAGCCGGGCGCGCACCTTCCCCAGGTCCCACCATTGCCGCGCTGAGGGAAAGGCACGCTGCTGCCCTCGCCAGGCCAGCCAGAATTCCTGGAAGGATGTCACAAAGCCTTCATCCTCCAACAGGCTGTTGTTAAAATGCCAATAGGCCGGCCCCGGCCTCTCCGCACAGAGGGAAGCTGTCACGGCGGCTAGATGATGGTCAGAAAATGGGGCCAGCCAAATGCTGGAGGAGTGGGCTTGTGAGAGATGGAAGTGTGATAAATAAATGCAGTCCAACCGGGAGTGGCTCGACCAATGGGCTTCCGCCCAGACAAAGGTGAACGTGGAAGTGTCATCCGGGTGGTGGTCACGCCAGATGTCCACTAAGGAGTGATGTTCAACTATGTCCCGGAGGGTGTCTGCGGTGGCCGGGCACTGTTCGGTCCCCGAGCGGTCTCGCTCCTCGAGAGTGGTATTAAAATCCCCTCCCAGGACCAGGCACTCGTGAGAATCTAAGGTGCCGAGGAAGGCGGACGCCTGCTGATAGAATTGTAGCCGCTCTGGGCCCAATGTCGGGGCATAGACGTTAATGAGGTTAACCATGAGCCCCTCTATATGGACCTGGAGGTGCAGCAGGCGACCCTGCACGGCCTCGGCGACCCCTAGCACCTTGGGCTGTAGGTCGGGGGAGAACAGGGTCACCACTCCAGCCTGCCGAATCGTGGAATGGCTAAAGTAGACCCTGTCCCCCCACTCCAGCCGCCAACTGTCTTCGGCGGTCAGATCCGTATGGGTCTCCTGCAGGAAAATCACAGAGTATCCTCCCTCCCGAAGGAAGGAGAGCACCTGGAACCTGCGGAGAGCCATCCTACAGCCCCGGGTGTTCAACGTTGCGATGGTGAGAGGTGTCATGGGGAGGGCCGGAGGGGATCCTCTCTGGCAGGGATGCTCGTATCCCCCAGCGGGCCATGCAACAGTCCTTGACCCATCCCGTAGGTGAGTAATTGGTCACGGAAGACGCGGACCCGCCAGGAGGCCGCGGCATCCTGCTTCCCCATCTCTTTACCTTCCCCCATGAGGGCCCTTGTGGCCCGGAGGATTTGAAAAAAATCCTCCCATCGCTGGAGAGCAAGCTGTACCTTGTTGCGGGAGCCACGGACATCCTCTAAAAACTTCCACAGCTCTCCTCGCAGCTCCTGGGGGCGGGGGTTATGGTTTCCCGGTTGTTCTCCGGCGGGGCCCTTGGTGCAGCCCCGTGGCCCACTAAAACGGGCAAGCAGGGTGCGGACCCCCGACAGGGTGCCTGATGGGCTGGAGCTTCTAGGCCCGCCTCAAGCCCTGGGGCGATAGGGGGTAGTGGAGGGAAAATAACAGCCCCTAATGGGTCGGAGCAGGAAAACACAAAGGCCACTCCCTGGGGGTCATCGGTTGGAAAAGGGAAGGAGACAGCCCTGGGGGCGGCGATAACATCGCAGGAGGTAGACTGGATAGGGGTAGGGGTAGGGGCAGGGGCAGGGGCAGAGGCGAGGTTCTAGGTTTCGGGAGGCAAGCAGCTGGATGGTGGCGCCTCCCGATCAGGCTCGAGGGTTAAGGGGGTGGGGAAGGAGCTCTCAGTGATACCGGGCGCGGGCTCTATGGTGGATTTAACAGCCACAGCATCAGGAGGTGGATTATCTTCTGTTGGGCCACCGCCCGGGAAGGAAATCGATTGCTCCGCACCAACGGGGGGTGCCCCTGGCGGCTCGTGTCCCGGCTGCGTGGCGCCGGCTGTCACCTGAGCAGGCTCGGTGGTCGTCAGCAGGGTGCCATCAGTGGCCGGGTTGATGGAGAAGTCCAGGGGCTCCTCGGAGGTGGGAGCAGAAGCAGCAGTTAGGGGGAGGGAGCATGGGGAAAAGAGGGGTGGAGTGAGGTCACCCAAATCGAGGTTTGCTGGCAAAAGGTCGTCCTCCCCCTGGGCGACTGGGCTCAGATCTAGGGTCTCGATCTCCTCGAACATGGAGGAGAGGACACTTTCTGTCGTCCCGGGGTTCTCCCCGCTGGCACCCACCACAACGGGTGCCTCGGGGTTCACGGGGGCTTCGGGTAGTGTCAGGACAGAAGGGGCTTCCTCAAGGGTCTCGGAGGGGAGGGTCTCCCGTGGAGGGGAGACACTACCTTCTGGTGCTACCACGTCTTTCCCAGCTGACACCGGTGGATGGGACGCACTCATGGACAAAGCGGAAGGTTCAGCATCGGTGCCCCCCTTCCTGGTCTTCCGGGGGGCCTCCGCCTCGGGTAGATGAGGCGGAGCTCAAGCCTTCCGCTTGCCTCGTTTCCCCTGGACTAGGGCCCAGCCCTCCATGGCATCATCTGGGGGCTGGTTAGCAGGGGTCGTATCAGGGGGTAAAGGCGATGGCTCAGGGACTTGTGGGGAGATGGTGGGGCGGCATAAGGGAGGGAGGATTCTCCCTGGGGCAGGCTCTCTCCCACGCCTGGTGGTATCTCTGCCACACCCTCCTCCATAGGCCCCGCCAGATTGTCAGCAGTGAGGGCAGGGCTCTCCCGCTCGTCTGGGCATTGTAGGGGAGGTGCCCCTTGGGCCTGAGCGGGAGAAGTGGTGGTCCGAAGAGGAGGGGGCGCGGGTTCGGGTATCGGGCGGCCAGGGGCATCGGCAATGACGGGGCTGATGTCCTGCCGGGTCTCAGAGATCCCAGGTGCCCCTCCTTGCCAGGCTAAGGGGCAGTCCCTCCGGACATGTCCTGACACCCGGCAGAGGTAGCACCGGGCTTTCCCCGTGCAGAAATACACCCGGTAACGGGCGCCCTGGTGGGGGACTAGGAAGGACCCCTCGAGCGCCTCTCCGTCACGCGCCGCTGACGGCAGTAGAAGCTGCACTTGCCGGCGGAAGGAAAAGATGAGACGGAGGGTGGGGTCCTTGCAGCCCAACGGAGGGTGGGGTCCTTGCAGCCCAATGGAGGGTGGGGTCCTTGCAGCTGATGACAGAAACAGGTTTCCCCAGGGTGGAAAGGACGGGTAACAGGGCAGCATTGGGAAGAAAAGGAGGGACAGAGGTCAGGAGCAGGTGGACGCCCAGGTCCTCCAGCGGCTCTAGGGGGACAAACACCCCCCCCACCTCCAGGCCCCTCTCCACCGCCTCCTGGGCAGCAGCCTCTGATGCTAAGAAGAAGACGACCTTCCCATACATTTTGGAGGCCGCCACAATGGCCGAGGGCCCCACCACCCTCGCCAATGCCCACACGTAGGTCTCCACATGGGGCGAGGTGGGCACCAGGAGGCATCGGACACCATGCTTCCTTGTCATGGTGGGGAAGGGCCCCCGGCCGCTGTTGATGGTGGCGGAGGCGGTGGGCGGGAGAGATGATGAGGTGGCAGGCGGGGGGGCTGCCGCCGCCGGGCATATGTCCTGGGAGGTGAGGGAGGGACACCCACAGAGCCGGTGGAGGGGGCAGTGGGGAGGGACGCTGTAGTCAGTGGCGGGGCCGCAGCAGTGGGGGTGGCCCCTGCCATGGAGGGCCTGGTGGTTTTAGCGGGGCCCTTCCCCTTCTTCTTGCGCTGGCCTTTCCCACCGGCTGGGGGGGCTCCCCTAGAGTCTGGGGAGGCGGTGGGCATGGCAGCGACGGAGGTCACCCCGGTGCCCTCCATTGCTGATGCCCGAGCGGGGGTGGTGGCAGGTTGTTAACAGGAGTTGGGGTCAGGTAAAAAGGAACAGGCTGTGGGATGGGCACTTCAGGGGGGCGGGCACATGAACCACCGTACGCTTGTCCAGAAAGTCCTGTTTGGTTGGCTGGTGCTTCTGGCCCACATGGTGGAATCAGGGTGAGCAGCTAAGTCCAGAGGCAGATGTTAAACAGCCAGCAATGACGATGGAGGGGGCAGTGATGAGGATAGTAGTCTTGGGGTTGGGAGGACACAGATGGATCGGGGGGCGGCTCCGTGCCACACCCCCTGTGTCCCTACAAACACAGTCACGACACAGTCAAGGCCTCCCCCCACACAAGAGCACAGTTCGAAAGTTACTCAGTCTTGGGCCCCCTCCACGGTGATTTGTAGATTCCCCGGGCGGTGTTCCTCCAGTAGACGGCTGTTTCTCTGTCTGTTCCAGGCTTTCTTTTTCACATTCCAGGGATGCCGGAGCGGATGATGAGAAATTCTCTCAGCCGGAGATGGGTCCGCAGACAAACAGCAAGCGGCTGGGTCTGGGGGTTGGGTCCTTCCACTCCCCCCCTCCGGGGAAGCGGGCTGGCAGGTCCCCCCTCTCTCGGGGGGGGGCGTTCAGCTGGAGCGGCAGCAGCGTCCGAGGGCGGACGGGGGGGGGAGTTGTAGCTGTTGCACAGCTGTTCCAGGAGGCACTCTAGACAGCTGCATTCCACAGGGCCCTGGGCTGGAACCCAGAGTAGAGGGCTGGCTCGGGTTCCCCCCAAATCCTCCCAACTCCTGGTCAGACACAGGAGGAGTCGACTTGGACTGTGGGTTCAGAAAAATGGCCAAGCTGAGGGCTGCAGTGAAGCTCCAAGGCAAGCAAATCTGCCAATAAGCGCAAGACCCACCAAGGTAGCGCAGGAACTTTGTCACATAGAATATCAGGGTTGGAAGGGACCTCAGGAGGTCATTTAGTCCAACGCCCTGCTCAAAGCAGGACCAACACCAACTAAATCATCCCAGCCAGGGCTTTGTCAAGCCTGACCTTAAAAACCTCAAAGGAAGGAGATTCCACCACCTCCTTAGGTAAGACATTCCAGTGCTTCACCACCCTCCTAGTGAAAAACTTTTTCCTAATATCCAACCTAAACCACCCCCACTGCAACTTGAGACCGTTACTCCTTGTTCTGTCATCTGCTACCACTGAGAACAGTCTAGATCCATCCTCTTTAGAACCCCCTTTCAGGTAGTTGAAAGCAGCTATCAAATCCCCCCTCATTCTTCTCTTCTGCAGACTAAACAATCCCAGTTCCCTCAGCCTCTCTGCTTAAGTCATGTATTCCAGTCCCCTAATCATTTTTGTTGCCCTCCGCTGGACTCTTTCCAATATTTCCACATCCTTTTTGTAGTGTGGGCCCCAAAACTGGACACAGTACTCCAAATGAAGCCTCACCAATGTCAAATAGAGGGGAATGATCACATCCCTCGATCTGCTGGCAATGCCCGTACTTATACATCCTAAAATGCCGTTAACCTTCTTGGCAACAAGGGCACGCTGTTGACTCATATCCAGCTTCTCGTCCACTGTAACCCCTAGGTCCTTTTCTGCAGAACTGCTGCCTAGCCATTCGGTCCCTAGTCTGTAGCGGTGCATTGGATTCTTCCGTCCTAAGTGCAGGACTCTGCACTTGTCCTTGTTGAACCTCATCAGATTTCTTTTGGCCCAATCCTCTAATTTGTCTAGGTCCCTCTGTATCCTATCCCTACCCTCCAGCATATCTACCTCTCCTCCCAGTTTAGTGTCATCTGCAAACTTGCTGAGGGTGCAATCCACACCATCCTCACGATCATTAATGAAGATACTGATCAAAACCAGCCCCAGGACCGACCCTTGGGGCACTCCACTTGATACCGGCTGCCAACTAGACATGGAATCTTTGATCACTACCCATTGAGCCCGACGATCTAGCCAGCTTTCTATCCACCTTATAGTCCATTCATCCAGCCCATACTTCTTTAACTTGCTGGCAAGAATACTGTGGGAGACTGTATCAAAAGCTTTTCTAAAGTCAAGGAATAACACGACCACTGCTTTCCCCTCATCCACAGAGCCAGTTATGTCGTCACAGAAGGCAATTAGATTAGTCCGGCATGACTTGCACTTGGTAAATTCATGCTGACTATTCCTGATCACTGTTAGGGGGCTTATTCCTGCACCCACTCACTTCCCTGGTCCTTCTCGCATGAACAGAGAGCAACAATACCCGAAGTCCAAAGGTGCAAACAATTCGATGTTTATTGGGGTGAACTTCCAGTAAGCATGATTCCAGTTTCCTTCCTTAGTATCCTCCTTCCCAGCTCTGACACCACAGAGCCTTACACCTGTGTCCCTGTTCCCATTCCTGCCCTTAGCCAAACATGATTCCAATTTCCCCAGCCCCATTCCCTGTTCCCATTTCCCCTTTTAGCAAAACATGATTCCAGTTTCCTTATCCCCATTCCCTGTTCCCATTTCCCCCACCCGCATGCCCACCCCACCCCCCTACTTCCTGATTGACTGCAGACTATATAATAAAACTTGACTTCTGCTTTGCTATACCTTAACCAATCATGTTTCTGAAATTTAACTAACCAATCCTAACATATTGTAACATGATTATGTACCCAATTATATCCCACCACCTTAATCAGTTTACACCCAGCAAAATTAATTATACAGCAGACAGAAACAATCACAGAACCAGACAGAGATTATACAGACAAACAATAGCAAAGTGGGAACTATAATGACAAAACAATACAGAAGTGAGGATTTCACATCCCAGCTATTGATAAGTGAGTTCTTGCCAGACAGGATGCTATCAAACTAAGTTTCCTTTTACATTTTCTAGGCACTTCCCTTTCTCTGGAGGTGATAGGCACTATCAGGACAGGATTGTATTCCTAACAGCCCAATAGCACCTTATTTCAATGTGACTAGTTTGGAATGTGAGGATGTGACCGAGAACAGGGCCTCAGACTGTCACAGTAAGAAAAGAATAAGCCCACAGTAAGAAAAGGCAGACAGTGATTTTTATTCTCTTTTGTACCTCTATAACTAGCCAAGTGATAAGAATACACCTAAATTCTTAGAGTATAGGCCTTTACAGAC
The DNA here is from genome assembly GCF_965152275.1 of Natator depressus. NCBI lineage: Eukaryota > Metazoa > Chordata > Testudines > Cheloniidae > Natator > Natator depressus. Next base: position 306,119,297 of record NC_134234.1, read on the forward strand.
AGGCCGGAATATCTATATCCTAACAATCACTTTCCTCTCCTCTAAGTGCTTCAGAATTGATTCCTTGAGGACCTGCTCCATGATTTTTCCAGGGACTGAGGTGAGGCTGACTGGCCTGTAGTTCCCAGGATCCTCCTTCTTCCCTTTTTTAAAGATGGGCACTACATTAGCCTTTTTCCAGTGGTCCGGGACCTCCCCCGATCATCATGAGTTTTCAGAGATAATGGCCAATGGCTCTGCAATCACATCCGCCAACTCCTTTAGCACTCTCGGATGCAGCGCATCCGGCCTCATGGGCTTGTGTTTGTCCAGCTTTTCTAAATAGTACCGAACCACTTCTTTCTCCACAGAGGGCTGGTCACCTCCTCCCCATGCTGTGCTGCCCAGTGCAGCAGTCTGGGAGCTGACCTTGTTCGTGAAGACAGAGGCAAAAAAAGCATTGAGTGCATTAGCTTTTTCCACATCCTCTGTCAATAGGTTGCCTCCTTCATTCAGTAAGGGGCCCCCACTTTCCTTGACTTTCTTCTTGTTGCTAACATACCTGTAGAAACCCTTCTTGTTACTCTTAACATCTCTTGCTACCTGCAACTCCAAGTGTAGTTTGGCATTTCTGATTTCACTCCTGCATGCCTGAGCAATGTTTTTATACTCCTCCCTGGTCATTTGTCCAATCTTCCACTTCTTGTAAGCTTCTTTTTTGTGTTTAAGTTCAGCAAGGATTTCACTGTTAAGCCAAGCTGGTTGCCTGCCATATTTACTATTCTTTCTACACATCGGGATGGTTTGTCCCTGTAACCTCAAAAAGGATTATTTAAAATACAGCCAGTTCTCCTGGACTCCTTTCCCCCTCATGTTATTCTCCCAGGGGATCCTGCTTATCAGTTCCCGGAGGGAGTCAAAGTCTGCTTTTCTGAAGTCCAGGGTCCGTATTCTGCTGCTCTCCTTTCTTCCTTGTGTCAGGATCCTGAACTTGACCATCTCATGATCACTGCCTCCCAGGTTCCCATCCACTTTTGCTTCCCCTACTAATTCTTCCCGGTTTGTGAGCAGGAGGTCAAGAAGAGCTCTGCCTCTAGGTGGTTCCTCCAGCACTTGCACCAGGAAATTGTCCCCTACCCTTTCCAAAAACTTCTTGGATTGTCTGTTCACTGCTGTATTGCTTTCCCAGAAGATAGCAGGGTGATTGAAGTCTCCCATGAGAACCAAGGCCTGTGATCTAGTAACTTCTGTTAGTTGCTGGAAGAAAGCCTCATTCACCTCATCCCCCTGGTCTGGTGGTCTATAGAAGACTCCCACCACAACATTACCCTTGTTGCTCACACTTCTAAACTTAATCCAGAGAATCTAAGGATTTTCCTGCAGTTTCATACCGGAGCTCTGAGCAGTCATACTACTCTCTTACATATAGTGCAACTCCCCCACCTTTTCTGCCCTGCCTGTCCTTCCTGAACAGTTTATATCCATCCATGACAGTACTCCAGTCATGTGAGTTATCCCACCAAGTCTCTGTTATTCCAATCACATCATAATTCCTTGACTGTGCCAGGACTTCCAGTCCTCCCTGCTTGTTTCCCGGGCTTCTTGCATTTGTGTATAGGCACTTCAGATAACTCGCTGATTGTCCCGCTTTCTCAGTATGAGGCAGGACCCCTGCCATCTCGCGCGCTCCTGCTCGTGCTTCCTCCTGGTATCCCACTTCCCCACTTACCTCAGGGCTTTGGTGTCCTTCCCCCGGTGAACCTAGTTTAAAGCCCTCCTCACTAGGTTAACCAGCCTGCTTGCGAAGATGCTCTTCCCTCTCTTCGTTAGGTGGAGCCCGCCTCTGCCTAGCACTCCTCCTTCTTGGAACACCATCCCATGGTCAAAGAATCCAAAGCCTTCTCTCTGACACCCCCTGTGTAGCCATTCGTTGACTTCCACAATTCAACGGTCTCTACCCGGGCCTTTTCCTTCCACAGGGAGGATGGACGAGAACACCACTTGCGCCTCAAATTCCTTTATCCTGTTTAATGTTTAAAAGCAACATTTAGTACAATTAGTTTGTGTAGTCTTAAAAAGAAAAAAGAAAAGGAGTACTTGTGGCACCTTAGAGACTAACCAGTTTATTTGAGCATGAGCTTTCGTGAGCTACAGCTCACTTCATCGGATGCATCCGATGAAGTGAGCTGTAGCTCACGAAAGCTCATGCTCAAATAAACTGGTTAGTCTCTAAGGTGCCACAAGTACTCCTTTTCTTTTTTCTTTTTACGAATACAGACTAACACGGCTGTTACTCTGAAACCTGTCTTTGTGTAGTCTGTTGCATGGTGTAATAGCATGGAGTTGAGATTTGTTGTTAAGGTAATACAGATCAGATTCCCAGTTCCCTGGGCAAAACAAAAAGGTGTATCCACAACTCAGACTGGTGTCTTGCAGTTCAATACAACGGTAACTGTAATCTTAAGCTCCATCTACTGATAGGATGTCAGTCCTTCAATTTGCTGTGTTGTATATTCAGCCCCTGTAGCAATGCAAGACATTTAAATTTAGGGGTAACCAGAAGATTACTAGTTCCTGGGCTAGGTGTTGCAAAGATCAAAGTCCATAGAACTATGCATATGTATACAGTCACATAAGTTCTTAATGGCTGGTGATTAGGAATAACTGCTCACTTCCAGCTCTTTCCACTCTCCACTGTGCCAACCAACATACAGAAGTGCTACCTCTGAAAAAAATGGCATTGTCTCCAGGACTCCATACAAAAACTAACATTTTTGATAACTGCTAAACCTACAAACTCTGTCTGGATTCTGAAATTCAGGTTAGGTTCCTTCTGGTTTATGCATGACTAAAAATAAAGCTTTTGCTGTTGGAATTTAGTCAACAATTCTGTTGATGCATGAGAGAGTGAGCTAGATTCTACTCTGTTTCCTGTGTATAGGGTTATACAGGCTTATCGATCCATTCAATCCATTTGCTTATTTAGTTCCTGCCACTGTGGCGTCATCAATGGGGAGCCAAGGGCAGAATTTCTCTCTCCAGCTCGAATATAGTTAATATGTTGTTGATACCAGAGTCAGAATAGAATCCAGCTAATTCTCCCACCGCTGGGCTGGTTCTGCACTGCTAACGAAAGTAAAACAGAGTAAAAACTTGCTTCTGGCTCCAAAGTGAGCATATATACTATATTCAGAGTGAAAGATCTATGGAGAGTAAAGGTTCTGTATTTTTAAAGTCACTTAAAAAAAAATCAAAAGGAAGTTCAACCTGTCTCTTGCATTGTAGCTAGGGATGTGGAATACAGAGCTCAGGGAAGGAGGTAAAAAGAGATCTCATTTCAAATATTAAGTCTTCTCATCTATTTTAATCCTCATTATCTACTGCTTTACAAAAATAATATTTTAATAATCCCGTAACGGGCATTTTCTCCCTCATTAATTGGACTGCAGATGGGTGTGGCTTGGGAGGAATGCTGGGGAATGGGAACTGAAACAAAGATGTTTTCGAAGGATGGTGTTGCCTGCTGCCAGCTTTAGGAGAGGCAGGTGCTGCTGTGTGAGAGTTGTGAAAGTTTGTTGGAATTTTTAGACAATGTGGTCTCACTTCATTCCTTTGGATGCACCTCATGCTATATTATTTTAAATGAAAGATATGCTGAGTTATAAAGCTGTATTGACAGCAGAGAAAAGACATCCAAGGACTTGCCCATAGTCAGACAGTGAGTTGCAAGTTATCCTTCTTTAGAACCAAGCCTCCAAGTGACAAGTCCTTTGAAATAACCTCTGTACTAGAGCCATGCCAATCCTGCAGGCAGAATGAGCCTCTTCGGATCTGCTTGGATGTTTGAGTTAAAAAAACAAACAAAAACAAAACAAAAAAAACCATGTTCAAAGGAACATTATATCCCTTCTCACCACATGGGTCCAACCTCTCTAGCACTGGGGCACTGATCATTGCCACTCCACCCAACTTGTAGGGATATTGTACAGGAGGGTTTTACACTCACAGTGATGTAAAGTAGGTGACCTGTAGCAAGAGCAAATGAATGATGTGGAGATTTTCATTTTTTTTAGCAAAGTCTGGAAACATTTTGAAAATAGGACCCAATTTAATTCTGCAAATGTAGGCAATACTGGGACAGCATTTTAAATACCAGATTACATGTGCTGGCACACAATGGCTTCAGCTGGCAAGAAGGGACCTCCACTGGGACAGCTGCAGGAGCTTCTTTTAGAAGCCTTGATTTAAAAAATATATATTGATGTTCTCTATTTGTTTTGTTTAAATATTTGTTGTGTTGTTTAATTATGAGAAGTATTCAATATTTTATTTTTTAAGATCTCAGGACTATCACATAAACTTAATAGATTTTAACGAATTCTCTAATATACAACCTAAGGCCAGTAGCAGTAAATTATTTCTTGTCAAGGTCCAAATTTCTTGGTCAAGATTTAGTCAAGGTCCACACTCCAAAAATCAATTTTCACACTGCAAGTGCCCCACACATACAATGCTGTGAAATATACCCAGAACCTGTTGCTTGTATTTTTAGTGCATTAAATTAAAAAATAAAATCAAACCACTGTATAATGTAAAAATAACCTCCAAGGAAGACGTAATAAATTACACCTGAAACTTTGAGAAAGTACTTAGATTAAATGTCAAATAAATGCAAATATTAGCATCAAAAGACTTTCAGACTGTAGTAGGAAGAGACCCTGAGACTCCTAATGTCAAATGATTATCCCTGTGTATAAGGCAAGAAGGATTCAGCCCTTAGAATTTCTAGCTGTGCATATTGTGTGTTTTTCGTGACATTTGCCAGTTGCCTATTTCCAAGGCAGTAGAGAAGACATAGTTGCTATGGCCCGGATCCTGCAAATGATTCTGCCTTGATGGACCATTGATGCCAAAGGGATTCAGTGCAGATGCAGAGGTGCATTCATAGAACAACTTCCAATATTTGGGTCTCCTGATTATTTTCAGGGAGAGGATAGTGGGGGAATATTAGGCCCGAAGAATGGCTGTGATCAGATCAGAAATTAATTTGCTTCTTTGAAGACAGAAGACCTGACGTTTGAAAGATTTTGTCTGTGTTGTTTCAACAGCCCATTTCCCAGAATGAGTAACTTTTATTTTAAATTAATTTTTATCATCTAAGATGATTCATTTCTTTAGAAGAAGGTTGAACTATCTGATTATCAGGTTTAGAATTAAGTGGGACTGAGGTTCCCCGAGGGTCTTCATCTTCCAATAATCTTAACTGGATGCCAATTTCAGCAAATTGCAAAGATCTGTTACATCCCCTTCTTTTGTACTTAGAAAATTCAAAATGCTGACAAGCCAGTCTTGACATATTTGGTGAATGTGTTAATTATGAAGGAACTAGCAAATACTTCATGGTCAAAATGGGTTCAGTTTTTCCAGTTAAAAGCATATTTAAACCTTTTTTAAGGCATAAAAACAAATCTTAACCATAACCAAAATGACACCATTGACTCTGAGGGTAAAGTCAGCTGGTGTAAATCAGTGTCAAGCCAATAGAGCAGTGCTGACTTACACCAGTTGAGGATGTAACCCACATTTTTCTGCAAAATTCTGAGAAAATGTCTCACTACTCCAAGAATCCAAAGGAGTTAAAAATGACTCTTATTAAATATGCAGGGTTGTTGTAGATATGCTGGTCTCAGGATATTAGAGAGACAAGGTGGTTGGAGTAATATCTTTTATTGGACCAATTTCTGTTGGTGAGAGAGACAAGTTTTGAGCTTACACAGAGCTCTTTTTCAGGTCTGGGAAACTAACTCAGTCTCACCTTGTATGGTCCCTTAAAATATGTGTTAACGTCTTATGTGAAACAATCTGTTCCACTGTGCAATTAGCTGTGACATGGAGTACATGTCCCAGACCTGAAGAAGAGCTCTGCATAAGATTGAACGCTTGTCTCTCTCAGCAACAGAATTTGGTCCAATGAAAGATATTACCTCACCCACCTGGACTCTTTTTAAATAAAATTTTAGGCCCAGTGTCTAATTTTTTTTCAGATCCCTATAACTTTCAGAGAGTTTTGTTTCAGCACTTGATCTTTTAGACAAACTTAGAGCTAAACAAAGGCATACAGAGCCTGGCCTAAATACAAAAAAAGAACAAAGTAATTAATTAGTTTCATTATGCTGGGGAAGCTGACAGTTAGATATCAGCATCTGTCAAATAATTTAACATTTTATGCATCAAAACAGTGATGATGTAAATTTTGGGTGTCAGCGCTTTTGATGGAGAAATAAAAGTGCCTGGAACTTGTAGAGCCAATCTGTGTGGAAGGAAGGTTCCAGCTTTGCTGGGACTTCAGAGTACAACCTGGCAGATGCCTGCCCCATATCTTTGTCCCAAGGCATGCAAGAGGACAGCTCTTTTCCTGCTGATCCTAGGAAGCCAATGAAAGTGAGGTTCCATTCCTGTACACATCTTAAAGTGCGCAGCAGTGGAGTTCCTCTCCTGGCCCTGCAGCATTTCTAAGGTCTTCAGGGCTCTCTAAATATGTGATAATTAGAGCAGGTATAGCTGCTACGTTTGTGCCAGTAGCTCATGAGACTCTATTTAGGGGAGTGATATAGTGCTGACTCCTCAGCTCTCCGGTCCTACCCTATTGCCAGAACAAACGAAGGCCTCTCATTTAGCTTTCTTTCACAGCAAGGTGTTTATATTTCCAGGTAAAGACTATAGCAAACCATAACATCTCTGGGCTTGCAGAGTCAGTCTATAGCATTAATTCTCCCTCATTTTTTCTATTGGTTTACTAGTTAGTGAACTCTGGTACCACATTATCTATGGTCTGTCTCTCTGCGCTATGATAATGAGAACAGTTTATCATGTCCCTCCCTTCTCCTTTCTCTCCTGACATTGCAAACTGGTATCACACTGTTATGATCAATAGTGACAATTGTGAGTCTCTCACACTCTGGCCACCTAGCTGTTTTGAAGCTTAGCAGTACTTGCAGTGAATGGTACTTCTATTCCCTTATGTGTGTTCTATTTAATCCAACTCTGGAATTCATGGCATTCTGGTTCTGCTAGATTCTGTTCAGTTAGACCTTTGCACTAACAACAGAACTAGAGCTCACCAAAGCCCCACTGTTAATTTCTTCACACTAATATTGTTTCACTGAAGGAATATCCCAAAATATTAAAGAAAGGTAGGGACCTTAAGAAGTCATTTAATTTAGCCCCTGTGCTGTGGCAAGACCAAATATATCTAAACTATCCCTGACAGGTGTTTGTCCAACCTGTTTTAAAAAGCCTTCAGTGATGGGGATTCCACAACCTTCCTTGGAGGCTTACTAAAATGCTTAACTACCCTTACAGATAGAAAGTTTTCCCTAAGAACTAACCTAAATCTCCCTTGCTGAAGATTAAGCGGATTTCTTCTTGTCCTGCCTTCAGTGGACATAAGAACATAAGAACGGCCATACTGGGTTAGACCAAAGGTCCATCTTGCCCAGTATCCTGTCTACCATCCTAGCCACTATGTAGAAGCCCTCTACACCAACATTCCACACAAAGATGGACTACAAGCCATCAGGAACAGTATCCCCGATAATGTCACGGCAAACCTGATGGCTGAACTTTGTGACTTTGTCCTCACCCACAACTATTTCACATTTGGGGACAATGTATACCTTCAAATCAGCAGCACTGCTATGGGTACCCACATGGCCCCATAGTATGCCAACATTTTTATGGCTGACTTAGAACAACGCTTCCTCAGCTCTCGTCTCCTAATGCCCCTCCTCTACTTGCGCTACATTAATGACATCTTCATGAGCTGGACCCATGGAAAAGAAGCCCTTGAGGAATTCCTAATGATTTCAACAATTTCCATCCCACCATCAACTTCAGCCTGGACTAGTGTTATACCAATAAAATAAAAACCATCAGGATCTTATTAAAGGGGAAAAGGCAAAATACCACATTTATTGTGAATACAGAAACAATCATAGTAAGCAGTTAGTTATAGCTATAACATTCCATTCAATCTCATATTTATTCACACATTCATTCATACAAACACACACACATACACAGGTTCTGCAAGGTTGTTATTATAGTTACCAGCCTTAGAGTTGCTCATGCCAAGCCACTGGCCAGGTGGCCAGGACATGAGGAGGGAGCAGGGCCTTGTCAGATGCACATCTGATGCTCCTGGAAGTTGGTTTGCAGAATCAGACCCCAAAGTTCTCACTTTCTAGAGTCCATTTTTATAGGAATTTATTCCTATGCCAGTCTATGGGAATTGCTTCATCATGCTGTTGCTGAATCAATCAGCAGATGGCACATTCCTGATGGCTCCGTGTTGCCAGATGTTATTTTGTTCTTTGGTTCTCCCATTCTTGAGGCTGTTGGGTGGATTCCAGTCTGCCCTCCGGGGGTCCTCTGGTTATTTCCACTTGACGCCTTCTTCAGCCGATGGACACTGGATTCTTAGGCTGGCACCTCCCTGATCATTCAGTTATTATCCACACCAAGCATCCATCCACATACATCCTCTATCTCTATTTTAATCACAATTGTTAACAAAGCGAGATGAATACAACAAAAGGGCGGGGAGTCTCTGGGTGCTGTTTCTATTGTTACAGAGTATTGCTTTGAGTCTCTCTCTGTGTGAGTAGTTGTTGTTACAAAGAATTGCTTTGAGAACAGACTCTGTCTCAGAATGTACTAACACAATTAGCAGCTTGCAAGTTTCACACATAGAGGGAGAGAAACAGTACCAAAAACCAAGAGACCTCTTAATTAGTACTACCCTGGAATTTAAACTATGGGGAATCAAATTCATTTGTGATTTTAATACAGAACTTCTTTAATATGATCCAACACTAGTCCACACAAGAGATCCACTTCCTGGACACTATGGTGCTAATAAGCGATGGTCACATAAACACCACCCTATACCGGAAACCTACTGACCGCTATGCCTACCTACATGCCTCCAGCTTTCATCCAGACCACACCACATGATCCATTGTCTACAGCCAAGCTCTTCGATACAACCGCATTTGCTCCAACCCCTCAGACAGAGACCAAAACCTACAAGATCTCTATCAAGCATACTTACAACTACAGTACCCACCTGCTGAAGTGAAGAAACAGATTGAAAGAGCCAGAAGAGTACCCAGAAGTTACCTACTACAGGACAGGCCCAACAAAGAAAATAACAGAACGCCACTAGCCATCACCTTCAGCTCCCAACTAAAACCTCTCCAACGCATCATCAAGGATCTACAACTTATCCTGAAGGACGACCCAACACTCTGACAGATTTTGGGAGACAGGCCAGTCCTTGCTTACAGACAGCCCCCCAACCTGAAGCAAATACTCACCAGCAACCACACACCACACAACAGAACCACTAACCCAGGAACCTCTCCTTGCAACAAAGCCCGTTGCCAACTGTGTCCACATAGCTATTCAGGGGACACCATCATAGGGCCTAATCACATCAACCACACTATCAGAGGCTCGTTCACCTGCACATCTACCAATGTGATCTATGCCATCATGTGCCGGCAATGCCCCTCTGCCATGTACATTGGCCAAACTGGACAGTCTCCACGTAAAAGAATAAATGGACACAAATCAGACGTCAAGAATTATAACATTCAAAAACCAGTTGGAGAACACTTCAATCTCTTTGGTCACTCGAATACAGACCTAAAAGTGGCAATTCTTCAACAAAAAAACTTCAAAAACAGACTCCAACGAGAGACTGTTGAATTGGAATTAATTTGCAAACTGGATACAATTAACTTAGGTTTGAATAAAGACTGGGAGTGGATGGGTCATTACACAAAGTAAAACTATTTCCCCACGTTTATTCCCCCCCACCCCGCACTGTTCCTCAGATGTTCTTCTCAACTGCTGGAAATGGCCCACCTTGATTATCACTACAAAAGGTCCGTCCCCCCCACTGTCCTGCTGGTAATTACCTGATCACTCTCGTTACACCCATTGTTTCATGTTCTCTGTATATATAAATCTCCCCACTGTATTTTCCACTGAGTGCATCCGATGAAGTGAGCTGTAGCTTACGAAAGCTTATGCTCAAATAAATTTGTTAGTCTCTAAGGTGCCACAAGTCCTCCTTTTCTTTTTGCGGATACAGACTAACATGGCTGCTACTCTGAAACCTGTCTTCCGACAGTGGACAATGCTAAGTGCCCTAGAGGGAATGAACAGAACAGGTAATCATCAAGTGATCCATCTAGGGTGACCAGATGTCCCAATTTTATAGGGACAGTCCCAATATTCGGGGCTTTTTCTTATATAGGCACCTTTTACCCCCCACCCCATCCCAATTTTTCACATCTGCTACCTGATCACTCTAGATCCATCCCCTGTCGCCCATTCCGAGCTTCTGGCAAACAGAGGCTAGGGACGCCATCCCCGCCCATCCTGGCTAATAGCCATTGATGGACCTATCCTCCATGATTTTATCTAGTTCTTTTTTGAACCCTGTTATAATCTTGGCCTTCACAACATCCTCTGGCAAGGAGTTCCACAGGTTGACTGTCCATTGTGTGAAAAAATACTTCCTTTTGTTTGTTTTAAACCTGCTACCTATTAATTTCATTTGGTGGCCCCTAGTTCTTGTGTTATGAGAAGGAGTAAATAACCCTTCCTTATTTACTTTCTCCACACCAGTCATGATTTTACAGACCTCTATTGTATCCCCCCTTTGTCGTCTCTTTTCCAAGCTGAAAAGTCCAGGTCTTATTAATCTCTCCTCATACGGAAGCCGTTCCATACCCCTAATCATTTTTGTTGCCCTTTTCTGAACCTTTTCCCCAGTCCAATATATCTTTTTTGAGATGAGGCGACCACATCTGCACACAGTATTCAAGATGTGGGTGTACCATGGATTTATATAGAGGCATTATGATATTTTCTGTCTTATTATCTATCCCTTTCTTAATGATTTCCAACATTCTGTTTGCTTTTTGACTACCACTGCACATTGAGTGGAAGTTTTCAGAGAACTATCCACAATGACCCCAAGATCTCTTTCTTGAGTGGTAACAGTTAATTTAGACCCCATTATTTCATATGTATAGTTGGAATTATGTTTTCTAACATGCATTACTTTGCATTTCTCAACATTTGATATCCACTCACCCAGTTTTGAGAGATCCTTTGGTAGCTCTTCAAAGTCTGCCTGGGACTTAACTATCTTGAGTAGTTTTGTATCATCTGCAAATTTTGCCACCTCACTGTTTACCCCTTTTTCCAGATCATTCATGAATATGTTAAATAGGACTGGGCCCAGCACTATTTACACCTCTCCATTCTGAAAACTGACCATTTATTCCTACCCTTAGTTTCCTATCTTTTAACCAGTTACCAGTCCAGGAGAGCACCTTCCCTCTTATCCCATGACTGCTTACTTTGTTTAAGAGCCTTTGGTAAGGGACTTTGTCAATGGCTTTCTGAAAATCGAAATACACTATATCCACTAGATCCCCTTGTCCACATGCTTGTTGACCCCCTCAAGGAATTCTAGTAGATTGGTGAGGCATGATTTCCATTTACAAAAACCATGTTGACTATTCCCCAACAAATTATGTTCATCTATGTGTCTGACAATTTTGTTCTTTACTATAGTTTCAACCAGTTTGCCCGGTACTGAAGTCAGGCTCACTGACCTGTAATTGTTGGGGTCACCTCTGGAGCCCTTTTTAAAAATTGGCATCACATTAGCTATCCTCCAGTCATTTGATTTAAATGATAGGTTACAGATGACAGGTAGTAGTCCTACAATTTCACATTTGAGTTCCTTCAGAACTCTTGGGTGAATACTTGGAGAACACTTACTCACAGTCCTGTTTATAACAGTTCATAACATATTTGAAGACTGTTATCAGGTCCCCCATCAATCTCCTTTTCTCAAAACTTAACATTCCCAATTTTTAAAATCTTCCTTCTTAGGTCAGATTTTCTAAACCTTTTATCATTTTTGTTACTCTGCTCTGGACTCTCTCCAATTTTTCCCTCATTTTTGTTAAAGTGTGGAGCTCAAAACTGCATACGATACTCCTGCTGACAACCACACTGATGCCGAGTAGAGGGGGACATTACCTTCAGTGTCTTACATATGACACTGCTGTCAATACACCCCAGAATGATAATAGCTTTTTTTGCTATTGCATCACATTGTTGGCTCATATTCAATTAGTGATCCACTATAACCCCAAATACTTTTCTGCGGTATTACTGCCTAGCCAGTTGTTTATTTTGTATATGTGCATTTGATTTTTCCTGCCTAAGTATAGTACTTTGCCCTTGTCTTTACTGAATTTCATCTTGTTGATTTCAGACCAATTCTCCAATTTGTCAAGGTCATTTTGAACTCTAATTCTGTTCTGAAAAGTGCTTGCAACCCCTCCCACCTTGGTGTCATCTTCAAATTTTATAAGCATATTCTCCACTCCATTATCCAAGTCATTATTTATAATATTGAATAGTGCCAGACCCAGGACAGACTCCTGCGGGACAGCACGAGATACATACTCCCAGTTTGACAGTGAAACATTGATAACTACTCTTTGAGTACAATTTTTTCAACCTGTTATGCACCCACCTTCTAGTAATTTCTTCCAGACCATATTTCCCTAGCTTGCTTATGAGAATGTCATGTGGGACTGTGTCAAAAACCTTATTAAAATCAAGATATATCACATCTACTACTTCCCGCCCCCCCATCTACCAGGTCAGTAACCCTGTCAAGGAAGGTGATTAAGTTGGTTTGGCATTATTCGTTCTTGACAAATCCATGTTGGCTACTACTTACCTCTAGGTGCTTACAAACTGATTGTTAATTTGTTCCAGTATCTTTCCAGGTATCAGATTAGGCTGGCTGGTCTATAATTCCCCAGATCCGCTTTGTTCCCCTTCCTAAACATAGTACTATGTTTGTCCTTCTCCTTCTCTTTGAGACCTCACCCATCCTCCATGAGTTCTCAAATATAATTGCTAATCTTTCTGAGATAGCAAAAGCAATTTCCTTAAGTGCCCTAAGGTGAATTTCATCAGGCCCTGCTGTCTTGAATACATCTAACATATCTAAATATTCTTTAACCTGTTCCTTTTCCCATTCTGGCTTGTGTTCCTTCCCCCTTGTTAATGTTGATTGTGTTAAGCATCTGGTCACAATTAACTTTTTTAGTGAAGACTGCAGCAAAATAGGCATTAAACACACATCAGCTCTTCTTGATGTCACCCATTATTAGCTCATCTTCTCCACTAAATAGTGTAGCACCTACACTTTTCCTCTTGTTCCTAATGTTATTATAGAACAGAGGTGCCTTTTATGTCCCTTGCTAAATGTAACTCATTTTGTGCCTACTCGGGCTTGTGTGCACAGGGCTTGTCTTCACTTCCACAGTGAATTAAGATACACCGAATTCAGGCCACTTTAATTCTGAATGAGAGTGTCCACACAGGGGTTTAATGCAGTTTGATTAATCCACTTTAAATTTACACCTGTAGTTAATTTGGATTAATTTTTCTGAGTGTCTCCATGTAAAGAAGCCCTTATCCTTTCTGATTTTGCTCCTATGTGCTTGTGCTATTCTTTTGTACTCATCCTTAGCAATTTGTCCATGTTTCCACTTTTCTAAAAGATTCCTTTTTGATTTTCAGGTGATTAAATAGTTCCTGGTCCAGCCTCTTCCTATTGACCTCTTCCTATTGTTCCTATCTTTCCTTTCCATCAGGATGCTGTTGTGCCATTAATATTGCCTCTGAGAAATTGCCAGCTCTCTTGAATTCCTTTTTCCCTTAGATTTTCTTCCTATCACATCTCTGAATTTGTTAAAGTCTTCTTTTTATTCTGCTGCTTTCATTTCTTCCTTTTCTTAGAATCATGAAATCTATCATTTTGTGATCACTTTCACACAAATTGCCTTTTACCTTCACATTTACAACCAATTTCCCCGTTAGTTAGAATCAAGTCCAAAATGGATGTCCCACTAGTTTCTTCCTCTATCTTCTGAAACAAGTTGTCATCCCCAGTACAGTCCAAGAACTTACTGGAGGTTTTGTGTTGTGCTGGTTTTGTGTTGTGTAAAGTCCTCCATTACTACCAGGTCTTGTGTTTTGGCTATTTCCGTTATTTGTTCTCGAAATGCCTTATCCACCTCCTCCTCTTGATTTGGTGGTCTGTACTAGACACCTACCATGACATTATCCCTCATTTTCCCTCCTTTTAGCTTCACCCAGAGACTTTCAAGTGGTCTGGCTCTTATCTCCTTCTGGACCTCAGAACAAGTATATATATTCTTGATGTATAATGCAACAACTCCTCCCTTTTTTCCCTGTCTGTCTTTAATGAACAAGCTATGGCCCTTTATATCAATATTCCAGCAATGAGATTTATCCCACCCAGTCAGACAGTGATGCCAAAGTAAAAAGTTAGCATGTGTACTGACTTCCAGTTCTTCCTGTTTGTTCCCTGTCCCCCTTGCATTTATGTATAGCCATCTAAATAAAAAAGAAATACATTTTAAGTTGCATCATGGGGATTTTGTAAATTTAGCACTACGCTGGCTTTACCACAAGCTCTGAGCACAACACAGCTCATTGCTGTGCTGTCCCAGAAGCAGATCTGGAACCAGGTTTTGTCTTAGGGTAAAGTTTAAAAAGTGCCTAAAAAACATAGGCACCTAAATCCCATTTTCAAACACAATCTATGCATGCATGACCCTAATTCTCATTGAAAGTCAATAGGTCTTGACTTTCAATGAGAATTAGGCTTCTAGGTGCCTAAATCACTTACGAAAATGGGATTTAGTCTTCCAAGGGCTACATTTTTAAAGGCATTTACATGACTAAAGATGCAGATATGTGTCTTGTAGGATTTTCAAAAGCACCTAAGCAAATGGAAGTTAGGCACCTACCCAGCTCGGGTGCTTTTGAAAATCTCTGTAGGTGCTTATCTGCATCTTTAGGCACAAAATGCCTTTGAAAATCTAGTCCTAAATTACTTTTGAAAATGGGACTTCAGCTCCTAAGTCACTTTGGTACTTTTGAAACTATTACCTTAATAGTCAAAGAAAGAATGTGGTTCCCCTAAAGCTGCGAAGACAGGGTGTGTGTGTGTGTGTATGTGTAAGCAATCTGAGTCAGTCCTATTTCTACTCAGGATTACTTCCCCTGGCATGCTAGCTCAGATACTCTGACAGGTTTGTTCTATATAGGTTTGTACACAGCCCTCATCATCACATCTTCCAGTAGTGCATTAAGTGATATGACTAACATCTGTCACAGGCATTGGGAGGAGAAGGTGGAGTGACAGCTCAACCTATTCTCTGCCCACTTTCCACCCCCTGCACAGGAGGGGGAGTAGCAGCCTCACAGAGGCTGCCTTCCTCTTGCATGCTGTTACCAATGACATGGGGGTGCCTTACACCACCTTACTCCTCTGTGGTGCATCACAAGGCTAATGGTGATCTAGCCCAAAGTGGCTAGCACTCATGCTGGAAATAAACTCAGAAATAATACTTAAGATAGAACTTTTTTGTCAAGAAAAAAAAGATCACTGAGAAATCAGGAAGAAGGAATCCATCTATAATTATTCTGTGTCACAGAGATGTGATCACAGTAGGCAGGCTCTCATTTAGACAACTCCAAATGGGCACATTTAGAATAAAGTCTAGAAGTTCTGGATCAGCAGGAAGCCCAGTTCGCTGGAACATGGCGATCTCAGAGCTTTTCTCCCCAAAAGAAGAGAGCTGGAAGCATCATAAAACAGCAATATCAATCTTCCAAGAGCCACAGCTACCAGCTCTCAGAGTAGCAGTGCAGGTTACTATCCTTTAAGCATGCTGTGAGGAAGTCACAGTGAGTAGATCAACACATCAAGCCATCTTTGAGCTATTATGTGGTAATTTGCACTGACACTACAGCTAAAATCCCCAGATGTTTGAAAGAAAGGAATTGCAAATTAGGAATACACAGGAGCCCTGGCGATGATGGGGAATGGGCTTGATAGCCGCCATCTTCTGATTTCAGCCTCAGAAAGGATGGGCTTTGCTATTAGAGCTGGGGGAATAATTGTTTTTCTGGTTTGCTGCCAGGTCTGAAAAACCAAAAAAACCCAAGTGGTTTGAAGTGAACCAAATCTAAACATCTTCTGAATTTTCACGGAATCAGAAAAGTCAACAAAAAGCCCATTGTGGTCTGAAATGGTGAAACCTCCCCTTCTTCTCATTTTGTAAGCGGTGCCTTTGTGAATCTAGGCTGAACACATTTCTTTTTGTCAGAAGTATTCGGTGAATTTGTGTCAAACTCACAAATAGTTTCTCATTGACCAAAAACTGTATTTTTTCCGAGAATAAACTATGTCCCCAAAAATTTGCCTAGCTCTAATTCCAATACCAGAGGGAGTTTAAGGGAATCTTAAACGAATACCTTAACCAGACCTTTTTAACACAGATGTTCACAGCGGTGGTTGAGAGAGAGCAGCTTTATTGCCTTCTAGCATCACTGTACAGAATAATTAAGTAATACTTGAACATAGGAGTTTCCATATGGGATTGGACCCAATGTCCATCTAATCCATCATCCTGTCTCTGACAGTGGCCCACTCAGGAAGGGGTGTAAGAACCCCCCAGAAAGCATATGAGGGAAAAACTGTCCCTTCACATTAGGCCTCCTCTTGACCTCTAATAGGTAGAGACTGGTTTAAACTCTGAAGCCCCAGGTTTGATATCCCTTCCAACATTTTTATCATTAATGATGGCAACTCTGGCTACTACTGAAAAAAATATTGCTTTGTGCTCAAATTCTCTGACCAAAAGGCAGGCAGGCTAATTCAGAAATGATTTCAGTGCATGACAGAATGAGGCTTGCAAAACAGCAACGTGATAATCAATCCTTGATAAGGGTGGGTCATGGAGGCAGGGCACGGCAATCTTACAATGGGTGAATTCTTGCTGGGCTCCGAAGATGAAAGATGCAGACTTTGTAACCATAGAAACATGATGGGCCAAGGATAATGCTGAACTTCTGATTAGGTTTTTGGTTTAGCATAAAATGCAGTTTGGAGAAGAAGATGAGATGCAGCAATAAAGACTTTTTAGCTCTTTCTGACATCCATGGATGAAAAGCACTAAAGTGCTTTACAAAATAAGATAAGTATTGCATCCAGTTTACAGAAACTGAGACCCAGGGAGGTGACATGCCCAAGGCCAGGAAAAGAAGCCACATCTCCCAACTCTTAGGCTAGGTCTACCCTTGGAGTAGGGGTGTGATTCCCAGCTTGAGTAAACATACGTTAGCTGTCACTGACCTAGCACACTAGAAGTAGTGGTGTAGCTCCAGTAGAACATGCCGTGGAAATAGGTGGCACAGGCTAACTGGCCCCGAGTATGAGCCCTCCACAGGTAAATACTCATGGCAGTTAACCCATACCACCATTTGCCACTGCCTGTGTTACCATGGCTACATTATTTTTAGCCACTAGCTCAATGAGAGCAAGCACAAGTATATCTACTGAAGCTGGGAATCACACCACCAGCTACAAGTACAGATGTAGCCTTAGTTTATTGCCCTACCCACTGGATCAAATAGGCTCCCAGAAGATCCAGAGAGGCATTCTGACACCAACTGTTAATAATTCACCCTTTGACAGTATTGGGCCATAGGGCCAAATTTCACTCCCCCACTTTACATCCACATATCCCCATTGATTTTGGTTGGTATGAGTGAGAGCAAATTTGACTCAAAGGGTATACAGGATTTACAGAAAGGAAAATATGAAAACATTTAGGTAGTCAAAGCAGAAAGAGGATACTTATAGAAAGGTGGCCAGTCTCGCACATCTCCTGTTTGCATATGTAACCCTTCTGCCAGGTGGAGCTAGCAGCAACAAGGGCCAGGTTCAATATCTAGGGGTTCCATTTCAACAATACAACACAAAACTGGCTCGAGCCCACACCCAGTGATCTGGGACAATTACACACCAGCCCTCTAAGAGGCAATACTTCCCCTCTCACAATCACAACCTCTGTAGCAAAAACTTTTAATAAAAGGAGGGAATTCACTCAGCATTAATTTGGGAAAACACCACAACTAGGGTTCATAAACGTAAACCATGAGCAAAAGACCCACCCCCGAGTAAGTTGGGAAGTGTCCTTTTCCCCTCAGCTTCTTAAGTCCAGCAGCCCAAAAGTCCCTTTAATGTACCCATCCCTTCTCTTCACCCCACTCACAGTTGCTGTCCTTTTCCAGTGCAGCCCCAGAGTTCAGAGGTTCATTCGCGGAGTTCACCTCCCACCCTGGGTGGAAAGAGGGGGTGGGGTAAGGAAGCACCTTGCATGCTCCGCTGCTTGGGCACTTGCTTGTCGCCCCAACGGCAGATTGCTGCGCCTCTCTGCATGGCTCTGCTCTGGCCCTCGCTGCCAGCCACCCTGCTGGCAACTTGCCGCGCCTCTCCACCAGAGCTCCCTGCTGGCCACTTGCTGCACCTTTCCACCCCCGCCCTGCTGGCTGCACCTCTCCACCAGCCACTTGCTGCACCTGTCCACCAGCCACCCTGCTGGCCACTCTCCAAGATATCTTCAGGGCCCACCACTCAACACAGCTCTTGGTGATTTCAGCTGTTAGTGGGGGAGCCAAAGACTATCCCAAAGTAAGTCTAATAGACCTAGGTATCCGTGATTTCAGCTCTGCAGTGTGTCACAAAAGACCCTCAATTAGCTCTTTTATTATACCTTGGAGAGAGGAAGGGTCAAATGGTGTCTAGGACCTTTAAAGAGGGCCCACACCTATAAGTACAAGTACCTATCCCCACCTTCTCTCAACTCACTGGGCTTTGTCCCCTGCCTAGCGAGTACCAGAGTTGAGGGTGAGTACCTCCACCAGGGTATGCCAGGTACAGTTCTGCTGCCCTTGGTTCACACAACAAGGATAACAACCCTTTATTACTCCTTCCCCAATAACAAGGAGACTGGGGATCCAGCACCAGGAACAAGTGATCATTTGGGCAAGCAACCCCATCATACTGAGGACCTAAACAGGGTGGGTACATCCATGCAAACAAGATCAGCTCCTGAAGTCCTTTTCGACAGCTCACCACTAGATATCAGGGGAGAGCTCATTCAGACTCTGCTTACAAACCTCAACACCTGGCAAACAGGGATGCACAGTGCTAGACCTACATTCAAAGGATAATCATAGTTGAGAATTGAGATGATGTACTGACTTGAGCAAATGACAGGAAATGACTTGAAGTTTTCAAAAGACATGCCACAGTAATGTAGTTTCTAGGAATATGAACTCAACCTCTGCTTCTGAAAATACCACTGGGCATCTTGTTTCAAAGCTTAACCTAATCACACTTAAACCTGGATTGAAATTTCTGTGAGAGAAAAATATCGATTGATGCACGAGCACAAACAGCCTCCCCAAACCTCTGAAAGAATCAGCACGGGTACAGAAAGATTAACTTTATCCAGTGAATCCACAAATCAAAGGATGTCTTTTGTATTTTGAGAAAATGGTTTAGATCAGGAATAATTAGTTATTTAGCAATAATAGAGGCAAATAAAAAGTCTGGATCACACACTACATTTGAGTCAATACAGAATTTTATTTTACATGCATTCAAGTATAAAGAATAAGATTTTTCTCCTTGGAAGAGCTGACTAGTCCCTTTGACTTTGATGCACTGAAATGTACAAAGCCATTTATCCTGAAAAGGTATTTGTAAAGCCAAAGGGCATATTTATGCAAAAAAACCATTAATCTCTATGGGGGCCTTCATTTATCTATTGCACTGTGGAAGTCTTTATAGGGGTCTTCTAAGGACTTAGGCAGACCTTAACATTTATGGTTTTTAGAAGCAAATATGCTGTCACATGCTTTATTGAAATGCTAATGGATACAGAACTGAAGGCTTCTCTTCTGTTCTGACAGGCCATGGGTAAATGATTAAATCATCCTGTCTACCCCATCCTCTGGCCTCTGCTTGAGCTGCCTAATAGCCATGATGCTCTGTCAATTAAATCAAATGTTATTTGACACACCTGCTCATATGGGATCCTCCTCTGTTACAGCTATGTATAAAGCGCTACATTTTAGTTTACATATAGAGAAGAAATCGATCCAGTGTAGTGAGTGTAACAAAAGGCAACTTGAGCTAACATATTAAAGGGAAAAGATTAAGGTTGTTCTGTAGATACACTGACTTTCCCCCACCCCCCTCAGTAGTACGGAAGTATCATTCCGTATCTCTTCTTCGCAACGGATATAAACTAGTGTTTGAGGGCACACATTTTTCAGTGCACTACGAATAATTTGATTGGCATGCACTTGGATCTGGAACACAGTGTGGCATACCCACTCCCCGCTGGATAGCAACTCCTCTCTCTTCCCTTCCATGCTGCACGGTGCCCTTGATCTCTTTCCTCAACTATGGTGCTAGATACTGACAATCATTCTGGTAAACTGAACTTGTCTTCTGAAAGGAACTACAAGTTACTCACTCTAAAATGGCAAAAGTGAAAAAAATTAAACTATCCTTAAGAGTGTGCGTAGGATGTCTTCCCATATCACGGTCATGTTAATATAAAATTAAGCATTAATTAAACACAAAGCTGGCTGTTGGGCTTGGTGAAGCCCACTGCCTTGGGTCCTCCCGCTTTTAGGGGAAACTACAAATGAAATGAGGATCGTACTTTAAAAAAGTGATTCACTAGCCCTTTTCCTTGTAAAGGTAGCCTTAAAACTATAAACGGATGTAAGCCAATTACTAGAGTCGGGAAAGGAGCTGGACACTACTAGCAGCAGGAGCCTAGGGCCAAACCTAAATATCTTAAATGTTCACACCTGCAAAACAAGTAAACCTGGATTGGTGGAGTGGTTCAAATTGAGAATATATGAGAGTTTTAGCTAGACTCTTCACATCTCAGTTGAAATGTACAGGCCAGTAAGCAAAGCATTTCCAAAGATCTTTATTAGGTTAATAGAAGAGAAGGAGATACGTGCTATATGTAGGCACTTGTGGGATTAATTCTTGTAGTGCAAAGCTGATTATCTCAGCCAGAGCCTTGATAATTTTCTAATGAAAATTATTTGGGAAGCCCTCCAGCCCTGGTGGTTTATTATTCTGTATACATTTTTAAATGCCTGAATTTTTTCTTGCCATGGTCCCCTCTAGCTGCAAGGCCAGCTCTCTGTCAACGTTCGGAAGATCTAGTGATTGTAACAAAACCTCAGAGCTTGAACCATCAGTGCTTTGGCTAGTTGTGTATAGAAGTCAGAATAATGGAAAACTCATTCACTGATGCCTTTGGGGTCTGAAGTAAAGTGTCCATTATCTAATTCAATTTGAAGGGTTACCCTTGACATTTCTGTCTGCTTTATTAACCAAATCAGATGGTCATTTGTGTCTCTGTTTCATATCAATTCTGTTTTGCTTTAAATGTAAAATGTTTACTAAACAGAAGGCATCTAGTAACGTACTTGTGCTCTGGCATTCTCCCAAATCCCCATATAGCTGTGTATAACAAATTGATATCGCTCTCTTGTTCGTGAATCCAGACCCAAACAGTTAGAATCAATTTGACTTTTAGTGTTTTTAAGGCTAGCGATAACGTGAAGAGCACAATCACTTTAAAGGCCTCCCATCGATAATCTTGGGTTAATTTCATTTTGTGTTTTATTAGAATTAAAATACTTTTACTTGTTAGTAATTGTAGCCAGAGCTACATTTCTGTGCCCATAAGGGCTTGCCGTCTCTGCAGAGGCTGATGTAGTGAACTCCACTATGGATAAAAGAGGTAGGTGTGGAAGGGCAGTCTGAGTAGTCACACCATTTTCAGGTTACATGTAATCATCTCAACATATGTCTCTGGGATTAAACAAAGCGGTTGATAAGAGAGAGAATTCTACTGAACAGAGGGTTAGGCAAACTGTTTAGTATCTGGGTTCCTGTTGCACCGCACATTCATCAAGCCTGCCTCTTCACATAGTCTTCAAAAGATAGATTTTTCTCCAGAGGTTTAAACTCCGAGGGTGAATTTCTGTACAGCACAGGGTCCATAGAACAGTTTTAATCACCTTCCACTACAGTACAAAGCCGTTAGATAACGAAAGAACTGACTCCCAGTGTTTAAGAAAGATAGTGCCACAGCATTGGAGCTATACCTAGTGTCAAGGTTCCTCCCCCACTCTGAACTCTAGGGTACAGATGTGGGGACCTGCATGAAAAACCTCCTAAGCTTATCTTTACCAGCTTAGGTCAAAACTTCCCCAAGGTACAAAATATTCCACCCTTTTGTCCTTGGATTGGCCGCTACCACCACCAAACAAATACTGGTTACTGGGGAAGAGCTGTTTGGACATGTCTTTCCCCCCAAAATACTTCCCAAAACCTTGCACCCCACTTCCTGGACAAGGTTTGGTAAAAAGCCTCACCAATTTGCCTAGGTGACTACAGACCCAGACCCTTGGATCTTAAGAACAATGAACAATCCTCCCAACACTTGCACCCCCCCTTTCCAGGGAAATGTTGGATAAAAAGCCTCACCAATTTGCATAGGTGACCACAGACCCAAACCCTTGGATCTGAGAACAATGAAAAAGCATTCAGTTTTCTTACAAAAAGACTTTTAATAGAAATAGAAGTAAATAGAAATAAAAAAAAAATCCCCCCTGTAAAGTCAGGATGGTAGATACCTTACAGGGTAATTAGATTCAAAACATAGAGAACCCCTCTAGACAAAAACCTTAAGTTACAAAAAAGATACACAGACAGAAATAGTTATTCTATTCAGCATAATTCTTTTCTCAGCCATTTAAAGAAATCATAATCTAACACGTACCTAGCTAGATTACTTACTAAAAGTTCTAAGGCTTCATTCCTGGTCTATCCCCGGCAAAGACAAAATATAGACAGACACACATACCCTTTGTTTCTCTCCCTCCTCCCAGCTTTTGAAAGTATCTTGTCTCCTCATTGGTCATTTTGGTCAGGTGCCAGCGAGGTTACCTTTAGCTTCTTAACCCTTTACAGGTGAGAGGAGATTTCCTCTGGCCAGGAGGGATTTTAAAGGGGTTTACCCTTCCCTTTATATTTATGACACCTAGCATTATTATTATATTAGCTTATCTTTGAGAATAGGTATCTACCATCAGGCTTTCATTTAGAGCTGGGTGGGAAATGGTTTTTCCTTCCTGCAAAAACATTCCTAACATAAAAAAAATTCCCATTCTGAATTCCCTAGCAGCTCTACTTCCATCATTTCTCCGCCTATGGTAGACGGAGTACATTGTGTACATTGCAACCACCTGAGTTGGAGGTCTGAGAGGAGTCAGACCTGTCCTACTTAGAAATTGTTAAATTATTTTGCATTCATGAACAGGGTAGCCTTGGTCTACACTACAAACTTATAACCGTGTCACTCAAGGGTGTGGATTTTCTGAACTACCACCTCACTGAACTCTCAGTGTAGACAATGCTATGGTAAGGGGATAGCTCCCATCAACATATCTACCACTTCTTGGCGAGGTGATGTACCTATACCAATGGGATAAGCTCTCCCATCAGTGTAGGTACCATCTTCACTAAGAGCTACAGCTGTGCCACTGCAGTGCTGTAAGTGTAGACAAGGCCGGAGTCTCCTGTACTATAACATACTGGTTTATAATTGTTTAAGACTTGAAAAGATGACAGTTGCTTTTTTGGGTTGTTCATCCCTTTCCCATCTGGAGACTGCCAGCCTCTCTCCTCACTGCTGCAGACAGTGGCCTGAACTAGCCTCCTTCTCAAGGGTACAGAAGCCTTAGATCAGAAGCTTAAGATAGTCTGAGTGTCAATAACTTTTGAAGGGTTTTGGTGCTGGAAACAATATAGGTTTCTGAACTATACATGCTCCCTAGCTTTGACTGACTGAGCTTCCAAATTCCTGTAGAGCCTCAAATCATATGGAATTGACATAGAAGATCAGCCCAGTGGTTTATGGAAGTGCTGCATAGATTTAGTTCAATTCCTTTGAGAAGTTTACCCCTTTTCTGCAGGATTACTACTCTCTTCCATGTGGGTAGCCATGGGGAGCTTCATCATAAGACTAAGTACTTTTGGTTCTTGTAACGTAGAGTTGTACAACATATCCGATCTTTCCTCCCTCCACTCCACTCCCGTCTCCGAAGGCCTCCTCCCCAAACAAAAACATATACAAACATTACTGATGCCAACAACTAACAGGGCAATTTATAGAAGAAAGCTGTTAGTTAGGGTGTACCACCTCACCAGGAATGAGAGGGGGGCAAACAGGACAGTACATAAAAGAATCTAAAGAACTTACCAGGTGAAAGGAACAAAAAGGGGAGAGGGGGTCCTGCAGCAGTTTTGTATAGAAAGCAAAAGACAAAGCAAGCAGTCAGATGGAAAATTGTCACCTTTTTGACAGCAACTTGTAGTCTCTCCCATGCTGAAAAAAGCACAAAGCGTGCTTGGAAAGGTCCTGATAAAAGGGTGAACCAAAGCTGGAGAATTTAGGGTTCACTGAGTTGGCAAAGAAATAGTTGATGTAAGGGATTTAATTCTTAATTCTCTGTGAACCAGGGATTTGGGTGTGTGATACCCTGAGATTTTCACAGACAAAAATCTGGTGTCGCATGCATTTGAAATACTTATGTCACAGGCTGTGGAATCTGTCTATGTAGATCTTATGACTTCAGTTTCATACTGGAGACTTTATGTGTATCAGTCTCACACTGCAAACTCCATTTAGACTCTGGGGCTTGTTTCCCTTCTCTGTTGTCTTTTTACCTCCAGTCTGGGATGAAATTCCAACGCTCGTGATGCAGGGCTATATCTCCTGTTAAAAGGGAAGCACCACGACAGAATCAAGAAAAATCAGTCCATCCAGGTGGACTAGTAACTAAGCAATGGATTACCAGGTGGGGGACTTTGATCATCTGATGATGATGATCAGGGGGTCACTTGACAAAGGGGACTGGAAGTTATAATAGATAGGTTATCTCACCAGCCATTTTAGAGAGATGGAGAAGAGACAAGAGACACTCCATGTTCCATAGGAGAAACTATATAAACTAGGGTAGGGGAAGAAGGAGATTTGGACTTCTTAGAAGCCACTTTCCCAAGTCCCAAAGAACACTCCAGAATGATGAGGAAACTGAGGCAGGGATGGCATATGAGTGTTCTAGTGTTTTAGTCTTGATCTGTATATCTTTCATGCTATCTAAATGTAAGCGGGGGAATAAGCCTGTGGGGACATTTCCTGGTTTATACACTACCCCGGTGAAATGGACTAGTGAAAGGATCCGAGTCCTCGCTCCCACTTCCTTTACCCAGATGCCTGCCTGACCTCAAGGGCTCCCCTTCCACTCTCCTGTGTGGCAGAGTCCTCGTAACCACAAGAAGGCTGGGCCCAGGATTCCTGGGGACTCAACCCCCAACCTTATCATGGTCACTTAGGGTAGGGGCTAGGGTGTCCCCACTCTGGGGTGCTCTCTCCGCACTCGACACTTCCCTGACCCACTGATCATTACATACAGTTCAAAGAAAATACAATTTATTAAACAGCAATCAATTAAAAAAAATAAGGGAAAAAATGGGAAAGGTTAAAGGAAAACACATAACCCCTCTCTGTGGCACAGGGACACCATAACCAGCATCTCTGGAATGTCAGGGCAGTTCACAGTCTGTTCCTCACAAGTCCCAGGCCTCCTTCTCAGGCCCTGGCTGTGCTGCAGGGACGCTACGGGTCAGACACTTGCTCTGGCAGTGGCCACACACCCTCAGGCTTTGGGTGGCAGGCCCCATGTCGGGGTTATGATCCCCCTCCAAGTCTGGCCTGCAAGTCCTCTTGGTTGGGGGCGACTTCCTGGGCTGGGCCCACTGTCCAGGATCCCCCCTCACTCTACCCAGCAGCTCACCGCACCTGGCTCTGGACTCCTCCAGCCCCAGCTCCCGCTCCACTCTGCCACCAGCCCCCTGGGCTGCAATTTCTGGCCCCCCTGGCCTCCTGACTCCCTAATTAGCCTGCCCACCCTGTCATCAATCAGGCTGACCTGCAGCATTGGCCTCTCCCCAGTATTCCTGGGGATTGTCAGTCTTAGGGTCCTGATTTCCCCTCGACCGTTCCTTTTGGTACTAGGAGCTAGCCAACCGAAAACCCCCCTACTGAGTTTAAGTAAGGGGCCAACAGTCCCCTTACATAAAGTAAAAAGTAATTGTTTTATAAATCCCTTTTGCAAAATCTCTGTGTTAGGTATTTCAGCTGTCACATGCCCTTGAAGGGTTGACTATAAACCAGAGCACCAATAGGGTAGGAACTCTGAAGGGTGTGTTTAAACTACTGGGGGAGCTGGCACTAGTCTCAAGGTCTAGGCAGCTGGACTGCAGGGTCTCAGCTCGCAGGAGGGGGGGCTAGATGAAGGATCTGCACCCCAGGAGTGTGCCTAGAAATTCAAAGCCAGAGGGAGTTTCTAAACTCTGCTCAATCTCAGGAAGCTTAAAAGCTCATGGATGAAATCTGTTGGGCTCCAAGCACAGCAGCCTGGTGAGTGTCTAGGGGCCCCAGGGGCGATGTAGGCTTGTAGAAGGTAAGTATTCACTGGCAGTTTCAAAGCTCATATGTGAATGTGGATGTTGAGTCCCAGTCATGATCAATTTGGCCAGCATCACCTTTTTTAATTTAATCAGCTAGTGATTCTCTCCAGCCCATATATTTAAAATTTTATAAAAGAAAAAGTGAAAGGGGTTATAAAAACCCAAACAACCAGCAAACATTCACACACAGGCCTGGGAAATTCCCATAACAAAACAATGGCTTTCAGAAATCCATAGCTATTCACTTCCTTGTTTTTGAGTATTTGAGTTTCATCAGTGATATAAAAGGCTAAGTAACATTGTTGTTACTTAGCAACCATGATTTGTCTTCAAAACATTTTTAAAAATACAATGTATTTACTTATTTGGCAGAATTTTTCTCTCCCCCCACCCCTTTCTGCTCCTTTTTCCTCACTGAAATTTCAAGAAAAGAATGTTTGAGTCTAGTCAAACTTCTGAACAAAGGATCTTGGAGTGGACCCAAAAAGTAGATTGTAAACAGGTATGGTCGGTTTTATTCAACAAA
Organism: Natator depressus; assembly: GCF_965152275.1. Taxonomy (NCBI): domain Eukaryota; kingdom Metazoa; phylum Chordata; order Testudines; family Cheloniidae; genus Natator; species Natator depressus. Next base: position 306,146,434 of record NC_134234.1, read on the forward strand.
CAGTAAGTATAGAAAAATCAGAGCAAAAATACAGATAGGAGCCAGAGATAGCATTGCTGGCTCATATAAACAGATTGGTTTCCAGTATGTTTTGAATTTGCATTCCAATGGTCCTGGATGCCCTCTGAGGAAAAAATACAAAAGCAAGTTCTAGGATTATTTTTCATGTTTGTTTTTATTCATTTTATATTTTCATGTTTTGGGTGTGGTAGGGCTCTTTTTTCAGTTTTAATTTAAAAACGGAAGGTCTAAGTGAATTTGAACTATTAATGGATTCATACCTGAAAAGTGTAATCTACATGGGGAGTATTTAAAATATAGCTGTGCGGTTGTCTTGATTTTATGGTCATGCATATTTTAATATTAGACGAATAATTAACCAAAGACAATCAGAACCAAAATGCAGGTGAAATACTGGCTTTGCGAACGTCAAAGGGAGTTTTACCATTGACTTCAGTGGGGTCAGGATTTCACTCTATGTTTGAGGATATAGGAGATTAGATCCAAAGATGTTCCTATTCTAGAAACATGAAACAGTGGGGATAAGTGCATCAATTGCAAGTGCTATGCTCTCCAGCCGTCTGTTTGACTACAGTGTCACCTCTCTTTAGGAGTCAGGAATTTGGCATAAAAAACTGAGTAGCAAAATGATGGTGTCTTAGGTGTGCTGATTAGAGGAGATGGTAGATCAGAAATTACCTGAAAGCAGGGAGGTCTAGTTCTTAGTTCCCTTTAATCTCAGGGTGTTCGAACCAACTGTAAATGCATTTATAGTGGCTTGCAACACAGAGCTATTTATTTTAGAATTTTCACTGATCAGAGCTCTGCTGACAATATATCTGCTTCTGCTTATTGAAGCAGCATGAAACTGAAGGGATGCTTTTGTCATTTAAATATTGATGACTCTTGGACCTAGAAGCCGAGTGGCTTTGAAGCTGCATCTATTTGCTTCGATAGTACTTTGAAGTTGACGAACACAAAGAGCAGGTACTATATTAAGAGCATTTCGATGTGTGTGACAGAGTCCAGACCCTCTCCCCGAAAGGGGAGAACAGGGGTCTGAACCCCAAAGAATAAGCAATTGAATCAACTGATTGCCTACACAATTACTGTACTATAAAACTGGTGCTTAATATCATTGTGAAATACTAATACTCTGAGGAATTATGGATACTCACGGATAATACACTTTAAACCCTGTTCTGGCCAGTTCAGATTCTGACAAGATATTTGAATTCTATATAGATGCATCAAACATTGGTTTAGATGCTGTACTGATGCAGTCAGGGGAAAGTAACAAAAAACACCCCATTGCTTTCTGAAGCAAGAAACTGATTAAAAAAAATACTGCCATAGAGAAACAATGTTATACCATAGTGTGGGCAATCTCTTTAAACAAGAAATTCAGGGTCTCAACTGACCACTCTCCATTGGTTTGACTGCACAGACCCAAGCTGGTATAATGGATCATACCACTCCAAGAATACGACGTGGAAGTTGTACATATAAAGGGGAAGAAAATATGGTGGCCGATGCCCTGCCCAGGAAAGAGGATTCTGACCTGTTACCTACAGATCAGCGAGGGGCTAGCCCTTCTGCAGCTTTGTAAGGAGGGTGGGTTGGCCCTAACAACACCCCAAAGCCAGATGGCAAGGGGCTCCCTGGTATCTAGCAGTGAATCTCAGCTGGCCTGACCAGCTCATCATACCCCCACTCACTGTTGTCATAATCTGTATCTAAAAAGGTATCACGTAAGTTGTCATATGCAAACTGGTAACACACTGGTCATTACTGTTTCTGTATGGTGTACATACAGGTGAGATATGAAAAGTCACTTGCCAGAAATGTGTTCTTAATCTGTTTGGCAAATAGGGCTTAAGTCAGCATGCCCTAGACAAAGAAATGTTTCCCAGGCTTGACTGTGTCTCCAGTGAAAATTAAGCCAGGTGTGACCTAAAACATTGAAAAGCACATATACATGCAAGGTAAAAAAAGCTATCACATTAGTGAGTGGGGGAGATAGCCACCTGTGACTGGGGTTCTGGGGCGCCAGGCTGAGATTGCTCAATTTGGGCAAATGGCAAAGAATGGGGCAGACAATTCCCAAGACTAGTGATTATTCTAATACTTAGATTCACCAAGCCAGCAACAAAACAGCTTCTATAATACCTTACTAGTTACCCAGAAACCAGACATGCAATTCCCTTAAAGCAACCCAGCCTTTGGGCTCCCACCCAGATAGCCAAATCAAATAGAATGAGGATTACTGACAATCTTGTTCATCAAATAAAAAGTTCTATCAATCCCAAAGGATCAGACACATTACCTTCCATGTTAATGAATATTTCAGATCTTACCCAAATACATGCTTATAGCCAATTCTTATTAACTAAACTAAAATTTATTTAAAAAGAAAAGAGACTGTATTGGTTAAAAGATACATACGGACATGAAGAGAGTTCTTCGGTCAGTTTCATAGTAGAGATGGTGAGCTTTAGAGTTGAAGAAGAGTTCTTTCAGAATTAGTCCCATAGGTTCAGCCCAACGTTCAATATCAGGGTGATCCAGAATGGAACTGGATACCTCAATCTTGTTGCTCAAGCTTCCCCTGATGAAGCATAAGCAGATTTGAGATGAAAGGATATATATATGTATATAGTTCCCAGGCAGCCCCTTACCAGCATACAGTCCTTGGGTGAGCAATACGCAATTATCCTAGCTTTGAAGTAGACCTCCTATGTCCTATATATATGTAAGCAGAGTCAGGATGAGCTCTACCCTGACATCTGGTGGCGAGTCATGGTGGGTTGTGGAAAAGAACTTCAGGGGCTGATCTCATTTGCATAGGCACACCCACCCTGCCTAGATGGTCACTTTGGCTGCTGCAGGAGCCCCAGTTTTTCTGTTATTGGGGCAGGTATAAACTGTTATTATCCTGATTATGTGAATCAAGGACAGTGGAACTGTACTTGGCCTTTTGTTATGATGGAGGGACTCACCATCAACTAAGCAGCACTCACTAGGCAAGGGTCATAGGTTCCAAAACCCAGTGAAGAGAGAGAGAGAGGCTAGGGACAGGTATTAATACTTGGTGGTATGGGCTGCCTGGTGAGGGCCTTACATGCTAATTGCACTTCCTCCTCTCTCCACTGTGGAATATCAGAGCTAATTTTGATTCTATTAGAAGTCTAGTTGCTGAGTTGAATTCACTTTGGGCCAATGGTACACCAACAGTGAGGCTCCCCTACTACAAGCTGAAGTCACAAAAGAGCTAAACTTACTAAGAGCTGAAATCACTGAGTGTTGTGTTAAGTACCTGGGGAGCCTGAAGATATATTGCGGAGCAGTTTGTGGGATGGCTGGCAGGGCAGAGCGGAGCGGCTGTTGGAGCAGAGCCGTTGGTGGGATGGCTGGCAGAGCGGAGCGGCTGTTGGAGCAGAGCCGTTGGTGGGATGACTGGCAGAGCAGAGCGGCTGGTGGAGCAGAGCAGTTAGTTGGATGACTGGAGCAGCTCATGGGGGTGGCTGGCAGAGCGGAGCGATTTGTGGGACGGCTGGTGAAGCAAAGCGGAGAGGAGCCCTATGGAGAGGTGGGGCAATCAGCTTTGGACCATGTAAGGTGCCCCTTAATCACCCCCATCTCCACCCAGGTTGGGAGGTAAAACTCTGCAGATAAACTTTTGAGCTCGGGGCTGCCCAGACCAGGGACAGAGACTTTTGGGTTGTTGGACTTTTGGGACTTTGGGTGATTTTGGGTTGTTGGACTCAAGAACCAAAGGGAAAGGACATGCCCCAATTTGCTTGGGGTGGGGTTTTTGCTCATGGGTTGTGTTCTGAATCCTGTTGGTGGTGTTTCCCCAATATAATGCCACATTGTTTCTCTCTGTTATTAAAAGGCTTTTGCTACACTCTGTGCTTGAGAGAGAGGAAGTATTGCCTCTTGGAGACACCCAGCGGGGGTGGTATATATTTGTCCCAGGTCACTGGGTGTGGGCTCGAGCCAGTTTTGCATTGTGTTATTGGAATGGAACCCCCAGATACTGAACCTGGCCCTTGTTGCTGCTGACTCTGACGGGCAGAAGGGTTACATATACACAAGTAATTATGAGTAACATAAGGCAATTGTCCATCTGTTGCCATTTACAGGTAGTTTGCTATATACTTCAAAAGAGAAATGAAGATACCGATATCACTACAATCACAGTTCACTAAAAATGTTAATATCTCCTTTTGATCTCTGAATTACCAGAATACAGCAATAGACAGGAACTGTTTGATTATATTATCAACCTCTAACAATATATAGGTAAACTCACAAAAACACAAACATTATCTCGTAATATGTATCTAAAGGTTAATCTGGGTTAATTAGCCTGCAAGCTGTGGAACCCTTTCTGGCCCTGTGTCACGCCACGTAACTATTATGATGTGGGGAGGAGACTGCAAATATTAACGTGGCATCTGCTCCCTAGTAGATATGACAAGCTGAGCCTCTAGGAGGGCATCTTGGCTTTGAAAACAAAGAAACATTGAGAATACAAGTAGAGAGAAAGCTCCTTTGGCATCTTTCATTTGAGGAGACAAAGAAACCCAATGCTTTGAGCTCTGTGGTGGATGCTGGCCAAAGACTGGCCAGCCATGCTGGAAGAACAACTGTGGTGAGAAAATTATTCTGAACAAAAGACTTTAGTGTGTTAAGTTAGGTTTTAGTCCTAGAAGTGTATTTTTATTTGTGTTCGTCTGTAACCATTTGTATCCCAATTCCTTCTACTTTAGATTACTTAAATATCTGTTTTTTATTAATAACAATCTTATTTGTTACACAACCATCTCAGGGCAGTGTTTCAAACTGAAGACTAAAATCCTCAGCCAAACTAACAGGCTGGTGCTGTGTACCTTCTCTAGAAAAAGAAGCAGCCAAGGCTTTGAGTATGCTACAGTGCAAGGCGCTGAGCACTGAAGAGGAGGCGATTTTGGGTACACTCAGGACTGGAGGTCACCTTGCAAGGTAGATCCAGGCTGGTGGAAGCCAAGGTGAGATCATTGTGCTGTAAGCAGGCTGCTGGTGGCAGGGCGCTGAGCCAAATCTGCACAGCACAGAAGCACCCACGGTTACAGGGCAGGCAGGGACACAACCCCTTACTGGGTATGGTTGAACTGCCAAAGTGTCACAGTATTAGCACTGAATCTTGACCATTGTATGATGGTTGTCTTACATTCCTCCATGGCAGTTTTGAATAAGAAACCTGAATTTAATATTGTCTCAGAAGAGCTGGATTCTTAACTTTGCTTTTTTTGCTTCTCTGTGCTTTGGTAAAAAAAAGAAAACCCAAGAAACCTCCTACGGGAAACAATGTTTCTTTAAAAATAAATCAATGGTGAAATTGTATAGGAAGCTATAAAACATGAGGTTTCATCATGTCAAGGCTAAACAGGTTTCAGAGACTCAATTTTCCTCAAGACAACAAAGTCTTCACATGATCAAGGCTACTCTATACAGCCTTGAAGAAAAGTCCTTCCTCTGCCTGTTCATTTAGAAAACATAATATAGAGAATAAAGAGCCCCATCTCTCTTCCTTCCCCTGCTCCCCTTTTCTTTTCTTCATTTTACAACCAAGAAGCTAATGAAATACCTTGCTTTCTTTTCACCCAAGATGACTTTTGGGACCATACAGGCAGCGGTAAGACAGAAGGGATTCAGAGCAGAAGGTACCTGCCTCTCTTGGAGCCTCACAGCTCTTTGGAGAGCTTTCAAAGAGCACATGACTTACAAAGGGAAACAGACAAGCTGGGGAATACAAATATTTTGACTAGTTTCCTGGAAGGACAGGAGGAGCTTTTGTCTGCCTGCCCTCTTCTCTCTCTGGTGGAGGGTTTGAATTCTTAGTCTCCTTCCCTGGGACTTTCCTATTTTCAGGGACACATAGCTGTTTTACCTGAGAGTAAATGTCTACAACCAGTCCCTTTCTTCCCACTGCCTAGACCTGCAGTGCTGCCAAGTTTTACACACCTCATGTGAGATTGGTGCTATTGACTCTCCCTCCCCATCACACTTGCTCACTTGTATGCTGTATTCTTATGCATCCACTGAAGCTGCAGGCAACCGGGGTTATCCCTCACTTCCTCCTCTTCACTACCAGGGCTCAACATTGCTGGATTACAGCCAGCCTGCTGCTTTCTCTGCTCCCACTCAGTCTGGGAGCATATGTAACTCTGTGGGCAAATTAGTGATAGACAGGTAAGTCAGGTGTCATTTGATCTGTAAAAATCCACAGAATCATAATGACAATGGTGTCACCTTCTGGGGCCTGGTGTGGGGACTGCCTCCCTTCCCCCTAGCTCCCAGTTCTCTCATTTGGAGGAAATGTTGATAATGTCATCAGAAAAGGGTCAAGTTTGGTACCATTTGAAAGCCCTTTCTCCCGCAAACACCATGGTACCAAACACAACAAACCTAGAACAATTACATTGCTATATATTCAAAAATGTATAAAAAGTTTAAATAAAATCAACTTTATTATAAACACAGGCATGTGTAACGTACAGCCCTGACAAAGTTAAATTGTGGTCTGCAACTGACAGTACTGTGTCAGTTAATGCTCACAACATGAAACCTGATTAATGTTTTGAATGTCACAGATTACTATAAATGAAAGGAGTGCCTCAAGCTGATTTGCCATCATTGGCAGAAAAGAAACAGGTCAGCAGTATTGGTTATCAGCTTTGTTTATTATGCCACAATATTTCTTCTTTGAATAGCGAACTGAAGTGTTCGGAATCATTTCCTAAAAAGAGTACAGGACTTGAAAGAACAGTTCCACACATCCGGTGTACACTCCACCCTCACTGAACTCGTAGGCAACTCAATTGCCTACAATGGAGAGCTGCAATATCACAGAACAGATCAAGCAATTCAATGAGCTTGAATCTGCAACAAAATCCACTTTCAGGATGGTGCAGCAATGTATGAAGATGGTCGAGTCTTTGCTGCTCTTTACTCAATCTGTTAGGACTGCTAATTAGAATTTGAACCTTTGCAGCACCTGAAGACTTGGTTAAATCTAAAGCAAAAAAGTATTTCACTAACTCTTCAGTGATGATTGCCTAGTGCCTCCCAGAAATAAGAGGCACAGAAAAGTCTGACCCAGACTCATGGGAAGAATTTCTAAAAGGAATTGGGTTGCTAAAAGGTCAACATTTCCCTTCTGTGCACTTGGTTCAGTTGAAGCCCTAGAACACAAAAAAAGAGCAGTTAAAGTTGTTGGAGTGGGTGGGTGGCTGGGCGGGCATAACCTAGCATCCAAATGCTCTTCCCGAGTTTTTCGCAACAGCCCCAGAACTCCATTGAATTTCAAACAAAACATTAAGCATGGGTGGGATGAATTCCTATGATGGGGTGTACAAACCTTACGCTGGGCAACAGAGGGTTGAGGAGCTGGTCTGGTCACAGGAGGCTCTGCCCAGCTGCACTTTCTGGATGTTTTCTAAATGGAGGGGGAGCTTAAAAGAGCACAGGACAGCTCAGTCAGCGCCAGGGAGCAGACCTGCCCTTGTAGTTCCTTCAGAAATCCAGTAGGATCCCCGTACTGTCCTAAACTAAGCTTCAATTCAGAGCTGCTAGTCAACACAGAAGAGACAGCAAAACATCGGTTCATTAGGAGGGAGGGGACCCTCTTGTCTCCCTTCTGAGGGGACACATTGCAGGCTGTTGGCCAGGCCTTCATCATGCCTCTTCATCATGCCTCCTAGGAAGTAACCTAGGAAGTAGGGTAGGTGACACCCTGGCCCAGGGTGCACACCTGATTGGTTTCTGGGCAAGCAGAAGGAGGAATGGGAGGGCTCGGGTTCCCCTACCACCAATCACGCACTTCAGTCTCCATAAATGTATGGGCTGCAGTCAAGATGAACATGCTAAACCTGTGCTCAAATACAAAGCAGAAAGTCAGAGTGAAGGTGACAGGGACTGTTAGAGAGGTAACTGCAGACAGGTTATTGTTTGCTGGTCTCCTGATAGCGTCCAGATCTCAGTGTGATGTTGATCAAGGTGAGACTTTGAGAAAGTAAGAGCTCTCCATGAGAGTTCTCCATGGTACATGATCAATGTTCAAATGGAATGGAACAATGCATATGAGCCAGTTGAAAAGCAAACTATTCCACATCTTGTTTGGTCTTCCTAAGCCAGTATCTACTGACAGTGTGACCAGTATCTTATGCCCAAGGCCTTTCAGAACAGCAGTCATAGATGGTATAGCTGAGGTACAAGCTCTAGCCAATCAGAAACTTACCAGCCAAATCTTAGCAGAACACTTCATTATAAGGCTACCGAGAAAATACTGGACCTATGAAAAAGTCCACCTAATGTCTGACAGGTATGCACAGGACTCAATTAAAAATATTACCAGAAAGAAGAGACTCCATGGTATTGCACTTGTCCAGTACAAAAATCATTGGCTCCACAGACATCTCCAATGTTATAACGAAGAAGCTACTGTCACATATTCCCACAAAGGATGAATTAAATGCATACCTTGCAGGAAAAATGCTCCAGCATTCAAATTGCTTGAAGAATTTTGTCATTGCAGGGCATGATGAAGTTGTTGCCTCTTACTGTTCAGTGGAGTTTCTTCATAGTTTTCCTAAGTTGTTAAGGAAAAGTTAGTATATGTGACTCCATTTTGGTTTGGGGCCCACCATTGTCTAAAAGCAAGCACATCATGCACCAGGAGGAGTGTTCCTTAGATACTGCATTCCTGTGGAACCCCCCCCCCCCTTGTTACCAGCCTGTCTCGACTCCCGGTTTTTGTTCTTTCTCTGTTCCTAACTCCCTGCCTCCTGGCCTTGATGTGAGCCTCCCATCCTGATAAGAAAGGCTACTGGTGCATTGCTTTACGGACCATGTTGTGTAGCTGAAGTAATGGTTTAGCACAAGGAATGCACTTAGCAGAAATAGGTGGTAAATAAGGGAAGGGTTTGTCTATTGGCTAAGGTTTCCGATGCACGAGGGCAACATGCTTTGCTAAAAGGTATATAATCTCTGTATAACCTGCATTCGGGGTCCCCTCCTGATTAGCAGGGGGGCACCACGCTCGAGCATAATAAACTTAGTATCTTTGGGAACTCTGCAGTTGTGGACTTTGTTCGTGTGCCTCAGCCTAGACTCGAACTGTGCGTGACCTATTGGGTATAATTCGTAGCAGTTCCTGTGCGTGACCTATCGGGTATAATTCGCAGCAGTTTGTGTGCATGACCTGTCAGGTATAATTTGTAACAAAGTCAGCTGACATAGTTTCCCTAAGTCAGGCTAATGTAGTGCCCATCTTTAAAAAAGGGAAGAAGGAGGATCCTGGGAACTACAGGCCGGTCAGCCTCACCTCAGTCCCTGGAAAAATCATGGGGCAGGTCCTCAAGGAATCAATTCTGAAGCACTTAGAGGTGAGGAAAGTGATCAGGAACAGTCAGCATGGATTCACCAAGGGCAAGTCATACTTCACTAATCTAATTGCTTTCTATGACGAAATAACTGGCTCTGTGGATGAGGGGAAAGCAGTGGACATGTTGTTCCTTGACCTTAGCAAAGCTTTTGACATGGTCTCCCACAGTATTCTTGCCAGCAAGTTAAAGAAGTATGGGCTGGATGAATGGACTATAAGGTGGATAGAAAGCTGGCTAGATTGTTGGGCTCAACGGGTAGTGATCAATGACTCCATGTCTAGTTGGCAGCCGGTATCAAGTGGAGTGCCCCAAGGGTCGGTCCTGGGGCCAGTTTTGTTCAATATCTTCATAAATGATCTAGAGGATGGTGTGGATTGCACCCTCAGCAAGTTTGCAGATGACACTAAACTGGGAGGAGAGGTAGATATGCTGGAGAGTAGGGATAGAATACAGAGGGACCTCGACAAATTAGAGGATTGGGCCAAAAGAAATCTGATGAGGTTCAACAAGGATAAGTGCAGAGTCCTGCACTTAGGATGGAAGAATCCAATGCACCGCTACAGACTAGGGACCGAATGGCTCAGCAGCAGTTCTGCGGAAAAGGACCTAGGGGTTACAGTGGACGAGAAGCTGGATATGAGTCAACAGTGTGCCCTTGTTGCCAAGAAGGCCAATGGCATTTTGGGATGTATAAGTAGGGGCATTGCCAGCAGATCGAGGGACATGATCGTTCCCCTCTATTCAACACTGGTGAGGCCTCATCTGGAGTACTGTGTCCAGTTTTGGGCCCCACACTACAAGAAGGATGTGGAAAAATTGGAAAGAGTCCAGCGGAGGGCAACAAAAAGGATTAGGGGACTGGAACACATGACTTATGAGGAGAGGCTGAGGGAACTGGGGATGTTTAGTCTACGGAAGAGAAGAATGAGGGGGGATTTGATAGCTGCTTTCAACTACCTGAAAGGGGGTTCCAAAGAGGATGGCTCTAGACTGTTCTCTGTGGTAGCAGATGACAGAACAAGGAGTAATGGTCTCAAGTTGCAGTGGGGGAGATTTAGATTGGATATTAGGAAAAACTTTTTCACTAGGAGGGTGGTGAAACACTGGAATGCGTTACCTAGGGAGGTGGTGGAATCTTCTTCCTTAGAAGTTTTTAAGGTCGGGCTTGACAAAGCCCTGGCTGGGATGATTTAATTGGGGATTGGTCCTGCTTTGAGCAGGCGGGTGGACTAGATGACCTCCTCTGGTCCCTTCCAACCCTGATATTCTATGATTCTATGACACTAAAATGATCTTGCATGTCGTCAATACCACAAAGAGAAGAGCTACTAAACTCTAGATCTTTGCACAAGACAGAGATGTTTTAGTGCTCTCTATGAAACGCTACCCAAGACTTCCTCAAGATTCTGTTTTTGTGCCTGCTGCTGGGGAACATCTTTGCTGTATATTCCTAAGAGATGCATTCCTATTACTTGGACTATTAAAATATCACTGCACTGCCAGGTTTCCACACCCTTTCAGGATGTGACACAACTGGAAGATTGGCTGAAAGACCAAAGTTATCTTACTGGAAAGCATTTGATTCAGCGTCAAAAGACTCTCTTCTCACTCTGAAGGTGCCCAGAATGGCTGATACAGTGTCATAAAGACGGTGTCATAAAGGCACTAGAGGCAATCACATGCCAAGTTTACTATTTGAAGACCAACATTACAACACTTGCAGAGCTATGTTGGTGGATGTTTTCCAAAAAACAGACAACTGGAGAAAAATTGCCATCACCAAGATGTGCATTTAAACCTACTGTCAAGAGGGCAAATTATCAAGCAATAGAATGGCTCTGGGATGATTGTGCACATCCAAAACTACCCTCCCCTATTGGGCTTGGATAGGTCTTGGAATGCGTGAAGTAGCATGTGCTCCCGAATCAATCCTTTAGCTAATCAAATGCTTGTGCACAAAGACCAGATGCTCCCCACCATGCCAGTATTTGGTTAGCTGTGTGCCTTGTACAGCGATGTGAGACTGCGACACAGGCAAGGATCAGTGTGACAATGTGTCTAGTAGTGCTTTCCTTGATGGAGATAGGTTTCAGAGTGGTAGCCATGTTAGTCTGTATCAGTAAAAACAACGAGTCCTTGTGGCACCTTAGAGACTAACAAATTTATCTGGGCTTAAGCTTTCATGGGAAAACACACACTTAATCAGGAGTGGAAAAATACAGTAGGCAGGTATAAATACACAGCACATGAAAAGATGGGAGTTGCCTTGCCGAGTGGGGAGTCAGTGCTAATAAGGTCAATTCAATCAAGGTGGATCTGTCTCATTCTCAGCAGTTGACAAAAAGGTGGGTATCAACAGAGGGGAAATTATTTTTTGTAGTGACCCAGCCACTTCCAGTCTTTATTCAGGCGTAATTTGATGGTGTCAAATTTGCAAAATAATTCCAGTTCTGCAGTTTCTCGTTGAAGTCTGTTTTTGGACAGTTTTTTTTTTTTTGACGAATGGCCACTTTTAAGTCTGTTATTGAGTGTCCAGGGAGATTGAAGTGCTCTCCTACTGGTTTTTGAATGTTAAAATTCTTGATGTCTGATTTGTGTCCATTTATTCTTTTGCATAGAGACTGTCCGGTTTGGCCAATGTACATGGCAGAGGGACATAGCTGGTACATATAATATTGGTAGATGTGCAGGTGAATGAGCCCTTGATGGTGTGGCTGATGTGGTTGGGTCCTATGGTGGTGTCCCTTGAATAGATATGTGAACAGAGTTGGCAAAGGGGTTTGTTGCAGGGGTTGGTTCCTGGGTTAGTGTTTCTGTTTTGTGGTGTGTAGTTGCTGGTGAGTATTTGCTTCAGGTTAGGGGGCTGTCTATAAGTGAGGACTGGCCTGTCTCCCAAGGTATGAGAGTGTGAGGGATCATCCTTCAGGATAGGTTGTAGATCCTTGATGATGTGCTGGAGAGGTTTTAGTTGGGGGCTGTAGGTGATGGCTAGTGGCATTCTGTTACTTTCTTTGTTGGGCCTGTCCTGTAGTAGGGGACTTCTGGGTACCCTTCTGGCTCTGTCAGTCTGTTTCTTCACTTCCCCAGGTGGGTATTGTAGTTTTAAGAATGCCTGATAGAGATCCTGTAGATGTTTTGCTCCAATCCCTCAGACAGAGACAATGCGGTTGTATCTTAGGGCTTGGCTGTAGATAAGGATCGTCTGATGTGGTCTGGATGAAAGCTGGAGGCATGTAGGTAAGTATAGCGGTCAGTAGGTTTCCGGTATACGGTGGTGTTTATGTGACCATTGCTTATTTGCACTGTAGTGTCCAGGAAGTGGATCTCTTGTGTGGGTCAAGAGGCTGAGGTTGATGGTGGGTTGAATTGTTGAAATCCTGGTGGAATTCCTCAAGGGCTTCCTTCCCAGGGGTCCAGATGATGAAAATGTCATCAATGTAGCACAAGTAGAGTAGGGGCGCTAGGGGACGAGAGCTGAGGAAGCATTGTTCTAAGTCAGCCATAAAAGTGTTGGCATACTGTGGGGCCATGCAGGTACCCATAGAAGTGCCACTGACTTGAAGGTATAAATAATCCCCAGATCTGAAATAGTTGTGGGTGAGGACAAAGTCAAAGCTCAGCCAACAGATTTGCTGTGTCATTATCGGGGATACCGTTCCTGACAGCCTGTAGTTCATCTTTGTGTGGAATGTTGGTGTAGAGGGCTTCTACATCCATAGTGGCCAGGATGTTGTTTTCTGGAAGATCAATGGATTGTAGTTTCCTCAGGAAGTCAGTGGTGTCTTGAAGATAGCTGGGAGTGCTGGTAGTGTAGGGCCTGAGGAAAGAGTCCACATAGCCAGACAATCCTGCAGTCAGGGTGCCAATGCCCAAGACGATGGGGTGTCCAGGATTCCCAGGTTTATGGACCTTGGGTAGCAGATAGAATACTCCTTGTTGCTGCTCTAGGGGTGTGTCTGTGTAGATTTGTTCCTGTGCTTCTTCAGGGAGTTTCTTGAGAAGATGGTGCAGTTTCTTTTGGTACCCCGCAGTGGGATCAGAGGGTAATGGCCTGTAGAATGTGGTGTCAGAGAATTGCCTAGCAGCCTCTTGTTCATACCCTGACTACAGCACCAGCCTTTTTGATTATAATGTCAGAGTGGTTTCTGAGGCTGTGGATGGCATTGTGTTCTGCATGGCTGAGGTTATGGGGCAAATGATGCTGCTTTTCCACAATTTCAGCTCATGCACATCAGCGGAAGCAACACTCTATGTAGAAGTCCAGTCTGTGGTTTCAACCATCAGGAGGAGTCCATGCAGAATCCGAACCAACGCTACAAGATGAAGAAGGTTTCTGTGGGTTAGTGTGCTGTTCAGTGGTGTGGAGGAAATATTCCTTGAATCAGAGATGGAGAAATTAGGATTCCAGGTCACTGCAGAAGTGTATCATGTTCATGGGGATGGTGGGGCAGAAGGAGAGGCCCTGAGATAGCCCAGCAGAAGAGTCTGTCCTAAGAGTATAGATAAACAATATTTTTGGGTGAGTTAAGGGTACCACTGTTGTGGCCCCTTGTGGCATGTAGGAGTTTAGATACTTTAGTGTCCCTTTTCCTCTGTAGAGAACCAAAGTTGTAAATGGCTTGTCTAGTTTTTTTTAAAGTCCAGCCACAAGGAAGTTTGTGTGGAAGGTTGTTTTTTTATGAGAGTCTCCAGTTTTGAGAGCTCATTCTTGATCTTTTCCTGTTTGCTGTATAGGATGTTGATCCGGAGGTTCTGCAGTTTCTTTGAGAGCGTGTGGCACAATCTCTCACCATAGTCTGTGTGGTATGTTGATTGTAATGGATTTTTTTACCTTCAGTCCTTTTGGTATGATGTCCATCTGTTTGCATTTGGAAAGGAAGATGATGTCTGTCTGTATTTGCATGAGTTTTTTCATGAAGTTGATGGATTTTCACTTCATATGGCTCAATTCAGTGCCTTGCATGGTGACAGGTTTCAGAGTGGTAGCCGTGTTAGTCTGTATCAGCAAAAACAATGAGGAACCCTTGTGGCACCTTAGAGACTAACAAGTTTATTTTGGGCATAAGCTTTTGTGGGATATAAAGCTGTTAAATGCTCACACTCCATCAGATGCATGGAGTGGAAAATACAGTAAGCAGGTATAAATATACAGCACATGAAAAAATGTGAGTTGCCTTATCAAGTTGGGGGTCAGTGCTAACAAGGCCAATTCAATTAGGGTGGATGTGGCCCATTCCCAACAGTTGACAAGAATGGGTGAATATCCCCAGAGGGAAAATTTTATTTTTTGTAGTGACCCAGCCACTCCCAGCCTTGACACCATCTTATTAGGCCTGAATAAAGACTGGGAGTGGCAGGGTCACTACAAAAAATAAAATTTTCCCTCTGGGGATATTCACCCATTCTTGTCAACTGTTGGGAATGGGCTACATCCACCTGATAGGACAGACAACCAGAGGTGGCAGGCTGGTATAAGGCACGGAATGAGATTTAACTCCATTATGCTCCCAGATTAAGTGCTCCATATTCTATCTAGATCCAAACCAACCGATCAGAGCTTCCAGCCGAACAGGGAGGTGGACACAGAAGAATCCATTAGTCTACAGGGGCGATGAGTCATTTAGGCCCTCTGGGCCCGTGCTCCAGCAATATTCAGGGCCTGGGGGCCCAACTCCACCAATGTTCACAGCTGGGTCTCTCCACCGGCTCCGCCTGCCACCCTCACACGCCTTCCCCGGAGCATACCTGCCTGTGCCCTGGACAGCTGTCCTGCTGCCCTCCCTTGCTGGCTGCTGCTGGCTACAAAAAAGGGAGCAGCGCTGGCGACAGGCTGAGGAGGCTGCTGTGCCTGTGGAGGGAGGGCGGGGCAGCCCCCCAACCCAGCACTCACCGGGAGACAACTCAGAGGGGGCTTCCTGGAGTCTTGTCCCCTTGCCTGCAGTCACCACTTCTTCCCCACTCTGGGGAAGGGGCAGCCCCATCCCCCATCGAACAACGATGAAAAGGGTTTGCTGCCTCCTGAAGAGCATCGCAAAAGAAGGGGCTACATTTTGTTTTAATTTTAGAAAGTATTTGCTTTTGAGGGTTATTGATCCAAGAGTACTTGGTTGTTTCCGTATTCAAAAGAGTATTAATGAAGTTGATATTCTTAGTTAAATAATTTTTTCTTATTAAAGTGATATTGTGCAATATAGGGAAACTGTTAAATGCTTACAGTCCATTTTTACACTATTTAAAAAAAATATCTATCAGCTTACAAGGCAGGTGTGTGTGTGTGGTGGTGGTGGTGGGGGGCGGGGGCAGGACTTGGACCCGTTCTGGGCACCATCAAAAATTAACAAGCCTGCCACCCCGGTTGTCTATCCTACCAGGTGAATGTGGGGGGGGAGACAGAATGGGGAACACAGGGCATGATGGATTCACAGAGCAAAATGGGAGAATGTACGGAACGGAATGGGGACAAGAGACAGAGGCAGAATGAAAGGTAGTTCACAGTGGAAGGAGTCATTTTGATCTACTTAAAACACATTGCTCAGTTCTAACTTATCCTGAATGTCTACAGTTAAGACCTCAATATAGTCATAGACACTCAAATGAAAAAAACCTCCTATCAATGTGGCGTGATGATCACAGAAAAAGAAAAGGAGAGGAAACAGACAGAGTGGCTACCCAGCAGGATAGAAAATACCCTAATGCCATTATATAAATTAGCTGTATCCTCTCCTCTGGAATTCTGTGTTCTGTTGTGGCCACCCGATCGCAAAAAGGTACTACCAATATACAGGAGGTCCGAGGATAGAATATAGAAAGAGTCAAAGTGGATAGTACTGCTCCTAGTGGGAAGATTTCACAAGATCAGCCATCAGGTTAGCATCTTCCTTATTATTTTTCCCCTGATGTTCTTTTGCATATTCATAACTCAGAAAATACTCTATACCTTCACAGTAGTCATTTTTGTTGTGTAATAAGCTATGATATTTTCCTGATTTAATCTTCACACAACATACATTTTCCAGTTTCCAAAATTTAGTTTCAGAGACAGCCACTGACATTCCCCTTCCCCCCCACCAAAATATCCCTGAGCTGACAGAATGCAACAGTAGGAGGGATGGATTCAGCTGGCAGTTACTTCCTGGCATGCAATTTTAATTAAGGAGTCAGCGTGTATGCAGCAGAAGCCACAGGAGTCAGTAGCTAAGAACGACTAGGAAAGTTTCCATGGATAAAAAGGTAAGAGAAAGGGACAATGAAACTGTATGTCAGGCGGCTAATGGAATGTTTACATCCTACTTTACTCCAAATAAATCTTATTTCCAAGGGGAAAACAGACATAAATTGCTGTGGTCAAAGACTGCTCAAAAAATACCTACTTTGTGGAGTACAATC
This sequence comes from Natator depressus, assembly GCF_965152275.1. Lineage (NCBI taxonomy): Eukaryota > Metazoa > Chordata > Testudines > Cheloniidae > Natator > Natator depressus. The sequence goes on from NC_134234.1 coordinate 306,163,251, forward strand.
ACAGATCTATTATTGACCCAAGGTAATTCAGCATAAAGGCAGCATCTATTTGTCAGACAGGGTTCTGCGTTTATACCAGGTTGCACATCAACACAATGAGGGGTTTTTCTGATTGGGAACATTCCATTCCCAGTGATTATGCCTGTCATTTAACAGCTAAATTAATACAGGCATAAGAAGCAGAAGTCGCTTGTCCAAAGAACTGTAATACCTTAGCATGTGATATCAGTTAGTATATTTAATCAGCTCCAAACAGAAGCTTCCTTTCTCTTGGACTATAGTTATTACCTATCACAAGAATGTGGCTTTAAATCATTACTAGTGATTTTCAAAACTACATTGTTTTTCTTGGCATAATGAATCAGAGCCAATCAACAGGATAGAGAGGCTGATTCATATCCTGAATTTTCAACAACCATTATTAATCGTACAAACATCCTTCCTAAGAGGTGCTGCAAAATCCTGCTGCAGAAATCTCACTGCCGGCAGTTTTCTCCACTGGTAAAATGTTCAGACATACCACTGAAAAGTAAGGGATAGAGTTCATGCACCTGTCTTGTTTTATAACTTCACACATCAATCTGAAGGAACGTGGACTAAAAATAATTTGTGAAAGAAAAATAAATTAATGTGATATGACTTAAAATGAGAGCCATGAGTTCTGGGGAGAAAAGAACTGATGAGCTAGTCTCCCTGTCTGTGTCACTTTCACTTGTTAAGAGCTCTCCAGCTACCAGCATAATTTATGTCTATAGTGAAATAAACTGTAGGGTAAATATTAGGGAAACAAGATAGTTATACAATTGTATTAAGAAAAAATGAGATTTCTCAGACTGACAGTTTCTTTCGTATAAAAGCATTTTAATGTTCTCCTTTAGTGTCACAAAAGTATTAAAATACAATTTCATAGTGTTTTGCCTGCAGTTGCAGCAGCTATTTTCTTTTTTACTTGTAGAGCAATTAGTAATGAGTCTACTCCCTCCTTCTGTTTAAATGCCCTTACCAATCAGAATCAGTTGAGTGATGTTCAGAACCAGATGCCACAATGTGGTTTTGAATTGCCCATTCACTACATTTCTCATGTCTGATTTCTGGAACTGGAGCAAACTAAAAAGATTTCCTATATTGAAGGCTGTGATGCATCACTTAGATGAACAAAGTTACTGGACCACATTGTTGAGGCAAACATACAGGCAGAATTTTGTCTACTGCTTCCCAAAGGGTCTCCCTGATTCTCTGTAAATCCCTGGCTCAGGACGCTCTAATTTGCACTGGCTGGCAATGGCCCCGTAAGGGACCATATGCCAGTTGAAAATTGCCAGAGCGCATTGAACTGCAGCCACTCCTCCTCCCTGCTCTCCTCATCCACAACATGCATGCTGCAGAAAAAAGAAGGTGTAAGAGCTAACTTGCCAGCTTTATGCCCCCTGGGGAATTCACAGTAGGGAACTTTCTCCGTAATGGCTGCTCTAGGCCAGAGTAGGGCCAATGTCTCCTGTCTACTCAATGACCCCCCTGCTGTCACCCAGATAGCATGCAAGAGAATGCTGTCTGAGTCAAGTGCGGTGGGGACAAAAGCCAGACCGGGAGATGTGAAAAGAGTAGATTGGGACAAGGAATGGGACCGGACTGTAATAAAGAGTAAGAGAAACCGGGACTGGTTGGGCAAGGGGACTGGGAGCCGGGGTTGGGGGTTGAGGAGTGAAACAAGGGTGTTTGAAAGCCAGTGAGAGAAAGAAGGGGGACCCAAGTCAGTTGGTTGGAGGGAGGAGGGGAGACACTAAGACTGGTTGAGGAGCTAAGGGGTAGTGGGACTAGGAACCAGCATGAAGGGAAGCATAGGCAGTGGGGAGAGGAAACAGATCTGACGAGATGGAGAACTGGGACTAACTTGGCAAAGGGACTGGGACAAGGAGCCAGGAAAGGAGTAGAGGAGAGATTCAGATAAGGTGAGAAGCCCAGGAAGGGAGCCTATGACTGGCAGCCAGTGGGAAGGATGTGGAGAGATAGATCGGACAAGGAGCTGGTTGGGGAAAACTCGGACTGGCTGGGTCACTGGGGTTTGGATAGAAAGCCTGGAGTGGGTAAATAGAACTGAATGGGCAAGGAGACTAGACTGGGATGAGAAAACTGAGGAACGGAGACTGGGAAGGCAACGAGAATAGGACTGGGACAAGAAGCTACTGGTGGGGAAGAAGCAAGACTGGGGATGTGGACAGGTTGGAGGGGTAGGGGAGAAGGAGTCGAGCCTGGGGCGGGGAGGGGAGGGGGAAATGGGCAGGAGAGTCTGTATTCACTAAGGAACATTCCCCTCCAAAGCCTGGAGCAGAACTCAGTTCCATTGCAGTCATCAGACACCTGTCCATGGCAAAGTGAGTCTCTCATCTCCCTCTAGAGCTGGTCCACATAGAAGATGACAATCCATAACGGCTACCGGTTATTCTGTTAGCTCAAGTGGCAGAAGTCTCTGTGGTGGATCTAAAGGTTCCAACCTTGCTGATGAATCATGTGGTGAGCCAATATGATGCCACATCATGGAATCTCTGTTTTTTTCAGTGAACTTTTTTTGTTAAGCCTAGGAAAGTACAAAATACTGTTCTAAGAACATTAAGATTGCAAAGTGCAAATAAAGTGAAAAGTTAGGAAACACCAGAATTATGATTATCTGTGCAACCTTAATTCTACCCCCTTATTCATATATACTATGGTACAGTCATAATTACACAATCATGTATTATTTTGTCAAGTTTGCTACCTTAAAATATTTTAACGTAATTTGTATAATATCATGAAGGCAGTTGTTAGAAACCCTTTATTTAGATTGCCTACAACTTTCCATTTTAAAAGATTCCTGCAAGCTTTTCTTTGAGAAACATTAAACACCTACATTGTTAGCAGTAGGCCTTTCATATTCAGCTGAGGAAAAGTCGTCAGACTCCAGAAGTGACTCTTCTTTGTCACGTGAAATTCCATTCACATTTAGCTGAGTTGTAAAGAGTTAAAAAAAGTTACCATGTCCCTTCTCTCACTTGTGTGCTGGTGCAACCTCAATTTCACTTTCATGCATATGCATTATGATACAGTCTTTAATTACACCACCACAAACTACTTTTTCTCTAGGATCCTGCTTCATTCAGCACATTGGATGAATGCACAAATAGGCCAAATTACGGTTTCACAGGCAACCATAAATCTGGCATTTCGTAACTTTTGAGCATTTGATTTTGTAACTTAAATAACATTCATTTAACATACTGCTTATGCACTTATATGAAATGAAATAATAAAATTGAAAGTATGAAATTATACTGGGTTTGTTCAGTGACTAGGAGAGAACCACACAAAGAGGAGAAGACAAAAAAATGGAGCAGGGGGGAGTAGAAATGAAAATCACACAGAGAGACTGTTAAAGAGGAACAGGGGGAAGGAGGGAAATATCTGGCTTCAAGACAAAGCTTGATAAATTTATGGAGGAGATGATATGATGGGATAGCCTAATTTTGGCAATTAATTGATCTTCTACTACTAGCTGTAGATATGCCCAAAGGCCTGTGATGGGATGTTAGATGGGGAGGGATCTGAATTACTACAGAGAATTCTTTCCTGGGTTTGTGGCTGGTGAGTCTTGCCCGCATGCTCAGGGTTTAGCTGATCCCCATATTTGGGGTCAGGAAGGAATTTTCCCCCAGGGCAGATTGGCAGAGGCCCTCGGGGTTTTTCGCCTTCCTCTGCAGCGTGGGGCACAGGTCACTTGCTGGAGGATTCTCCGCACCTTGAAGTCTTTAAAGCATGATTTGAGGACTTCAATAGCTCAGACATAAGTTAGGGGTTTGTTACAGGAGTTGGTGGGTGAGATTCCGTGGCCTGCATTGTGTAGGAGGTCAGACTAGACGATCATAATGGTCCCTTCTGACCTTAAAGTCTATGATTCTAATACAATGAAGAACCTGGAGTCTTTCCCTGTGGCGGGGAAAGGCTCCAGCTGCAGGGAGGCAGTAAGACACTGCACTGATAAAAATAACAGCACAGATGAGGAGGCGCAGCTGGGGCGAGTAGAGAGCTGTGTAGGGTAGGCACTCCAGTGCACACCCACGCATTTCAGGCGTGTCTTTACTCTACTCACCTAAGCCTGGCCTCACCGTCTACACGGATATGTATACGCCCATGCTCTGGGGCTATATGCATTTATACATGACACAGCCAAAAGATGTACCCATAGCGTATGCTTCTTTTGGTGGCATGTGGTGTATGTACATGTGTAGCCCCTAGCACAGGTGTATATATAGCAGTGCAGATCGTGAGGTGTATAAAATTAAGACATGCCTGAAGGGCATGGGTATGTACTAGAGTACTTACCTTACGTGGCTGTCTAATCTCTCAAGACATGCCTCCCCCCACTATGCTTCTATCTTTTAGCTGTGTAGCGTCCTGCTGCCTCCTCGCTGCTGGAGCCTTTCTCTGCTGCAGAAAAAGACCGTCAGTGGGGAAAGGCTCTTGCAGGGGGAGCCCTTGAGGACAGGTTCTGGCAGCTCCCTGCTGCTGGAGCCTTTCCTCACCACAGCGAAACACTCCAGCAGCGGAGAAAGGGTCTGGCAGCTTCCCACTATTGGTGCCCTTCCCCTGCCACAGGGAGAGACTTTGGCAGTGAGGAAAGGCTCTGGAAGCATGAGGCTGTGGGGAAGTTTTCACAGGATCAGAAAGAGAGCAGGATGACAGAACATCCAGGGTTGGGAGCCGACCTCTGACTATAAGTCTAGAGCCAGTGGAGATTAGATAGGGAGGCTGCTGGAGTCAAGAAAAGTAAAAGAAGGACAGCATTTATCAGGTAAAAAGCTGTAATGTTACCACTAGTAATAAATCTCAGAAGGAATCCCAGAGAAGGGTTCCTGATAGACTGCCTGCCCACATTTTCACCCCTTTTAATATGTTTACAATACTTACTGAAATACAGACAAAAAATATTCATTAAAACGTCCCTTTGAGAACCCTAGTAGCCATGTGGAGATCTCTTATGTTTATTTACATTTAGATTGACCTGAAAAGGCCTGCCCTTTAAATTCTTGTAAAATGTAGAACGCCAGTGCAAAAGGCATTTGCTCACATCCCCCACCACCAACCTACACTTCCATCCTTATCTCCATTTTGAAGGGCCTGTCAGGCCATCCCACTTTCAAGCTCTAGTTTCATATGTACTCTCCTGGTAATTCTGAAATGCGTTTTTAGAGTCCCCTGACACAGGATGTGCTGAAGATTCTGTACAGCTTGTGCTAGTTGGTGTAGTAAATAGAAACAAATCTTAGCTTCCTGTGGACCCAATTCATTAAACCTTGACATATCATTTATAAAGGCTTTCCTTAGTGTTTTACCAGTATAAAGTGTAAAAACATTCAAGTTACACATTCAAAAAAAAAAAAAAAGAAAAGAAAAGAAACTGGTTGTCTGCTACACGAAAGTGGCTTCTTTCTCAGACACCCTGAGGATGGCAAGAAACAGATCCAGCAAAGCACTTAAGCACAGACTTAATTTTAAGCACATGGTTTATTGGACTGGAGCCAGAATCTTGTAGGATTGATGCCAATAATTAGCATTTTGATAACTACTGCAGCAAACTCTATATACAGTACTACTGGAAAAGGATTGGAGCCTATCTTCTAGCACCCTCCTCCTGCTGGATCTGGTTTTGCCCTTACTGAGCTAGCTCACTCCCTGGGGTAATTCTGTCAGGGCTCTGTCACAGAATCCCAGGAACCAGTTTCCAACAGGATTAGTTGGTTTTTCTTTGAAGCCTTCTTAACAAAACAAATCAAACCCACACAGACTCCTCCCTCAAAGTCTGTGCAGGTTGAGCAGACCCTTCCCCAAGTCTGCCTCTCACACCAGTAACTCCAGCAATCCCAAAATTTCCTGGCTCTTACCTCAGAGCCTCCATAATAAAGGACTTTGCACTGTCTACCTTCCATCTGTTTGGTTTCTAGAATAATTCCTCTCTGCTGTAGCTCCTGTCCATGGAGGCACAACTCCTGGCCCCTCTACTTTCTGGAGAGTGTGCCAATCTCTACCCTCCACTTCCTGCTGCCCTCTTTCATGAGGACCAGACAGTTAAGTTTCCAGCTCTTTTCTCAGGTGCAGCAGGTGGGGCTAATCAGCCAGTTAGCTCGCTGTAGGTCTGACTCCAGAGGAATGTTATCCCTTATACTGTCACTCTGCTACTTCTTAGAGAAACCCATACATTATTCATTCTAAAACACAAGCATTTACTTTATCAATATATTTTAAGGAAAGATATCAGCAATTTCCCCCCACTTTTAAATGCTGATTTTTATAGTGAAATTCTTGTTCTTTCTACAGTTTAACATTCAGGTAAGTAACAATCCAGTGGTTCTCAAACTTTTGTACTGGTGACCCCTTTCACATAGCAAGCCTCTGAGTGCAACCCCCCTTTATAAATTAAAAACACTTTTTTATATATTTAATACCATTACAAATGCTGGAGGCAAAGCAGGGTTTGGGGTAGAGGCTGACAAATCGTGACCCCCCATGTAATAGCCTCATGACACCCTGAGGGGTCCCAACCCCCAGTTTGAGAAACCCTGTAATAATCCATTTCTTCTTTAAAAAATGAATAGCTGCATTTGATGAAGAAGGGGAGCGGAGAATGAAAAGAAGAACTAACATGCATCTTTTGGCCATTCTCTATGAGGTCAATCTTTTATTGCTAGCTTTACAAGAATTCAGCCATATCTTGTTAGATAAGAAGCTCTGTGGATTCCAGTGATGAATATATGATTGGTTCTTTCCCCCCATTATACAAATATTATTTGATTTTCATATCTGCCATTTACTCCCCCTAAATGCCACCATTTTCAGTTAATATTTAGGATTGCACCCCCCCGCCCCCCTCACCTTTCCTTTTTGAAGTAAAATGTCATTATGCTACCCAACTTCAGTTTAAATGGCTTGGAACAAAAATACCCCACAAAGAGAACTTTTAATGTATTTATAATGAAGCTCCTCCTTTGCCATGGCTCTGTGCTCATCCAGGGTAGTGCTATTTTTTAAGCTCTTTCCTGGACGATGGAGTTGCCAGTCTCACCGATATTGCTGGGTGAAATTCTATGGCCTGTGTTATACAAGACTTCGGAGTAGATGATCATAATTATCTCTTCTGGCCTTAAAAAAATCTGTGAGATACCTTGATATTGTTTCCATCAAATGTTTGCCCATATAAATCAGCCTGGAGTTCTAGGAGAAACCCATGGTTCACCCCTGTGGCAAAGCCTTTGGTTAGTCTTGGAATGGGACCAATTGCTTAAGCCATATTCTGAGGCTTGTTTCTTAAATTCTCTCTTGACTGCCCAGCTAATGAGGTCATTCAGGACAGCCCTTTCATAATGGTCTGGTTCCACCTGGGTAAGGTGCCTCTAAGGGATCTACATGCAGCTGGGAGTGTGCTCCCCTGCTCGGGTAGACAGCCACACTAGCTAGCACACCAAAAATAGCAGCGTGGCCACGGGTAGCATGAGCGGCAGCTCGGGGTAGCCACCTGAGTACAAATCTGCCAAGACCTCCTGCATATGTACTTGGGTGAATAGCCCAAGCCATTGCCCATGTGACCCCCCCCCCCAGCTACACAGCTATTTTTAGCATGAGAGTTCGGGAAGCATGCTCGCAGCTGCAGTGTAGACATGTCCTCAGAGATGCTTTGAGAGGACACCTCTTAAATAAGTTGCAACCAAAGCGAATGCTAACTATGGCGTTTTTACCACTATTTACAAGGCCAATGTCATGAAGCAAAACAAAAGAGAAATTAAAATGGAATATACAGAAACTGCATTACCAAAAACTGAGCTAGAAAATTAAATTGGGGTATTGGAAAGCTCCACTTTGGATAGATAAAAATTAAACTTCATAAGATTTACCAACACCAGACTCAGGAGCTGATATACATTCTCCTCTGAGTGAGCCCTCCAGCAACAACATTTGCTTATTGAGCTTCTGGCCCTGTCCCCTCTCTTCCACAGAGTGGAGAGAAAAGGTGTCTGCCTTTCCTTCTTCATATACAAATTGGGTCTTTAAAGACACTTTAGCCTCTGTTAATAACCAGCAACACCTGACTTCAAAATGTGCTTTGGGGATATTATATTACTGATCCAGCAGATCTTCACCACTGACCAGGAAATCCCAGCTCCTGGGCAGACACCGTCATAAGAACAGTTTCACCTTTGTGTGTGTGCATTTTTCACATTGTGTGCTCTACACAATAGATGTCAGCCCTGAATAATGACATGAATCTAAAAGGCCCATATGACACATGCAGAAACCCTTCTTTGGGGATGGGAGAGAATATTCCAATAAACAACTGATGCTATGAAAACAAACAAATGCTATTTTAAAAAACAGTGGCCTTAGTCAAAGCTGTTCTAAGTAATTTTAAATTTACAGGCTAAACGCATGCTGCTATCACATCACTGTAACACTATCCCTAACCATGACATCTGTGTAGCTCAAAAGCTCATCTCTTTCACCAACGGAAGTTGGTCCAATAAAAGATATTATCTCACCCACGTTGTCCCTCATAATGTCAACATTCAGGAACAAATCTTTTTTCCTAGCCAAGAGCCAGAGATCTGCAGAGAATTTTGACAGTGTTTTGAGACGTCATTCCCTAATCTGGAGGGGGTGAAGGAAATTGCTAAATTCTAGGTAATTTCTACACAGGCTCATTCTTTTGGTTTTTTCATTGGCCCTGTTCTCAGCTTAGGGTGACCAGATGACAAGAACAAAATGTCGGGACACATAGGGGGCAGCCACAGGCTCACCACCCCCCATGAAGGCCGGCTCTAGGTTTTTTGCTGCCCTGAGCAAAAAAAAAAAAGCCGGAGTGCCACCGAAGCAAAATATGGGGACAAATGGCATCTCAACTGTACATCGGTCGGGACGCAGGACAAACAATTAGATATTGGGACAGTCCCGATTTTATCGGGACGTCTGGTCACCCTATCTCAGATGTTAGAGCCTTGCTTATGCTGGTGATTTGTCCTGTCGCCATCTATTAATTGCCAGGTAGCCAGGGCACCAGTGTAGCTTAGGCCTGGTCTACATGAGGGACTTGTATTGGTGCAGCTAGACCCTCTCTGTAACAAACTTTCTGGTACTTGGCATTGTCAGTGGCAAATAAGTCTATCATAGGGGTTACCCAATGCAGGAATATCAGTTTTATAATGGAGCTCCATAGCAACCACTCATGATTGGTTAGGGATTGTCTGCTCAGGAAGTGTGCCAGGTTGTTGCTGGCTTCTGGGTGATTGAAGCTGGTTGGCCCAGTGCCACTCATGCCCTGGCTGAGGTGGAGCTCTAAATGAGGGACCCCTATTACCCGCCCCGTGGTCATGCTCTGAAGTTAAAGGAGACAGGTCTCTACTTGATGCTGGAGAAAAGGAGTAGGATGCTAGAGGTGAGGATGAGTAGATTTCTTTTTCCAGTGGTGGCACTGTGATATGATACCAGTATCTGCCCAGGAACTGGTCATTGCTTCAGTGCAGACAGTGTCTCCAGAGCAGACATAGAGTCCTCCAGGGTGTATCTCAGCCCTCTGTGAGGCTCAGATATGGATATCAGTCCTGGGTCTCATTTCACCCTGTGCCTCTCTGTTTTGGTGGAAGCTCTGTCCTTGGGAGAACGATGTTACAAGCCCTTTTTCTGGGACTGTCCTCCTGGGTTGGAGCCTTGTTTGCACTCTCTCTGTCTCTCAATGTTGCCCTTTTGCAGGAGAATAGCTACTGGTTTTATTGCCGAGGTTCCTGGTTACAAGATGGAAGTTGCCAGTGTTGGCTTAGTTGACCTCTTTTTTGCCTTCTTTCCACTGCCTGATCCCTAGCTGTGGTGCCTGCTTGAGGGAACAATGGCCAATGATGGGTTTTATGGGCCTGCTCTGGTAGTTACCATCACCTCTGGATCCAAAGTGACTCACATGGCCTGCTCTAGCAGGTATAACTTAAGCTGAGCTTCTCTTGATTTGCAGGCTCTTGAGGAGAATGACGTATACCCAGAACACCTACCTGGGATGTAGGTCTCCCTGAGGCAGAATATGCAAGATGGGCAGGGCTTGAACCCTAATGTTTGCCATTAGACATGGTGGTTGGTGTGAAGCATGTCAGCCCACTATAAAGGAAGTGTGAGGATCTGCGGTTCCTTAACCCGTGTCTCTGGGCTCCCAGTTGGCTGCCATCTCCATGCTGCCATTCCACCCCTCTGGTAGCACAAGGAACAGCAGCCTAGGAGCCCTGTGGGCTCATGCTTCACTCATGGGGGAGGCCCTGATTGATGGTGCCTTCTGAGTCTCCCGATTGGCTTAGGCTTGATAGTTAGAGCCTGGAGGAAATACCTGGAGGCTGTCTGTGCAGCTAGGTGGGCCCTGGCTCATGGCTGCAGATAGACCCCACTATGTTTCCAGATACCTCACCTCAGTCCTGGCTCTGGGTTCCAAGTTCTCCTGTCCCACTTCTGGCCTCTTGTCCTGCTACTGATCCACTGCCCCAGCCTCCTTTGGGCTTTTGACTCAGCACAGCCCACCGACTCCAATCTGATCCTTTGGCATGACACCAGGGTGGATTTCAGCTACCAGCCTCAGCCCATGCCCCGCAATGGGGATCCCTGCAGAGAGGTGAGCTGGGGCAATCTTTTTTTTTAAAATGTCATATTTAAGGAAACATGAGTGTGAAGATGAATTTTCATCACAAAAAGTTGTTGAAAAACCTCTGTGAAGTCTCTTAGGAGAGTAGCGGGTCGGCCACTCCTGGGGTTCCGTGGCTACTAGGGGGCAGTAAGAGGGAACCGAGGGAGGGTTGTGGCTGCTTTGCCCTTTATGCCCTTCCTCAGCAGCATGAGAAGGCACAGGGCATGTGCACATGTGGACACCACTGTTCCAACGACTTCAATCTCATACACACAAGGTGCATACGCACTTATCCTGGGCTTCATACTGACACATACTCAAGGAAGAATATTGTTTACACAGGGAAATAAATTCAGAATATAGTACACAGTTACCCTTAACTGCCTTTACTGCTGCTGGACCCATCATAGGAAATGTTCAGGATCTCTACAAACTTCTCAGCTGGAGTCTTAACATATTTTAACTGATGGCTCTTCAAGCAGCATCTATATTCTCACCTTGGGGCAGTATGTCCAAATAATCAATATAGTATTCAGTTAGTGACAGATTGAATACTCGGACGCCACTATGATTAGGGACCCACCAAATTCACAGCCATGAAATCTGGTCTCCCCCCACAAAAACTGGTCTTTTGGGTGCTTTTACTCTATGCTATACAGATTTCACAGGGGAGACAAGTGTTTCTTAAATTGGGTGTCCTGATCCAAAAGGGAGTTGCGCGGGTGGGGGTGGGGTCACAAAATTATTTTAAGGGGGTCACAGTATTGCCACTCTTATTTCTGTGCGGCCTTCAAAGCTGGGCAGCCAGAGACCAGTGGCTGTTGGCCAAATGCCCAACTCTGAAGGCAGTGCCCTGCCAGCAGCAGTGCAGAAGTAAGGGTGGCAATGACATACCACACCACCCAGAGAGTGGTGGCTGCTGACCCAGGGCCCAGCTCTGCGGGCAGCAGCACAGAAATAAGGGTGGAAATACCATACCATGCCGTCCTTACTTCTGGGCAACTGATGGCAGCAGCTCTGCCTTCAGAGCTGGGCTCCCGGCCAGCAGCCGCCACTCTCTGGCCGCCCAGCTCTGAAGGCAGTGCTGCTGCCAGCAGCAGCAAAGAAGTAAGGATCGCATTACCAGAATCCCCTCCACATATAATAACCTTGCAACCCCCCCACAACACCTTTTTGGGTCAGGACCCCTAAAATTACAGCACTGTGAAATTGCTGATTTAAATAGCTGAAATCATGAAATTTACAATTTTTAAAATCCTGTGACTGTGAAATTGACCAGAATGGACCATGAATTTCGTACGGCCCTAACTATGATGTGTTTCTGTACAGAAGCATTCATACAGAAGCACCACAGAATCCATCTCACTCTCTTGCACTGTGTGCATGCAACTCCATGTGTGTTAAATAGGCTGCCTCACACTTTTATTTCTATGTAAAACCCATTTAAATTATCAGACTGTTAGGCCAGGGCAGGTATGTCCAGCTGCACTGACCCAACAAGCTCATTAGTTATTTGTTCTTGGAATGATACTCAATAGTGTGTGGTTACTGCACTTAAGAAGGGAAAAATCAAATACACAACTACAAAATGGGGAATAACTGGCTAGGCAGTAGTATTGTTGAAAAGGATCTGGGGGTTATAATGGATCACAAATTGAACATGAGTCAACAATGTGATGCAGGTGTAATATAAGCTAATTGTTTTGGGGTGTATTAACGTGAGTGTTGAATATAAAACCTGGGAGGTAATTGTCTTGGTTTACTCAGCTCTGATGAGGCCTCAACCAAAGTACCGTGTCCAATTCTGGGCACCACAATTAGGAAAGATGTGGACAAATTGGAGGAGAGCAACAAAAATGATAAAAAGTTTAGAAAACCTGATCTGTGAAGAAAGGTTAAAAACACTGTTCAGTCTTGAGAAGACTGAGTGGGAGACAGATAGTCTTCCTCTTCAGAGCTGTTATAAAGGACAGTGAGTAATTGTTCTCCATGTCCCTAAAGGTAGGACAAGAAGTATTCAGCCTAATTTGAAGCAAGGGAGATTTAGGTTAGATATTAGGAGAAACTTTCTAACTATAAGGATAGTTAAGCTCTGGAGTAGGCTTCCAGGAAGTTTTTGGAATCCCCATCATTGGAGGTTTTTAAGAACAGGTTGAACAAATATCTGTCAAGGATGAGCTAGGTTTACTCCTGCCTGAGGAGAATGGACTAAATGATCTCTCGTGGTCCTTTCCAGCCCTACATTTTTAGGGTTCTTTGATTAATAATGGTGGCATTTAAGGACTGAAGCCGTGACATTTAGAGCTGGATTTGGATTTTGAACACCTAAAATTTCTGGGGTGTGTAGGGTTTGCGACAGTGTCTGTTGGATCCTGTATTTTGATTTATTGATTCCATGACAACCATGCAATCAATTCCAACAGTGTGCAGCTTTGACCTCATGGAAATTATACCATCTCCACAATCTGCCTATTAGTAACACATCCCCCACTTGCTGCTCTTAGCGATTGTCTAGTGATTTGCATCTTCCAAAGGTCTTGCAGGCATAAGCCTTTCATCTCTAGTATCCCGCCCAAGTTCCAGTTTGAGGAATTACCCTCTGCCCACCAACAGTCTCACTACATTTTCAAATGGATATGGTATTCTTCTTTCTGCTTTAATCAATTATGTAAGTGTTACTCTTTGCTGGTAAGAAGCTGCCATGTTCCACCTGGGCATTGGCTGCATTTCATTTGTGGGTAAAGTGATTGCTTCACCATATCGGGAGGCTGGTGTGACCTAATGACTACTGTTGGGCAAAAAATTTTCTACAAATTGCTTTTTATTTATTTATTTGCCAAAAAAATGCATTTTGGGAGGGGCGGAAGGAGTTTGCTCAAAACTCCTGAATTTGGCAAATAGTTGCAATAGGAAAAATGTTCAAAAGAGTCAAAACATTTTGTTTCAACCAGTTCAAAACATTTCATGTCAATTTTTTCATTTTGAAATGTTTTGCTTTGAGGTTTTGTCCTGAAATGGCATTTCAATTTCAAACTTGGACAACTGAAAAAAAGAAGGTGAAAAACACTCAAAAAGACTGAACTGAAAAAAACAATTAAATTTTTTTTCAGTCAGCTGACAAATATAGTTTTTGTGTGTGTGTTTTTTTGATTAGATGAAAATATTTGTTTAATTTGAATGAACCAGACCATATTTTTTAATTTTCTGTTTGGCCCCTGAACCAAAATCAATTATTTGCTCAATTCTACTAATGACTTGCCCTATCCCAGCAGCCAAGAATGTATATTAAACATATATGTTACTAACTTCAACAAATGTTTGCAGTGAAGGTTTCAGGCACTTGCCTAAAGGCTTTATAAATCCCAGAAACGTATAATTCTTTCTCCTGGATTTCCTTTTTCCATTACTGACATGAAGATATTAATTCTAACACTAATAATACTTAGTAACTTTTTCTGTTAGTCTCCAGGATCATCTTAGAAGAAAGCGAGTGGGAGTTTTGCCATTGTTACCAGAGGCAGCAGGATCAGATTCACAGTTGGTACAGATAGATTCCCTAGGCCTTAGTTTTCCTAAAGACTTACAAAGTGAATCAGTGATAGGGTAGAGAAGAGAACCCCAGGTTTCCTTGCTCTCCTTCCTTCCTTTCCTCTCCCCACTAGACTGCACAGCCGATAATGGTCTCTCTCTCTCTCTTTGGTTGAGTGTGAGCTGGCCAATAATTCAATAAGTAGTTTCTGGAGTTTAATTTATTAATGGGTAACTGAATATTGTTGCATATTTCAATTGCATAGTGTGATTAGATAATGCCATGACAAATTAAAAAAAAAATTAAAAAACATCTTTCTCCAGTTTACCAGTCTTCATTACATTCTTATCATTTAGAGCCAACTATTCTTGACTATCACTAAGCAACTCGAAGCATGAAATTGGGGCAGAGGTTGCCATTAAATCAGTGTTTGCATTTTACTCTGTTTCTCTTTTTTAAAAAGCTGTGGGGAAGGCACTGGAAAATGTCAGTAAAGCAATGCACAAAGACCCTAATACATTTGCTGACCTTTATTCCCAGAGATGGGTTAGTAGTCATTATAATGCTGCAGATGCTCTCTTAAATAATTTAGATGCTGTTGCCTGTCTCTTGGAGACTGTGGACACTTCATCAAGCTCTATTAAAGCTCCCAAAGCAAGCATAAATGTGGAATTCTTCAGAAATAAAATACACAAAATTACCACGTTATTGCATTTTAGGTGGATTACCTTTTAGTTTCTGCTCAGCTATTCAAAGGGCTTCCTCTGTATTCTCTCAGATAAACGTTACAATAAAGAGGTGCATTTTGAAGCAGAAATGCATGAAGCGAGAAAAAAACCCTATGTACATGTGAACATATATCTGTGCTTAGTAAATGCATACTCTTTGTTTTCTTGTCAGCAAAATTCCTCCAGTGCAGATGACCCAAAGGAAAGGAAGCCAGGTTAAGCAAAGCAACAACCTTAGCCATATGGCCACAATCCATAGAAAGGGAATGGTAAATAAAAACACAGAGACCAACTTGTGATTTAGGATCACATTTTCAAAAGCACCTAATTGATTTGGAAGCCTAATTTCCCACTTCAGAGCCTAAATCCTATTGATTTTCAATTAGGCTTAAGCTTCGAAGAGCTAGATCTACAAAGGGGACTTATGGCTTGTCTACATGGGCAGTTAGTTTGAGGCAAACTGGGTTATGAAGTAGCAGTCGTTTGGCACGGACTAATTGTCCACTTAGCCCTGGTGATGCACATGAACCGTTTGTTAATGCACTTTGATCTTGTCCTCATTGAAATGGGACTAATCAAAGCGCTTTAACAAACTGTTAATGTGTGTCAGCTGGGTCCACATTGACAGTTAGTGCATGCAGGATAGTGCAGGGTAGATTCACATCCCAGCTTGCTGCTAACTAAATGTTTGTGGAGATAAGCCTTTAGACTCAGTGTTGCAATGCTTAAGTAGAAGGGCCCTGCTACGGACTGGAATCCACAGCCCTGAGTTAGGCACCCAAGCTCCCTGTACAATGCATGGGGAAAGTTAGGTGCATGAGAATGGGATTCACAGAAACCAGCATGCTGAGTTGGGAGCCACCTAAACTCGTCAGTAGGAAATAATGAGAAGGGTGGAGCTTAGGCTCTGCCTCCCAAAGGGAGTTAGGTAACTCCTTGTGCTGAGGATTCATGGGTATGAATACTCTTCTGGAGTTAGGTGTTCAAGCCAGGTCAGCTCCTTTTCACAGAAAATTGAGAGGCCACCCTTTTACCCCAGTGGTTTGAGGACTCACCCAGGATGTGGGAGACCATGGTTCAAATTCTCCCTCTACCTGATGTGGAGCAGGGACTTGAAGCCAGATTTCCTAGGTGAGTGCCCTAACCACTGGGCTATGTGTATTCTAGGGGGGGGTCACTACCTCTCCTCTTGAAGCTGTTCCATTTTGTATAACATAATTACAAACCTCTTGGAACAGGGCCTGCGGCTTCTAGGTGAGTACATAAACCACTAGGCTATAGAGTCACTCACTCTCTCTCTCCCACTGACTATTTAAGTAAGTTTTTATGTCACTTTCTGAAATGGGACTTAGGCTCCGAAGTCATGAGAGACCTTCTGAACATTTTACCCTTTGTTGTTTCTTGATTGCTGGAGGAACAGAAGTTAACTCTGGAGGCTGAATTACTTCATCTCTTCAATGTCTTTTGCACCAGTTCATTGACTTACAAACCTCATCCTGCTCCTCCAAGATTTTCTATCTGCCTTCAGTTCCCATTGACTTCAGCAAAAATGCTTAGGAGTTTGCAGGTCTGCACCCAAAGATGCACTAGTACAGATTGTACAGCATCACAGGCCACCCTACTGAAGTTGGGCTAAAATACATGTCCTCTTTGAGCAGATAGTTGATGTACCTTGTCCATTCCACATTCCTTTGTTGAATACAAAGTGACCATTCACATTAGTCATTTGAACACTGATTGCTTTTGTTGGCATAATGACTGCCAGGGGATGTCATAATGAAAGGAGATGTGGCAGCCATATTAACGTTGTGCTGAGCAGGGAAGGAGAGAATTTAAGGAACACACCTATTCCCCACTTGTTACTTAGGTCCAAGTTAGAATTGTAACATCCAAATTACTGTTGAAGTCAGTTTTTTGCCACTTGGAGCAATACTTTTTCACCCCCTGCTAATATCAAAAACAAAAATTGTGACAGGTGCTAAATTGTGTAATCAAACACTTTTAAAAGCAGTCTTTGTGCCAACCCTGCATAAGTGGAACTGGGATATCATGTTATGAGTAGAAGTGGTCGAAAAAGTTTTGTGGGACATTTCTAAACTGTTTCTGGGTTTTGTGAAAGTTTCCTTGACATTCTTATGGCTTTTTAAAATCAAAATTCTCTTTAGAATCCTTATCAAACAGTTTCATTTACCAAAAATTGTATTTTTGGTAAACAAAAATGTTCAATAATTTTTATACAAATTTTGATTTTTAAAAAATGGGTAAAAAAAATCACAAACTTTTAGGAAAAATGGAAAATTTCAGTGCTGACAATTTGCACAAAAAATGTGACTTTAAGAAAAAATTGTTTGTCTGCAGAAAAGCTTTTAATGTGAAAAATTTCAAGCAGCTCTAGTTACAGGTGATGACAGAGAGGCCTATAGACTAGAAAGGCTGTACAACAGCTCCACAACCTGGCTCTAGTCTGAAGATTTCACAAACACAGAGCCTGATGTGCATGGAGTTAGTTTTATCCCAGTGAAAACAAAACACACCAAGATTAGGAAAGTGTTGGTTTTTTAGTCATTTATTTAGGATTAATGACTTCGATGAATGGCACCTCTTCCATTTTTTCTTTTCTCAATAGATTTGGAAATGGGTTTGGATTTGCTCCCACAGATATTCAGAAATGATGGTTAAAAACTTGTAAGTTTCTCATAGCCCTAAAATTTATTCATTGCCCTTAACAAATGAAATGCTACTTGCCTTACTCACTTGATGTCTCATCCAGGACTAAATGTAGGCAATCCTGGAAACCTAGTCACGTCATAACTCCTCCCACATAGAACTTTCCTTTTTCTATGTCCTCCTTCTCTCCTGACTTGCTGGGACACGAGCATAGGCCCTCCTTCTTCTCTCCCAGCAGCGGCAACAGGGTTCCTCCTCTCAGGAGCTGCATCAGCAGGCGTCCCCTCTCCCACCTTAGGGATGGCAGCAGGGGATCTGTAGTATTTACCCCCAGCAGCCAGGATGTATTCATTTGGTTGAGTGGAGTGAGCCCACTGCACTCTTCTCCTCCTGCCACACATAGAGCCCTTTGCTGGGGTGGCAGGGACTCCCAGAGCAATGTACATTGGAGTTAACACTTCATTGTGATGCATGGGGCTATTCACTGTCTCCTCCCCCCCCCCCCGAGCTATTACTGCAGGCTGTCTGCAGACTCAGGCATACATCACATTTCCAAGCTATTCTTTGTAAACACAAGGGCTAGATACTTATTCTGTTTTGAAATGAAAGCTTAGATTCCGACGTAATCAAATGACTCCAGAAGTCAGGGCCTTATGTACAGTTCTGTAGTGTCTGTGCCTTAATCCAGCCCTGACCTGATCCACTTCCCATTAATGTCAGTTGTAAGACTGCCATAGGTTTCAGGAGGATATGGATCAGGGTCTTGAATAGTCTCATGGAAAGGATTTACATCTGGGATGAAATTGGCTTATTGACACTACTCATGTAAGACAAGTAGGATTTGTTTTATATCTGAGCTTATGTCTAAGTAGTTGAAATCTTCCATTACTTTGTCCATAATTGGTTTCTCAAAGGTTTCTAGTCTTATTTGTTTCCATCACATACAAGGCTTTTCCTTTCCTATTATATTTCCTAGCACTTTACAATATCTGGCAGTGGACAGTACTATTGATTTTTACTTTTCAACTACTACTAACCACTTGAAGTAAAAAATTCCTAGTAGTTTCCAAATAGGATTAGACATTTATTAATGTGCAGTCTCTCTGGCTGAGATAACATCTGAAGAGCTATTATGATTCTTGGCATAAAATGAACATCAGCTGGAGTCAGGAAACATCTCCTTTCATAGTAATGTATTCTACAATTATGTACATCCAAGGGTATAAGCACAGCTTCTGGTAAAGCAGCTCGTATTGTTCATCTTTGCAGACAAGATCACACACTAGATGGCCCAAGATTCACTATGCGCTTCCCACCTGTCCCAAACTCCCGTGCTGTGCTGGCTTGGGAGAGGATGTAGATAGTATATGGAGGTTTCACATTAAACAGGAGAGGCAGTAGGGTACCTGCCATATGTCCCAGTCATAGCTGTGATGAAGAGAAATTCCGCTTCTCTCCAACTTCACATTATGATCCTCACAGAGTTCTGTCAGCGTCATGCACTACATTTTCCCTCCAATGCAGCAATGGTGAAGGAAGCGTAAAACAAGACTTGTGAGTGACGGCCAGTGCAGTTGTCGGGGTAGTGACATTGGCTGCTCTGCTTTGGACTAAAAGGTACTGGATATAAGGCAGTATTGTACAAAGAGCTCCTCACAATTAGCTCTTTCGGGGTCAGTGCTTTCAGTATATCACTGTAGCAAGGCGTGACTCACCGGCGCAGCGCCTCCCACTGGTCATCCTGGGAATTAGCTCTCTAGCCTCCGGAGTGCCCTCTGCAGGCTGGTGTCCTGCTTGCTTCAAGCCCCCGTGTCCTTCCCGGACCCTGGTGCCCCTCTACATCAGGGTTCTGCCCCTTGCAGTACTCCCACAGTCTGGGTCTCCCCTCCCCGGGGAATCCACACCCTCTATCCCCACCTTGCCTCAGCAGCTACTGCCAGTCCTCGTCTAGCTACCGTACACTGGGGCGGACTCCAGTCTGTACCACTCATCATCGGCAAGGAGGGTTTGGGACCTGCTGCCTTTGCCTAACCTTGGGCTGCTCCTCTGCAACTCCAGTACCTGCTTTAGGCCTTCAGCAAGGCCTGCACGCTCGGGGTTTGCCGGCCTGGAGCTCCCCAGCCCTGCTTCACTCTAGGTACCCTGGTGAGCTCCCAAGCAGCTAGGCCCTTCTCTCTTCACAGCTAGAGAGAGACTTTCTGAGCTCCTGACTTACAGCCTTTTATAGGGCCAGCTGAGGCCTATTGGGGCGTGGCCCCAGCTGTGGCTGCCTTCCCCATCAGCCTAGCCTTTGGCTCACAGCCCCAGCCCTCTCCCAGGGCTGGCTGTAACCCTTTCTGGAGTGGATGACTACCCCGCTACAATTACTCATGAAATATTGGAAGGAATCATAAGCCAGTGTTGTGCAAACTATAACTGCTTCCCTGGGATTGTACAATGCAAACAGTAAAGGGTTAACACTTGGTTGGAATGGATGAATGGTTCACAACATGCACACAGCTCCATCTGCTTTTGCAGTACGAACATTGCAAATTATGGTATTTTCTATGCCACCCATTTTCTCCTCCTTTGATACGTTATAATAGCACCTGAACAAAGCAAGTGACATCTGAAAAAAGAAAGAGACAAGCATGTGGTTTTTCTAATGCTATGCAAACCAATCTTTTCAAGTCAATCAAGGATGTCAACAAAAGGTGTCTCAATCTTGTATCTGGATCACTGCCATTTTTAGAGGACAACAAAGCTTCAAACTGCCAGCTTTAGCTTATCAAACCTTTCTAAATGCTTTAAGTGTATGGCAGTAACAAGTAGATTCTTGCAAGATGCTATAGATGATAAAAGCCAATTATTCAGACAGCTTATTTAGGAGAGCAGGAACTCTTTGCACACACTTTTATATGTAAAAAAGAAAAGGAGGACTTGTGGCACCTTAGAGACTAACAAATTTATTTGATCATAAGCTTTCGTGAGCTACAGCTCACTTCATCGGATGCATACAGTAGAAAATACAGTGGGGAGATTTTATATACACAGAGAACAAGAAACAATGGGTGTTACCATACACACTGTAACGAGAGTGATCAGGTAAGGTGAGCTATTACCAGCAGGCGAGGGGGGAGGGGGAAAAAACCCTTTTGTAGTGTTCAGAGTAGCAGCCATGTTAGTCTGTATTTGCAAAAAGAACAGGAGTACTTGTGGCACCTTAGAGACTAACCAGTTTATTTGAGCATAAGCTTTCATGAGCTACAGCTCACTTGTAGCTCACGAAAGCTTATGCTCAAATAAATTGGTTAGTCTCTAAGGTGCCACTAGTACTCCTTTTCTTTTTCCTTTTGTAGTGATAATCAAGGTGGGCCATTTCCAGCAGTTGACAAGAACATGTGAAGAACAGTAGGGGGAGAAATAAACATGGGGAAATAGCTTGAATTAATATGCAAACTAGATACCATTAACCTGGGTTTGAATAGAGACTGGGAGTGGCTGGGTCATTACACATATTGAATCTATTTCCTTAAGTTAAAGTGTCCTCACACCTTCTTGTCAACTGTCTAAATGGGCCATCTTGATTATCAGTACAAAAGTTTTTTTCTCCTGCTGATAATAGCTCATCTTAACTAATTAGCCTCTCACAGTTTGTATGGTAACTTCCAACTTATCTGTATGTATATATCTATCTTACTATATGTTCCATTCTATGCATCCGATGAAGTGAGCTGTAGCTCACGAAAGCTTATGCTCAAATAAATTGGTTAGTCTCTAAGGTGCCACAAGTCCTCCTCTTCTTATTCCACTACTGCTGATTCAAACAGTTATAAGTAGCAAAGTAACAGTATAAGTATTCCGTGTAAAAAAACCCGCATGAACCTTGGTGATGCTTTGTATACTGAAGAAAGAGTTCCTCAGGGTGATAAATTACTTTGAAAGCTGTTTTAAAATCCACCTGTCCTAAGCGATCACCCCACATACTTTACTATAGACTTTTTTTCTTGTCTAAAATTTGTATTCTTATAATAGGAAATTCACTAACCTGGAATCTGTCTCTTGGGTTCAACGATGGATTGACTGTTTAGGGGTATGTATATTAAGCTACTTATATAGACAAGCCCTCTAAAGCCGTTCAGAACTGGGCCCAGATATAGTAGTTCCTAAGAGACCAGGTGAACTGACTTGGACTTCCATGCACCCATGGCACAGAGTGGGCTTAATCCAGGAGCTGCCACCCAAACCAATGTCTGCTGAAGTCTCTGGAAAGATGCTCCCTGACTTTAGCGGGCACTGGAAAGGTACCCAGTGTACTGGAGATTGCATTTCATGTAGATATATGGATTGCTTTAACCTTTTATACTGAACCTCCTGACCGCAGATGATGGAAAAGCGTTCCATCTTTATTTCACCTCTCAACAAGATGCCTAGTGGAAAGACCAGTGTTTCAGCTACAAGTGACTTTATATATATTTTAAAAACTTTTTTTGTTAAGTATTTACATTTCACTAACAATAAAAATGTGAGTACTTCAGCATTTGCGTCTGAAAGTATTTTATAAGCTAAGCAGGGCTTTTGTTGTTGTTAAATACCTATAATTTATTCCCTAATGAGATTTCCTTTAGCTTTATCCATGATGGTCCTTTCCTGCATTGATTCTGAAATATTATGACAATAGAAAGTATTTTAAATTCTCAGCCACCTTTGTCAAAAGACTGCCTTCCTTCACAGATCAGGACCCATTAAATGAACACTTAACACAGGTTTCTCTGTACAACATTTGGCAAATATTACTTTTACAAGTAAGATTTAAGCATGTGAAGATATAGCACTGTCATACAGTAATTGTACATTACACAGGTAAACTGAAAACATACAATAACTTCCAAGAACAGTGGGGGAAAAGATAGCACTAAAAAGCAATTCTATGTATATTGGTCAAAAAGAGACTAAATATTTAGTCAACTTTACACACACAGGTGGATAATTTATTGTAACATTGATGTGGTATTTCCCTCAATCATTAATATTGTATGATTTTCCTGATGGTTCAGTACTTTGGGGCTTCTTAGTGCTGCTCCAACGGCACAAAGAAGCTCCAAACCTGGCAGATCTGGCCACTGAAGGATTTCCCCTACATGGGGGAATTCTTCTGTGGTCTAGAGCTGCTATAGTGATTGCTACACTCTCTATTCCTGGCTCCTAGTGCAAGAGGGTGGAAAGGGAAACACGAGTGTGGTGAGAGACCATGCACTCCAGCTGTCACCAACTGTTGTAATGGTATCCAGGGGCCATTGGCAATTGGGCATAAGTTGCAGCAGCCTTCAGACTGTTGTACTTGACACTAGGGTCAGCTTGGCATTTGGATTCTCAAAAGACTGAGGGAACGTAAAGGTGGTTTTGCACCCTCTCTCCGTTTTGAGCCACTGTGCTGAGTGCTCCTTAGCTGCAGCTCAGGGTATGCACTAGGTGGGTGTGCAGGCAAGATGAGCTGAAGTTCCTTGAAGTATTTGATTTGTATTTTCTGATAATTTGAACACATGCCTCCAAGAAATAAAGTGAGGGAAGGATAAACTAAATACTGAACATCAATAAAAATAGCAAAACAAAGGCCTGACCCTACGCCTATTGAAGTAAAAAGCAAAATTCCCACTGAATTCCTCAGGTGTAGGATTGGGGCCACTAGTAAATAGTAATTATATTACATATCCTAAATGTTACTTATATACTAAAACATTCTACTTATACACATTAATGGAAAAGGAAAACACATTCATTTTATATTCATTTATGCCTGAAGCATTAAAAATATTTAATATATTCATCATATTGGTCAATTGTTAAGAATAATTTTGACCATTTGCCAAACCGTATATATCCTCTGGATAAAGCCATAAATAACTAATGCACTAGTGACAAAGAGGACATTTTCCTTTGGCAATTGGAATGGTGCCCCGTGCAGCCTGTCAGAGATGAATCAACCCAACCTGTAGAGCCTAACATTTTGTATTTCTATTTTCCCTCTATTCTTAACCCTTTAGAACCAATACTTTGTGGTTAACATTATCAGTTCTACATCTGCAAACTATCCAGTTTCTTTTCCAAATGTTAGATTAGAGGGAGGCATAGTCCAGATTGCTAGGATAATCCTAATTATGCTTCTCTATTGTTACTGAGGTTTTGGTTTTAGTGTAAAACATTTTTGAATTTCCATGCATTTAAGCATTTGTCATTTTAACTGACTACTAACTATCATGATGATGTGAAGCTCGTGGCAGACTATTGGCCTGCAGCCAAGATTTTCCAAGACAGTTTCTAGTGTATTTCATCTGCATAATGCAAGTGCAAGCCACAAGTTAAATGTTTTCCTCAATGGCCAATGCCAGCAGCATGATCCAAACCCGGTTTACCTCAGTGTGACATTGATCATTAATGGACCACAACCACTTGAGACAGATGGTAGCCAAAGTCAGCACTTGGAATAACCTGCTCAGAAAATTGGTCGGTTCAATCTGGAGTGTGAGCATCTGGACCAGTGGTTTTCAACCTATTTACCTTTGTGGACCACATAGGCAGCTCTCTCTGTGTTATGTGGGCTGCATCCACACAATACATATACTACATGTATGGCCCTGAGGATGTCACATGGGCCGCAGCTGTGTGCTGTTTGGGCTGCAAGCAGCCCTCGGGTTGAGAACCATTGGCCTGGATGCTTAGAACACCAGCCCTTGCCCCCTGCTATTCAACAGCAGAGTACTGTGCTCCTGTCTGGTGTTGCTTGCCTCACACAAGACTGGCTGAGATAAAGCTTAACAAAGCTATGCATATTGTTACCAGGACTTTACAGACAACGCTGCCATTGCAATGGCTACTGATCCTTAATAACATAGCACTGTCCCATATTCGCCATGAGAAGGCCTCTGTTATTCTGCTGGCCAAGATCCATGAGAATAGCGACCTGCCTTTATAGGCAGACCTTTTTAACCACCCACCAACTTGCCTGACTTCTAGATGCCTTTATGGTCATTTATGCCACCACATGACAGGACAGTGGAATGTGCTTGGCTCAACGAGCTATCAGTGATGAGTGTTGTTAATCACTCTCTCATCATTTAGTTGCAGATTGGTCCTGCTTTGAGCAGGGGGTTGGACTAGATGACCTCCTGAGGTCCCTTCCAACCCTGATATTCTATGATTCTATGATCATTGACCCAACCATCTGTCCAAAAGGTTTTGATCTACCAAGGCACCTGTAGTCATCTCTGACCTGGTTTCGAACAGGACAGGGCAACTGTGCAGCCAATCTCTTTAAATGGGGTTTTTCTAATGACCCACGATGCAGCTGTGGTCAATTTCAGACTATGTTGCATATCCTTGAGGAGTGCCCACTAACTTATTTCAACAGCGGGCTACAAGTGCTCCACCTAGTTGATGATGATGCCATCAAATGGCTGGGCACATTGCGCATATGCTGATATATTTTAACTGAAATATTCTTTAAAAGATTTTTCAAAAAAGGTTGTTATGTCTGAATGTTAACAAAGCTGGTTTGTCTGCTAATTTCCTTAGTTTTTTAAAAAAAGTTTAACAGTGGTTCAGTCACAGGAATCCCACATTCACTCAACCACCCACTCCTTTACTCATGAAAGGATAACATTCTTTTAATGAAAATTGTGCTCATTTTAGCTGTCACTACTGTCATGTGATATAATAATTAAAATATTGATAAGAATAAAAATCAACTCACTCACAGCATTGCATTTCATTTTGAAAATAGTGCTAAAGGAGTTGGCGGCTGTGATTGCAGAGCCATTGACCATTATCTTTGAAAACTCATGGCGATCGGGGGAAGTCCCGGACGACTGGAAAAAGGCTAATGTAGTGCCCATCTTTAAAAAAGGGAAGGAGGAGGATCCTGGGAACTACAGGCCAGTCAGCCTCACCTCAGTCCCCAGAAAAATCATGGAGCAGGTCCTCAAGGAATCAATCCTGAAGCACTTACATGAGAGGAAAGTGATCAGGAACAGTCAGCATCGATTCACCAAGGGAAGGTCATGCCTGACTAATCTAATCGCCTTCTATGATGAGATTACTGGTTCTGTGGATGAAGGGAAAGCAGTGGATGTATTGTTTCTTGACTTTAGCAAAGCTTTTCACACGGTCTCCCACAGTATTCTTGTCAGCAAGTTAAAGAAGTATGGGCTGGATGAATGCACTATAAGGTGGGTAGAAAGTTGGCTAGATTGTCGGGCTCAACGGGTAGTGATCAATGGCTCCATGTCTAGATGGCAGCCGGTATCAAGTGGAGTGCCCCAAAGGTCGGTCCTGGGGCTGGTTTTTTTCAATATCTTCATAAATGATCTGGAGGATGGTGTGGATTGCACTCTCAGCAAATTTGCGGATGATACTAAACTAGGAGCAGTGGTAGATACGGTGGCAGGTAGGGATAGGATACAGAGGGACCTAGACAAATTGGAGGATTGGGCCAAAAGAAATCTGATGAGGTTCAACAAGGATAAGTGCAGGGTCCTGCACTTAGGACGGAAGAATCCAATGCACCGCTACAGACTAGGTACCGAATGGCTAGGCAGCAGTTCTGCAGAGAAGGACCTAGGGGTGACAGGGGACGAGAAGCTGGATATGAGTCAACAGTGTGCCCTTGTTGCCAAGAAGGCCAATGGCATTTTGGGATGTATAAGTAGGGGCATTGCCAGCAGATCGAGGGACGTGATCGTTCCCCTCTATTCGACATTGGTGAGGCCTCACCTGGAGTACTGTGTCCAGTTTTGGGCCCCACACTACAAGAAGGATGTGAAAAAATTGGAGAGAGTCCAGTGAAGGGCAACAAAAATGATTAGGGGTCTGGAACACATGACTTATGAGGAGAGGCTGAGGGAACTGGGATTGTTTAGTCTGCGGAAGAGAAGAATGAGGGGGGATTTGATAGCTGCTTTCAACTACCTGAAAGGGGGTTCCAAAGAGGATGGATCTAGATTGTTCTCAGTGGTAGAAGATGACAGGACAAGGAGTAATGGTCTCAAGTTGCAGTGGGGGAGGTTTAGGTTGGATATTAGGAAAAACTTTTTCACTAGGAGGGTGGTGAAACACTGGAATGCATTACCTAGGGAGGTGGTGGAATCTCCTTCCTTAGAAGTTTTTAAGGTCAGGCTTGACAAAGCCCTGGCTGGGATGATTTAATTGGGGATTGGTCCTGCTTTGAGAAGGGGGTTGGACTAGATGACCTCCTGAGGTCCCTTCCAACCCTGATATTCTATGATTCTATGAAAATTTATAGCAAATATTACTATTTTTATAAGTTTAAATAAGGACTATATTTTGTAATACACCCAATACCTCCTCCATATCATCCAAAGTATGATATTCCCTTATGGTTAGTGATCATGTAGAGAAACACCTTATATTAAATAATTTTGGCAGAATTTGATTTTTATTTTTTTATAATTTTGACAAAATCTATTAATTTGTAAGCATTTTTTTTTCAATTTAAATTTTCAGTTGCTCAAAATTATGGGTTAAGTTTTTTTAATATTTATTTAAATTTTCACACCTGCAGGAAATTTTAGGGGGATCAGAAAATAGCGGGGTCAGACATTTAATGACAATAGACACTGAGATTCAAAAAGTTAAAGCTTTATAACCATTAACACACAAATTGTTGACATCACATGACAAAATATACAAGGTAAATATCTTTAAATCAAACTAATAAGTTCTCAAGCAGCATTTTTGTTACTATGCTATCAGTAAATTTCAATCATCATTGATGGAAATATTTTTTCTTCAATTTGTGTGTGTACAGTGAAATCGATATTTACTGACATTTGCCAGTAAAAATCTAATCCTTTCAAGCCTAATCATAAAGAACATGGACTCTCTGAAGGCCCTTTCAGGCCAGAGTCAGAACATGGTAGAGTAGGAGGAATGCATGTCAGGAGGCATTGGGAAGTGTCCTCTGCTACACACTTTAAAATATCCAAAAATAGACAGAACAAATCACTGCAGTTTATATTTTCTGTACAACTCTCACTTCTCCCTCCTGCCCCCTGCAAACTATTCACTTCAAATACAATCTGTTCGTAAAAAATAACTTTTAAGAGTACATCCTTTCCTGAAATGTTTAAACTTGTCTCCAGTTTATTTGGATGCTTTTTTTATGCTGTCAATGGGATCATTAAAAGCCTCTAAATAAAACAGCAGTAAAGCTAACTGACAGTTCTACTGTACAAACTAAACCTCAGTTTTATAATGAAACAGTTGTATTAACTGTTAAGGGGCTGGCAAAATGTAACTAGTCAGCATTTTCTTTAATAAAGATGGGGAGAATACAGGTACCCGAGCATGCAAGCTCCAGGAGCTACATTCTGATTTGATAATTGCTTGCTGGGACTAAAACTCAGGGGGCCACAATGCCATATTTAAGATGACAATTTCAATCAGTGCTGCTGTATCAACATTACAACACTGGGTTGTAAGCAATAAACAAATTGCCTTGGTTGGGCAATATTTAGATGCCCCAGAAATAAGACAATAGATATCCTTGGGATTGCAAAGCCTGGATAACTAAGGATGTCACATTCATTGTGGCAAAGGCACAAGAGGTTTGCTTACTTCATGTTTTCCATAGCCGAAGAAAATATGCCCCCTTTCTTCAAACTTGCCAAGAAAATATCTGTAAAATTTTGCTTCCTGGGATTGCCTGAAGAGACACCAATCTTATTTTTGTGAGGTTCCCCAGGGGGAAAAACACTCCTATGGTCCCATCCCACTAGGGTTTACACTGTTTGTAAGGCAGCCACAAAGGTGGACCCGATCTCAGGCATGCAGACTTGAGTCTGTCTAACACTTGGATTATGGTACACATAACTCACTAACTACTGTAAGAGGAGAATGTTATAGCTCTTAATCTGCAAAACACACTATAACAATGTAAATGATCTCTAAACAGCTTTTAACTGTAAACTTCCTCTTCAATCACATGGGCTTTTTTAAGGTTTCTAACATTAATACAGCCTAGGAAGCTTAAAATTGTACCTATCCTGAAGGGGATATTAACTTGTTAAAGAGAGTTGAATTTTAACTCTCCAGGACTATATACTGTGTATTAATCTAAAGAATGCATCTATTGTTTTGACAGGTACTGAGCAGAGAATTATTCTGATAGGGTTTATTCTTCACTCTTATAGGCTCCAATTCAGGAGAGCATCTCTATCTAGGACAACCCTAAAGTATGTCCTTAACTTTAAGCAAATGCTTAAGTCATGCTGACCCTGAGCTCCAGCAGCTGCTGGCCCTGGGTACAGATCCCCGGTGCGACAGCAGGTGCAGACCCCAAGTGCCAGCTCCAAACCTGCTGGCAGTCAAACCCTGGCTGTGCGCTCTGACCCCCAGCCCTGGCCGCTGACCCCGGCACTGCTCCTGGATGTCGACCCTGGGTTCCGGCAGGTGCTGGCCATGGGGACCGATCCCCAGCCCCTGGTGCAGATCCCCAGCCCTGGTCACGCAGCAGCAGACACCAACTCCAGGCTCTGGGAGGTGCTGGCCCTGGATGTCAACCTCCAGTCCCCGTTGCACAGCAGCTGGCTCCGGTGGGTGTTGGCCCAGGACACTGACTCCTAGCTCCATCAGTGCAGCAGTGGGCACGGACCCCAAACGCTGACCCTGGGTACCAACCCACAGCCCTGGTCGCACAGCAGCAGGTGCCAACCCCCAGCTGCATGGCAGTGGGTGCTAATCCCCGGCCCTGGGCGCCAATCCCTGGCCCTAGCCATGCAACTGCGGGTAATGACCCTGGGCTCCAGTGGGTGCTGGGCCAGGGCACTGACCCCCAGCTCCATGTGCTGACCCACACCTCCAACCACGCGGTGGTGGGGCCCCCCATCCATCGCCACTGGCCTCTGCTGCCTCATCCCCCAGCCCTCCATCCAGGTCTTAACTTACCAGGACTTTCTGTGAAAAGTGATATTAACAAACACACAAATATCACTTTTCACAGCATTATTTTTATTGAGTCTGAAAAAAAAATCCTACATAAATAAATTGCATGATCTGGATGTGTATACATGCATATTTATTTGTTTTTCCTAAAATTAATTAAGTATTTTAGGGAAAAGTGTCAGTGTGGCCACCAGCAAGAGTTGCAGCCACCAGCTGCACTCTGAGGCCACCAAAAAATTTGTTGTGAGAACCCCTGGCTTAAGTGCAGTCCTGGATAGGGATAGATTTAAATAAATGCTTCATTGCTTTCCAGAACTGGGGTCTGAATGATTCTCCTTGCAGATAGTGAGGGGACGGCCAGAGAAACGTTGACAGAAAAGCGGTAGTATAAATGCCCAGGCAGCTCTCCACGGGTTGTACTTTTCCTACAAGATCAGATGTATGGACAGGGCCGTGAATGGATTGTTCAGACAATCCTCAACCTGACCTTTCATTTGTAATCATCATCATCATCAAAAATTTTATGACTTGGAAAAAAAATACAGTGTGTTCTACAGACCAGCAGCAAATGTTCCTACAACATTTAAAATGTTAAAATAGATAGCTCCTGTTATTTTATGACCCCAAGAACAGGGCCAATTTGGCAGTTATAAAGAACGTGCACATTTATCGATGGTACTCGACAACATGTACAAGTAAAATCTGAATAAGACGACCTGGATAAGAAACACATTGAAGCTTGATGGTGTTTGCAAGGTCCATATTTGGATAACATTATTCCTGATTAGGATCAGCAGATCATCAGTCCCTGAGACTGGGAAATATAGATCACTATCATTATTGTGGTGTATTTTGCATTACTACTAACTCACCAAATAATAGTAAAAAACCCCACAAAAACCTTGCCAGACAGTTTTTACGGCCCTGTGTTATTCACAGTGGAAAGATCTGGTGCCCAACTTGGATATGTGTGAAGATCTAACAGGGGCACTGCCCATGTTGTGACTGCAAGCATAACTACAGCAACTCCGATGATATTAACACCCAAGCCAGCCTTCACCTAGAGTAATAATAAAAATCAAAAGTTGGTAACAGGAAAACTAAGCAATTCTGAAGAAAATTTCCAAAATGGCAAAATCAGACAGCAGCATTAGTGTGATTATCAGAGAGCAACACTGGATGTTATGGAATTTTTGTTAATAACTCACCATTTCAATAACGTTCAAATGACCATATGAAAATACAATGGCATTGGGTGGATTTGCTACGGGAAGCAGGAATGCAAATGAAGTACACAGTGTAGTAGGTATCAAAATATGAAGTGGATTCACATGAATAGCTTCAGCCTGCCAGATGGTAAAGATAATGAGAAATAACAGATTTCCAGGGACACGTACCTACAAATACTTACTTGCTACAATAATACAAGTGCATGAATGAACTGAATAACTTGTTCAAATACGAAGGAACAATCTTCTAAAGAACAACTTATTTGTTTATATTGTGTAACAAAATATTATAATTGCAGCATGATTACATCATAATACTTCTTGTAATTATAATTAAACATTAGCATAGAAAATACACAGTGTTTTATGAACCACAGACTAAAACAAGGGCCCCTGCATCAGAGTGTTTGCATTCTAGCAGATATAGTGCAACAGTTGCAGGAAGAGCTTTGAAAGAGAGCGTGATGAACTTGAATTTGGATGTGGTAAAAGACAGGAAGCTTGTGAAGGGATTCAGGAAGTTAAGTAACGTGACTGGAGCAGTGGGAGAAGATGATAATTATAGAGGATGGGGGAGCCAGGCAAGATGAGAAGAGGGGGAGCTGAACATAGTAGGTTACAAAGGAGGAGGAAGAGTAGAGAACAGAGAGGGTGCAGATGGTAAAAGGAAGGAGAGGATGAACTTTATGCCATTCCCCCAGTATTTGATCAGGAGGACAGTGGTTGACAGTGGGAGAAGTGATTGAGGAAGTGGGAAATACATATTCAGGAACTCTCAGGTGGCTTACTACTGTTTTTCAGATTGAGCTTGTCAAAGATTTTGACTTTTGATTTTTCAACAAAACGTTTTCTCAAAAATTTCAATTGTGATAAAAGCCTCTTCCAGAAATTTTCTTTGAAACGCTTCCTTTTTAAAAAACAAGATATAGAGATTGTTGGGGATTTTTTGATTTCAAAGCATTCAAAAGTCCATCAAAATTTTGAAAAAAAATTAAAAATCATGTTTTTTGTTTGTTTTAACTATTTCTTTGACCAGCTCAGTTTTTACACTGATGGCACCCATGCTTTGAAAGTCTATTATATATCATTGTCACTGTTTCTTGGGGTAGTCTCTTGAGGGGTCTCAGCTTCTCCTGACTGACCCACCTTACTTTGTTTCTCAGTCAGGTCAGTTCCTGGACCCTCACCTTCAATTAGGTCTACCAGTCCTTCAATTTTAGGCCTTATAGTCTCCTTACTTTTTCTTGAAGGCAGCCTGGCACAGGACTGTCACCCCTTTGCTAACCCAGGACTTTCTACCTCCCCTTCTGGCTCTGTACTCTCCCCTTTATAGCAGGCTTTGTTTTCTCTACTGGTTGCAGCTGTGGGTGCCTACTTCCATGATTGGCAGCTGTATGGTGTGTGTGTGAGTTTATAGACACATTACAATTATATAGTGTATTTTTCTTGCATAGAGCAAGGAACATGAAGGTTAAAACAGACCTAGATAGGGTACTCACCAAAGGTGCTAATATAGGCAAGAATATAGTGATGGTAGCTGGATTGCTGGCCACTTCTGTTACTGAGGTGACAATCAGAGATGATATTAGGCTGATCAACCACATTGGTAATGATCCCAGAAAGGTTATTTTGCTTCCTATCCAAGCTGATAGTTTTGAAACCTGAATAAGGAATAGGATATTATTATGACACAACAATTATTGAATGAAAAATGTAACCAACACAGTATTAATGAAGTTTATTCATTTATTAATATGTGGCATATTTGTATAGTTAGAGATAACAGATTATAAAATATACTTCATCCTACCATGTGTTTTTATTGCGGTGCTCTCATATCAAGACATTGCCTTATGAGAAGAAATGAGAAACTATACTGCAATGTTTATACCTCACAGATGTTTACAGAGACAACCTCAAATGTTTTTAGTCTGCTCAAAAAAGAACTAGATAAATTCATGGAGTATAGGTCACTCAATGGTTATTAGCCAGGATGAGCAGGGATGGTGTCCCTAGCCCCTGTTTGCTAGAAGCTGGGAATGGGTAACAGGGGATGGATCACTTGATGATTACCTGTTCTGTTCATTCCCTCTGGGACACCTGGCATTGGCTGCTGTTGGAAGACAGGATACTGGGCTAGATGGACCTCGGGTTTCACCCAGTATGGCCGTTCTTATGTTCCTGGACAAGCTCTAGGACCAAATCCTGCTCCCCTTAGTTATGGGATAAATCTGTGCTGCTCTACATGGGAGCTCCACCCATGCAGAATAAAGATGGGAGAATTTTTTTGGCAAATAGTTTATTCACTGAAAAATGCAGTTTTGGGCAACCCGACACTATCTGTGAATTTGTGTTTTCACTGTATAGTTTCAACTGAGAAACCTTTCAGTTTTTTGGGCTGGAGTCAGAGCTCTCATAACTTTTAGCCTGGTAGTTGGGGCACTCACTCAGGCTTTAGGTGACCCAGGTTCAGTTCTCCTCTCTACCTGATGTTGAGAAGAATTTAAACTCAGCTCTAGCCTATACTGTAGGGAGACTGCCTTAGCCACTGAGCTATACTGAGATGGGTACCTCTCAATCTCTCCTGTTGAAGCTGTTCTATTATGTATAATTAATTAACTAACCAGTGGAGTAGGGCTTGAACTTGGGCCTCTCTCATCCAAAATGAGTACCCTAACAGCCACAGAGTCTGTCTCACTCACAGTTTCTTGCCAAACCTTGGATGTGGGAGACCAAAATTCAAATCTTCTTTCTGGAGTCATGTTATTTGTTTGTATAGTTTGTAGTACAATGGGATTCTAAATCCCTCTTTGGATCCCTAACAGCTACCACAGTAACAACAACAAGTAATACAAATCTGCGACAGGATTAAAAGATTTTGAAATGACTTCACTGACCAAAATATTTGTATTTTTTCTCCAGTTCATTGCTTGCCTTTAGATTTTTTCCCCTCAACAGCAGAAAAATACAACTGTTCAGATAACAAAGGTTTTGGATTAACTGGGAGTCATTTATATGCAGTGAAATTCACCAAGTAAGTCTTTATGTCAAACTTCTGTGCACAAAGACTTAGATGTTACTAGCTTCAGGCATATAATTTATGAAGTCTGTTAATTGAGGCTTGACTCTGTTTTTTTTAGTGTCCTATCTGAATATTCTTGAATCTTCTCTGCATTTCCATGTTCCAGGTTTAATCGTTAGCAAGATACACTGGTAAAATGACATCATAACCTTGAATAACCTCAATAACAGACTTAAAAGTGGCAATTCTTCAAAAAAACCCTTCAAAAACAGACTCCAGTGAGAAACTGCAGAACTGGAATTAATTTGCAAACTGGACACCATCAAATTAGGTCTGAATAAAGACTGGGAGTGGATGGGTCACTACAAAAACTAATTTCCCCCGATGATAGTCACACCTTCTTGTCAACTGTTTGAAATGGTCCACCTTGATTACACTGGCCTCATTAGCACGAGAAAAGTGATTTCCACCCCTTCTTGTCAACTGTTGAGAATAGCCCACCTCCACCTTAATTGAATTGACCTGTTAGTACTGACCCGCCACTTGGTAAGGCAACTCCCATCTTTTCATATGCTGTGTATTTATACCTCCCTACTGTGTTTTCCACTCCATGCATCTGATGAGGTGGGTTTTAGCCCACAAAAGCTTATGCCCAAATAAATTTGTTAGTCTCTAAGGTGCCACAAGGACTTCTCATTGTTTTTGCTGATACAGACTAACACATCTATCACTCTGAAACTTGAATATGCCATTAGTCTGTGTTCGTCTTGGCACAGGTCATGTTAATTGTTCAGAATCTTGTAGAAATTGCATTACCTCACAGCCCTCTGCCAGTGCAAAACCTCCACCAACCAGAATCATTATCTCCCAGGGCATGCATGACTGAAATTCCTTCCAAGTAATCAGCGGAGTGTAATCAAAAACAGCTAGGGGAAAAAAAGTTTTTAAAAGACCTCTTGATACAGCTTTTCTCCAGATACACAAGTGAAATATTTAAAGCCAAATCTTTATCATCAAATTAGGAAAGCTTTTCTTCTCATCATCTTGAATTTCCTGGGGCAGACCCTTTGCAGCTGTGAATTGTCATTACGCCATTGACTTCAGTGGAGCCATGATACTTTACACCAGCTGAGAAGCTGCCCTCTTATGAAAGATAGCTATTGATGAGACTAATGCAGCAAGATGGCTACTCTATTTAAACAGATTGCAGTGTAAATTCTGGGCTTCACTGAGACACATTTAGGGTCTGATCTTGTATTCCTTGTTCATCTAAAAAAATCTACTGATATCAGTAGGAGTTTTGAGTACATACAGAATTCAAACTCGGGTCATATTCTAATCTAGGTAAATTACTTTCTAAAACAGAAGAAGGGAATGAAAATAGACTCATTCACCATTTTATATTTTCCTAAGGTTAATCTAAATAAGAGCTGAAAATATTTTGTTAAAAAACAAACTTTAGTGTCTGATCCAAAGCCCACTGAAGTCAATGGAAAGCTTTCCACTGAATTCAATGGGCTTTGGATCACTAAGAGTGATCCTACTTAGAGTGAACTTCTGCTGCCCTTACACTGAGTCTGTTCTTACTCTGCAAGCATTACCACTTGATTTCCTTGGCAAGGAATTAATTTCCTGCTAAGGTACTACTCATTGTGATGGTGGCAGAATTAGTCCCCTAGTGAGAAAAGAACCCCCCCCCCACAAACCAATAACACCCCCACAAAAAAATCCCCCACTTTTTACCTAGGAAAAAGTATATATATACAATTCTGATTCTCATTTATGCTACAGAGACTTTACACAACTCTACCAGTGTAAGTGGGCCTTAAAGCAAGTGTAAATTTCAAGGCCCCTTTCCAATATGCCCTTTTAAAAACCTCTTTCCACTGCCAAAGCTATGTAAAGCCACCTTATTGTAAATGAGAATCCGGCCCATATATGCACATATCAGTGAACCCTTTTTATGAACACATGTAGCTAGTTTATGTACCATAGCAACAATAATATGTAAAGTAACATTCAGTGTTACATGGAGTTAATCTGGATTTACGTGAGTGAAACTGAACAAAATCTGGCCCAAAAATTTTAACAATCAAATGTACTTCTCGCCACTTATCCAGCTATTTTTAATTTGTTCTATTTGGTTTTCACTCGCTTTGGACACTGAAATGAAGCTCAGTATCATTTTCTCTTCATAGGTCAATTTTGCTTTCTGAAGGTTTGTCATCATTACCAGGGAGATTGACACTGCTGCAATTGATGCAATGGGTGTCAATTTGGCAGGTCTAGTGAAGACATGCTAAATCAATGGCAGAGCGCTCTCCGGTCAACTCTGGTACTCCAGCTCCTCGACAAGAATAAGGGAAGTTGACCAGAGAGGGTATCCCGTTGATGCAGTGCAGTGAAGACACCGAGGTAAGTCAACCTAGACTACGTCGACTCCAGATACGTTATTCACATAGATGGAGTAGCGTAATTTAGGCTGAATTACCCCAGTAGTGAAGACGAGCCCTAGATCTCAGGAGTTAACTCAGCGCTCTTGTGTTATGGTTTCTAGCACTGCAGGGGGAGGTTTAAATGGGAACAAAAACTATTTGAATTGATATCATGAACATTTTTCTATTTCTATCAGGTTTTTCTAACAACTCCCACCCTCTATCCACTTTTCTTTTTATTTAACAAAATCTGTACCTGTTGGGCTTAAATACCTGATAGATTTCCTAGACCAAACACTGAATTATATTCACATAGGGTCACCTACAGTCCTTGCTCTAGCAAAGCTCCAATAAAAATATACCCAACTGTTTTCTCCATTTGAAGTCTTAGACAAAATTTTTGCTGGAATAACGAAGAAGAGGAGGCCAATTATTAAGGCAGCTGTTGAATCTGTAGCAAAACCTGGGTATCTAAGGAGAGATTAAATGTATATTTAGTAAAGAAAGAATAAAGGATATACAGCTCCAGGAAAAATAAATATTCTGTAGAAATATTATATAACAATATTATAAATACTAAACCTTTTAGTCTGCATGTGACTGTACAGTAATTTGTCGCATTCTATCAAGTTTATAAATCTGTAGTTATATGGTACTTAAAGATTCCCATTTCCACACAAAAAATGGCCAGATTCTTGGGTGTAATATAGTTGCTTTGCACTTCTCCCAGTGGTAGAATCTAGCAATAGAGCCAATGTAACTGGTCCCAGGAAGATCATTCCTGCCCAGAGGGGGATCCTCTCATGATCTAGAGATGACATGGAGTCTTTTATGGCAACCTCTCTCTGCTGCTACCGTAGGAGGCATAACCATAGAGTGTGGGGTGCCCCTATGCCGCACTTATCTCTTAGTGTATTTTCAGCTCCTTGGAACTGTTTGCAAGTGGTGCAAATTAGAGTAGCCCTTACACTGCTCTGTTTACTACAGGGATCAGCTCAGCACAGAGCAGGCTCAGGATCAGAGGAATGAAAAGGTGAACTTTATACCACCTTAACACACAAATACTCACCCAATTTATGCTGTGTGCTTCTCAGGCACAGGCAAAGATCTAGTCGATTGTGTCCAATTCTGCACTTCTTACTCAGCCAAAACTCCCATTAAGTAGAATGAGAATTTTGCTTGAGCGAGAAGGATCCGAGCCAATGTCTTGTTAGTGGTTTTTTTTTTTGGGGGGGGGGGGGGAATCTCCTTATTTTTGGATTGATACAGAGTATTTTTCCTTGCAGCATCATGCTACATTTCCACATATTTCTAGTCCTATCCTGATTTAGTATGTTCCAGAAATAATTTGGCCCTTAGGTTTTATATTATGTTAGCTATTTCCTTGGAATAAAACATCACACTTTCTTACACTTTATAACATTGTATAATCCAACAGGGCAACCTAGGGAATCCTAGATTTATTAACAGTGCTGAGTGAAACTCAAAGACATTTTAATATGAATATTGCACTGAAACCACCTCATAGCTCTTCTAAAACTAATTTTGTCCCACAAACTCTCATGCGAAAGGAATGCTGCTAGCTAGCTTCTTAAGGATGTAAAAAAAGGAATGGTCCATAAATGCTGGGAGTGTGCTTTAAACATATTTTTGTTCTGTTGTCTGCCACCGCGGAAAAGATTTGTTTTTGCAAGCTATTATTTTTAGAAATATGTAGGACACATTAATGCCCCTGCTACTGCAATATCCTTATGGCCGCATGTACAATACTCATGTGACAATATTGCTCAACTTTCCCACTAGCTTCATCAGTTCCTAGCACAGCCCAGAGGTGAAAGTAAGCCGGACCGGACCGGCTTCCCCAGCCCCTTTAAACCGCCGCCCGAGCCCCTGGGGTAGCGGCGGCAGGGCTCCGGCGGTGATTTAAAGGGCCCGGAGCTCTGCTGCAGTAGCAGCGGTTGGAGCCCGGGGCCCTTTAAATCGCCCCTGAGCCCCGGGGCTCCCAGCCGCCTCTGCAGCTGATAGCTCTGGGGGTGATTTAAAGGCCCCAGGGCTCCCAGCCGCAGCCGGAGCCCTGGGGCCTTTAAATCTTGATTTAAAGGGCCCAGCCCCACCTCCTCCTGTTGAGGCCACACCTCTTCCGGTCGAGGCCACACACCCCTGCTCAGGACTCTGGAGTACCGGTAAGTCCTTTAAGTTACTTTCACCCCTGACACAGTCACATACTCCCTGGTATTCCAAGCAGAAATTTATAGGGGGATCCTATTCTGCACTCTGGTATGAACTCACTGGGAGTTGTACTGGAATGTAGGATTCGGCTTGTAATGCTATAATGCCTGCAACTACCATGTCCAGGCAGCAGACACGTCTGTGAACAATAGTGAGGTTACAGAATTAGATTTTTTGATGCAATTGCATTATTCCTGGAAAATCTGCTCTTGGGACTATATTGCATACACAGAAATGGATTTAAAAGGAGAACAGTACCTGAACTGGAATTAAAAAATGGCAGCTGTCACTGCTGTTTGGCCTGATGGGCATGGGTGTCTCTCTAATTGTAGTTTTCCAAAGATCACTGTGTATTGAAATATAGGAATTTTAAGCACCTATTTGCCTGACTTGTGATACATGGATACAAAATATGTATCAGCATGAGGTCCTATAAAAATAATTGCCCCATATATCAGCTCAGTACTGTCCTGTAAGGAAATCTCACAATGGGCTGATTTGAAGCAATTCTGGGAAATAGGCCCAGTGCAACCTAATGTGAATGATTCTATTCAGGTTCTTGTCCCACATTCATCACTGTGGTCTCTGAACACCTTCCAGAAATGCATGTAGATGGCCTAGTATTAGAATTGAATAATAAAATATAATCAATATATGTCATCCTTGCACACACTCCACAGTACATTATTATATTAAAATGAAAGTAATTCAACCCCCTGAACAAATTCTCAACTCCCTGCTGAAACTGCAATGTACAAAACTTGGACAAAACTATATTTATGATAAATCTAAGGAGGACTATAAGAATAAGAATATAACTGCTCATTTTTATGGAAATTATTACACAATTAATTAATTATAAGAAGAAGAATACTGAATAGCAAGACATGTTATTTCTTATGCTTTCATTGTAAAGAAGTACAGGCTTTGTATTTCAACAGGTTAGGTCAGCTATCATACAATACAACATGATTTAGCCTAATGTGAAATGGCACGTGTTTGCATTCTATTCCAAATGAAAACATTAAAGGACATCCACAAGTAACACACTTGTGCAGTACCTGTAAATAGTGAATAGTATAGTTACACTCCACTTATCTCTTTTTAAGATCAAGATAGTTTGATAAACAATAAACAGAGAAGATAATATAGGAACATATCAGTGTGTGCACCTTTAACAAGCTGTTTACAATTGCTTTTTTAGTATCAGGGATAGGTCATTCAGTGGTGCTATATGAGCATTACATGCTATTTTAAAGCAGGTAGGCATGGTCAAGGCAGCTTGATTGCTTGATTGGCTGAGTGCTTGATTAGCTCAGCACTTTAAAATCTTCTTTAAAAAGATGTTGCTTCAAGAGCAAGAGCAAGATCAGAAGCTCTTCTATCGTTGCTGTGGGGATAGATTTTATTTTTTTTTTTTTTGCATTTTTGCTACTGTTTGAAGAAATATGTTTAAAAGATAAAAAAACAATTTTAAAACTTCAAGATGCTTTATACCGATCAGGATAAACTGATGATCTTTCTTTGGGTGTCACAAAATAACTCTACTTAACACTTTACTTTTTCAAAGAGTTACAACCATTAACTAATTATTCCCTATGATACCCTCCCGGTGTACGTTTTGGGAAAGCAAGTGACTGTGTGTGTGTATTTATTTATAGACAGTAATGAGAGAACTTACTATCCCAGCTGAGATAGAGATATAGATCTGGGCGTCATTATAGATAGTATTTAAAGCTAGCAGAGCGAGGTTTGCCCAAGGAGAGGATATATATAGAGAGAAGAGTGGGGCCAAGGACAGGCTCCAGGGGGAACAACAACAGACAGCTGGAGAGTCGAAGAGGAGGAGGAGCTACAAGAGGATATGCAGAAGAATTGGTTAGGGAGGTAGGAATAGAACCAGAAGAGATGAGAGAATAGTGAGGTTGGGGAGGAGAGTTTTCAGTATAGTGAAGTGATCAACATGTCAAAGGCAGCTGACAGACCAAGAAGGGTAAGAATGGAGTTGAGTTATTGATGAAGTGCCCAAGAAATTTGAAAAAAGAAGAAAAGGAAGATGGGGTGATACCTGGATAAGCAAGTGGGGTCAATACAGGCTTTTTGAGAGAATGAGATGAAGGGTGATGAAAAGGGAGGAGTTGAGAAGATCAGGAGACAGAACTGGATTGAAGGACATGCAAATGAGAGGAGGTTGGACACTTTAGAACCAGAGATCATGCTAAAGGAGGAGAAAATGGCAGGCTGTGGGAAATGGGGCAGGGAGAGGGGGATTGTTTCACACTGGCTCACACTGATTTTTTTTTGGAAGAAGAAGTGAGTCAGATATTGCAGGTTGAGGAGGGCGTTGAAAGCAGAGCATGCACTTGTGTGGAGGAATCATGCAGAACTAGTTTCTGGATTTTCTCAAGAGTCATTCAGGGTACACAAGCAGCAGCAGACAAAGAAGATGCAAGGAGTGAGCCAAGCCTGGGCATGTGTGGGATAAATATGGCTGTTTGAGAGAAGTGCAAAAATACCTGAGAATGGATGAAAAGATAGAGTTGTGTGTGGAAACTATGGAGTCGATGTAAGAGTGAGGTAGGACAGGGAGGAGTGGATGGAGGGCATCAGGTAAAGTGTTATAGGACATTTTAATGTAGGTTGCCAGATGGATTCCTTTCAAGC
Organism: Natator depressus; assembly: GCF_965152275.1. NCBI lineage: Eukaryota > Metazoa > Chordata > Testudines > Cheloniidae > Natator > Natator depressus. Next base: position 306,204,366 of record NC_134234.1, read on the forward strand.
CCAGAAATAACCAAAAGATGCACTATTTGGTGGCTGCATTATGGTCTGCATGAAGTTATTGATATTTATTATTTTATGACACACACAAGTGTGCTAGTTGCTTCACAGAAAAACTGCAAAAGGACAGATCCTTGCCCCCAACACCTTCGAATCCAAATGGAAGACATAACCAGCAAAAAGAAAAACAAGGTGGTTAAAGTGGCCCATTAACACCCCTCCAGTCAGAGGGAGAAAAGAAATAGGGAGGGGGGAAGGCAAAGCAGCTCAGGAGAGTTGTTAGTGGATTATAGATTGTTGTAATAAGCCATAAACAGCCCCCTCCCCAACTGGAGAGGTGTTAATGGGCCACTTCACCATGAATGGTCCCTTGAAATATGTGTTAATTACAGATGCTAAACAATTCGTTCCACCTTGTTTTCAGCTGTGACATTCTGTGGCCAGGTCTACATTACAGACCTATATCGGTATAATTATGTCGCTTAGAGCGTGAAATATCTATACCCCTGAGTGATGTAATTATACTGACCTAACTGCCTACCCCTCTGTGTAGACAGTGCTGTGATGAAAGGAGAGCTTCTACTATCGACATAGCTGCTGCCTCTTAGGGAGGTGGATTAATTATGCCAACAGGAGAGACTTCACTTAAGCGCTACAGTGGTACAGCTGCACTGTGTAGACCTGCCCTGAGTTAGTTTCCCAGATCTGAAGAAGAACACTGTGTAAGCTTGAAAGTTTCTCTCTCACCAACAGAAGTTGGTCCAGTAACAGATATTACCTTACCCACCTTGACTCTCTAATATCCTGGGATTGACATGACTAAAACAACACTGCATGCAGGCAAAAAGGAAGGGGAAGGTGAGAAAGGGGCACAGGTTATGTACATGTGGTTATTCCATTTAAGTAACACACTGGTCATGATGGTTCAAGAGGTTTGTTTTCTGTTTTGACTGAAACAAGGTGGTGCTTTCAACTGAATTCCTAGTAGGTGGTTGTCTACATCACATCTGACACCACTGTTTGGCGTTTCAGCAGAGAGGCTAAGGACTGAAAGAACATGGAAATTGAAATACCTTTTCCTCCTGGAGGTATTTCCTCCAGGTTCAGCTGGAGGGTGGGAAGAGTCTGGAGAAGCTTGCTGTACTTGTTTGGGTTTGGTCATCTCATTGGTTATTCACCAAATCACAACCTCTCTCTGCATTCGAATCCACCCTAAAACCCCATTTCTCTGCATTGCGGATAAGCAGTGAGTTAAACAAAGCACATTTTTACATACTCAAAAGAACCACCAAGATGTGTCCACTCATAATTAATCTCATTTCTCAGATAACTACAAAATCCCCACCCTCTTAGTCAGCCTCACTCACTGGGCATGTCTGAAAGTAGACTGAAGTGCCTCAAATGTCCACCATGTCCTTGAATTTGTTCTGTAAAATTAGTCCATTTTAGTACTAGTACATTTTCAATACGGTATAAAGAAATAATATTGGTGCCTGTGCTGTACCCATTTTGTAGATAAACACAGATTTCCACTGCTGTCAGTCTACGGCCTTTCACAAGTACTAAAGTTCACTTTAAATCTGGAAGAAAATGCAAACACTTAGCCCTGGTCTACACTGGGGGGGGGAGGGGGATTGATCTGAGTTACGCAACTTCAGCTACATGAATAACGTAGCTGATGTCGACGTACTTAGATCGACTTACCGTGGTGTCTTCGCCGCCGTGAGTCGACTGCTGCCACTCCCCCGTCGACTCCGCCTGTGCCTCTCGCGGCGCTGGAGTACAGGAGTCGACGGGAGAGCGCTCGGGGGTCGATTTATCGCATCTAGACTAGACGCGATAAATCGATCCCCGCTGGATCAATCGCTGCCCACCGATCCGGCGGCTGGTGAAGACATACCCTTAATTAAATACAGTACAGTCATTGTTGGTATTTCAGCTGTTTTACTTACTGAGGAAAAAGAGAAGACCATCCAGGGATGAATCCAGGTTCTCTGGTAAACCACAAGAGGGCCATTAAAATGAACAGGACAAGGGTAACAATTTCTGGGTAGCTGCAGCAAAAGCACAATTTGTTAGTGTCTGGATTTCCTTAAATTTAAATCTGTGCTTGTTTTGAAATGGCCTGGTGTTTTGCCGTCTGTGTTACCTTATTGGCCCAAGCTTTGTGTACTCCTCTTTAATCACCTGTGCTGAGGCCTGTTCTCTGGCTGTTTTTTCCTTGCCACATCGGAACATTTCTTTGAAACTGGAATGTAAGTCAACAATAATGGAGTGTTATTCTTACAGGATAGTCACAGATCCCAACCTTTCCAGCTAATTGTACCAACTTACTAGGCTAAGATTTCAGTTCTACCAGCCAGTGCTCATTATCTCCTATTTCATTGTGCACAGTCTGAACTTTACAATACTGATTTGGAGTAACCTGAGCAGACTGGAGTCTACACAAGTGAATGGGAGCTTGGCAGAAGCAGCAGCAAAATATAGCCCAACACTCAGGCTTGTCATTAAGGGAGAGGAGGCAACCTACATCACTAGGTTCTATAAGGATGCATCATGGTCTAGTGGCTAAGGCACCGGACTGGGAAATGAAGAGCCCTGGGATCTATTCCTGTAATGTACTGTCCCTTTTAAATGTTTGAGCACTCTGCCCTCTGCAGTGCAAAATCTCACTTTTGTGTTAGTTTCAGTTTTGCGAGCACAGCAAACAGCTGTCTTTCTATCAGTTCCCTCTGTGTCTGTGACTCTCTCCTTCTCTGCTGGGTCCAGAAATATAACATTGGCCACACAGGATTTATATCCCATGAGCGTCCAGTGCTCCCATTACCTGAACAACAAAGAGAAAGGTTTCAGAGTAACAGCCGTGTTAGTCTGTATTCGTAAAAAGAAAAAAGAAAAGGAGTACTTGTGGCACCTTAGAGACTAACCAGTTTATTTGAGCATGAGCTTTCGTGAGCTACAGCTCACTTCATCGGATGCATATGCTATGCATCCGATGAAGTGAGCTGTAGCTCACGAAAGCTCATGCTCAAATAAGCATCCGATGAAGTGAGCTGTAGCTCACGAAAGCTCATGCTCAAATAAACTGGTTAGTCTCTAAGGTGCCACAAGTACTCCTTTTCTTTTTTCTTTTAACAAAGAGAAAGAGTGAGCAGATAATACTGTGAAAGGGGAACAAAGTTCACCTAGAGGCACAGGGTAACAGACTTTTGTTCCTGGGAACTAGTTAGCTACAGAGGGGGAAGTAGGCAATTAGAAGCAGAACAAAGGAGCTGTTCAAACAAGACAGTGAAGTAGAAGCAAGCAGCCATCTTTGTTGACCAGGTGCAAGCAGGCAGGCAAACAGCCTTTAGCCTGCACTACAGCATCTATAATCAGCAGAGGGAGCCCAAATGCAGCCAAAGGAAGAATTCTGAATTTTGCAGTATAAGAACACAGCCAGCAGAGGGTGATCCAGAGAAGATAGTGTACAATTGGGGGGGCGGGGGGGGGGGAAGGTAAAGAAAGAATTTCCCCGTGGAAGAGAAGTGCAGGAGGTGCGAAGTTCTACAGGAGAGCAGTAAAAAGGCAGCTTTTATGGGCAATATTGGTGAATAATGGGTGGTGTACCTCAAACATTCTGAGCAATTTGTAACCTGCAACACCATTCCAGATGGACAAAGAATTTCAACCTTACTGACAGTGATGCCATATGGACTGCTGTGTCTCCAACTATGCCCAGAACTGCCACGTATGCAGGAATGCAGGAATATTTTTCTTCTATCCCATTGATGATAGCTGAATGATAGTGGTTTCATCAGTGACATCAGGGAAGTGGACAGTCGGTAGCACAGTTTGTTGCCGCTCTCAGGAAGTTGTCAGAGCATTGTCAGTTTGGAGAAACATTAAGTGATGCCCTGCATGACCAGTTAGTCTCTGGATTACACAATGACCACATTAGAATGAAGTTACTGGCTGTAACAGAGGTTACATTCAGAAAGGCTGTTGATGTAGCAGTTGCAATGGAAACCACAGAGATGGGATTCTCTGTGAAGGGATAAAATCCATATGCTGTTTATGTTACAACCTGCTATATAGACTGTGTCAGCTCTTTTTACAGGCCCAAAATCCAGAGTTTGGTCAAGAAGACAGAGGCCTAGCAAATAGTGAACAATATTAGCTAAGTAGCAGAACAAACAAAGGACAACCTTGCTTTTTGCTAAGATAAGCTTGGTCAGCAAGAAGCCAGGTGAAAATTATAATTGGGGACTTTATCTCAAAGTTGCAAACAGACCAAAGGAATGAAAGGGGTCCTGTTTCTTCTGTAGAAGTGGTGCCTTCCTACACACCAGCCTTGAGTTTATGGAAGAGGTTCAAACATGTCAGTATGAGATATGATATCCTCCCTCTCACAGATGTGCAGCTCTTCTCCAAGCCATTGCCAGTGCCTGTCTTAGAAACACAAATGAACAACTAAAAGACAATCTTTATTGCTATATACTTTTCATTTGTCCTTTTGCTTTAACTCCTAGGTGTGTACCTGTCGGACAATCAGGGGAGCTACTTCATTCCTATGGATCCCAAATCAGAATTCAACATATATATTTTATACTAACACACTCTATATATTGTTTAAAGGAAAACACCTGTGTACTAATTAAGTGTCATGTGTTAACCTGAAACCATGGGCGAAAACATTATGTAATCTTTGACTATTTGGCTACTCTGCTTATCTTGTCTTGCTGTTGGACCTATCCAGGGGTCTGGGACTGCCTACCCTGTCATTTCCCTCCGCCCATGGAAAATCCATAGAATGCATTGTAATCAATTGTTTGGCAGTGTCTCTGAGCCTAATAAGCAAGGTGACACTCCGCCAGCACTGTGCGTAATAAACCCACATGCTTGATTCTACACGGTGTCCATATTCTGTTCCTTCAGATGGGGGCTCACCCGGGATGCAAGCTTGTGAACTGATTGAGGAACTGAGACTGAAATCCAAAACGAGGTGAGTATGTTTAATTTACCACTTCATTAGGCCAGGAATAGAAGTCTCTTATCCCCTTTCGGACACATCTTGTTCCCACTTTTTAAATTTAAGTGCAAAGGAACCTAGACACGGGTAGTATAAACAGAGGGGTTAATAAAGGTACCAGTTGGGAGGTGAGACATGTGCAAGAGGGTTATGTACTGTTTAAACTAAGGGGTGTGTTACGGAGGACTTGGACAAACCACCAGCAAGCGATTGGCTATGAGTTAAGCCCAGGACTGGCTGGGTACGCGAGCGGTAGGCAGTACAAACTGGTGGTCCCATTTCCTCATTGCACGTAACATTGCAAGCCCTAGGGGAGTGCCCCCCCCCCCACCCTCGGCATGCGACGTACTTGCCTTCGAATAGCACAAGTCTCCAATAAGGCCGGCAACATACATCCCCATCAAAGCTGTCAGTGTGGAGATTTAGACCACAGTATTCAAAAGGGGAAATGTAAATCCCCATTAAGGCTGACATTTGTGGAGATTGAGACCACAGAAATAAGAGGGAAGATGTACATTCCAAACAAGGTCAGCAGCCAGGGTGAGTAAAAGCCCATGGCATCAAAAGGAGAGGCGATAATCAGCCCTCGAGAATATTTGGAGTATAAACATGTCAAAACCCGACAAACAGCAGCTAAAAAACCAAACTATTCCACTTCTGGACCAAAGGCAGATCTGGTTACTTGGTGGAATAATCAGAAAAGTGACAAAACAGACAAGGCAGTAATATTGGATATACTCAACCTAAAAGAAAGAGAAATTGCAACTTTAAAATCTGAGAATAGGCTGTGAAGCATAAGAGCTTGTGCTTTAAACCATGTAATTGGCAGGAAATTGGAAAGATCCCAGAACAAAAGAACTACATTCACCATGCCTGGGACACACGTCCAGAGCAGGAGGGGGAGAGCCCACTCCCGGCATTTGTCAGCCAACCCCAACAACGGGGTCACTGATTAACTATCTGTGGGAAAATTCAGCAGCACAAGACAAAAGGGAGGAACAGAACCCCCCTCCATACATTATTTCATGTGAAAGGCCAAATTTAAGCCCCCAGAGAGCTAATGAAGGGGCACCACAAGGATTAATTGCCCCAGCAAGTACAGTGTATGGCTCCAATCAAAACACAGCTAAGAAGGTTCAGAAATGTTAAGGTGGAGGGTGAACAAGTAAGGGGACTCAGGACAGAAGCCACTGAAATCTATCATCCCTTCACCCCCCCAGGAAAAACAGGCACTGTTGTCTGATTTACCCAAACTCAAAAGTGATAACAAAAACACTGAGTTCTGGGACAAGCTGGATGGCCTTACTGAAATACACGGCCTCCATAGGAAGGATGTTCACATCCTGGTCAAGTCAAATGCCCCAGGGATGTGTGGGACAACTTAGAAGATAAATGGAAGATGGGGCACTGGGCTGAAGATCATAGCCCCAGCCCTTCGGGAGGGGATTGGACTGAAGAACCAGCAGGAATTCCAAACCCAGATGCAGGCACTGTAACAGAATTCAGGAATGAACTATCTGCTGTTCTAGGAGCCCAGACCAGTAACTGGGGGGCTTTGCAATCAGTGGTTCAGCAGAAAGGGGAGTCTGCCATGTCCTATGCTGAAAAGAAATGAAATGCATTTTGAGCTTATTCAGGTCTGGAGAATATAACATCCCGAGACCATGATGCTAAATTCTAAAGGAAGGGCTGTCTGCAGACCAACAAGCAGTCCTGGCATTAGGCATCTCAGTGGGAGAGACATACTCAGCAGTAATGAAATGGGCCACAGAAGTAGATAACAGGAAAAAAAGAAAGGTAGCAGCAACCATCCCCTCTGAGGAAGTTGCAACAGTTCATGCAGTCAGAACCACCATCTGCTTCACTTGCAATAAGCCTGGACATTTGGCACGTGACTGTAAAGATTAAAAGAAAATCAAAACATGCAGTAATTGTAAAAGGAGCGGCCACCTAAATGAAAGCTGCTTCCACCCCTCCCCCCCGGGTGGGGGGGGCGGGTAAGGAAAGTCAGTGGCTGAACAAGCAGAATAAAACTGATACAACTAGCACCCAAGAACAGGAAAAGGATAAACATATGCAGGAGTTGCTCAAATTCCTGGTTAGCAAATAGGTATCAGTGGCCTCTGGGGCTGGAACTGAAGGCGATCCCAGTAGGGGGGCCAACCGTGCAGTATGTTAATAGACACAGGAGCCTCGGTATTGATAACCAGCCAAGATCTCCCCCTCACCCGTGGAACCAGATGGATTGAAGTGGCGGGAGGGGGAAGATTAAAAGCAACCCTAAGACAGCCAGTAGAAATAGAATTTGAAGATATGGTCACAGTCAGTCAAATCTGGGTTTGCCCCGAGCGGGGAGACACAATTTGCGGCATAGAGCTCCTTAAGGAGCTCAGGGGAATAATCAACCCCAGAGCTAGCTGCACTGAATGGGCCAGAGGATCCAAACAGGAGAGATTATCTCAAAATATAGCCATGATTGCCAGTAGTAAAGCAATAATACCAAAGTTGGGGGGGGGGGAAAGTCCAGTAAAAACACTGTGTTCCTTTCACCCTGAAGTGTGGGCAACAAATAAACAAGATTGTGGGCTAGTAAACATGAAACCTATATCTGTAAAAGGACCAACTCATAAAGTCCACAGGCAGTACCCAATTATACCAGAAGCCTTAGAGGCAGTTAAAAATATAATCACTAATTTGGAATCTAGAGGGGTAATTAAAAAAAAAACACCTCCACAACTAACTCCCCAATTTGGCCCATCCGGAAGCCAGACGGGACCAGGAGGTTAACTATAGTCTATACCCACATCAACCGGGTGACTCCAAAGGCATATCCTGTTGTGGCAAGCCCTGCCACCATCCTTAATTTGCTAAAACCAGGACACTCAGTATTCTCAGTCCTGGATACAGCTAATGGATTTTGGAGTATTCTCCTTGCAAAGGAGAGTCAGGAGAAATTTGCAGTGGGAGACCAGCAGTACACTTGGACCCGAGTACCTCAGGGGTTCCATAATTCTCCCCCCATCTTCCACAAGGCAATGGCAGAAATAATAGCACAAGTATCCTTGGAGGGGGACACAGTGATCCTGTAGCATGTAGATGACTTGCTAATTACCAGTTCAAATGAAAAGGACCATTTAAAAACCGTAAACAGACTGGATGAGTGAGGCTGGATTTAAATTAAGCGCGAGGAAAGCTCAGTTACAGCAGCAGCATGTTTTATATCTAGGGCATGACATAGCACAGGGAGTTAGAAAACAGGCAATTCGAGAGTTACAAAGACCACGGACAGTTAAGGAAGTCTGGAAGGTATTGGGACTCCTTAATTACTGTAGAACATATATACTGGAGTACTCAGAGATGGCGGAACTGATTCAAAACCTCACTAGAGGGGGAAAGCCTGAAAACGAGTCAGTAATATGCGGCACAGAACAAGAGAAGGCATTTATAAAAATAAAACAGGCTTTAGCCTCCACCCCCAGCCTGGGCTTACCTGATATGGGAAAGCCGTTCCACCTTTCCTGCAGCCGCAGCGAGGCTCAATACTCAGCTGTACTGAGACAGGTGACAAGCAGTCCATACCTAGCTACCTTAAGACCCCCTGTATCCCAGGGACTAGGAGTGTGTAGCAGCTCTGGATTGTTCTACTGTGGGCGGTAAAAGCTTGTGAATCATACACCCTCATGGGGAAATTAGTGCTACATACACACTTATTGATCTCCTTAATACAGGGCGGCTAAGATCTGTAACAGTTGCCCGGAGGAGTCAGTGGGAATCAATATTGTGTTTGCAAAACCCCAACTTCTCTATAGTAAGGGACAAGGGAATAAATGTAGCTGAATACCTGAACATAGAAGGAGAGGTGCATGAGTGTCTCATAGATAGGGCAGAGGAAGTTTTGGGAAAAGTTAAGGAAGAACCATTAGAGAATCCAAATATAGTTTTGTATGTAGATGGATCAAGAAAGTATGAAAATGGAGTGCCACACACCGGATGGGCAGTGGAGCTCGGTGATGGAACAGTGATAGCGTCAGGACAGCTGGATGGATCCAAGTCAGCACAAGAGGCAGAGCTGACAGCTCTCGCTGAAGCTCTGAGAGTGGGGGAGGGCAAGAAGCTCACTATGTATACAGACAGCAGATATGCATTCAGAGTAGTGCTTGATTACATGGATGTGTGGTCACGAAGAGGTTTTATAACAACAACCTGCAAGCCCATCAATAATATGGAGGCAGTTCAAAGACTAGCAGAAGCTGTCAAACTACCATCAGAACTGGCAGTAGTAAAGATAAAAGCACATAAAATCTCAAGTGAGGAACAAAAAGGAAATTACTGGGCAGATAAATGTGCAAAAGAAGTTGCACATGCAAGTCCTATTAAGGTCTGTGCAGCTACAGTACCAGAGGAAGAGGTGAATTTAAAAAAAACTATATGCAACCATAAGCCCAGAAGAGAAAAGTAAATTGGAAGAACAAGGCTGTGTGTATAAAAATCACCTCTGATATGGGCCAGGGGGGGGGGGGAAGGGGGAAGCTGGTAGCCCCAGAGTGCATATGGGCTCTGCTGCTCCATGCCATCCACTCTCCAGCTCATCTGGGGTGGAGACAAGTGAGGGCTGCCCTGGAACAATTTCTCAAAAGATGTGTGATGCGCACAAGTGAATGTGGGGAGAAGGAAAAAAGTACCCCTGAATCACCAGCCATGGCCAGAGGGACTGTGGCAGAATCTGCAAATTGATTTTACTAGACCCTTGCCACAAAGCAGGGGGTTCACTTATATCTTGGTAATTATTGACACTTTTACCCGGTGGGTAGAGGCATTCCCCACTAAGAACTGTACTGCCACAACAGTGGCTCAGATCCTAGCAGAAGAAATAATACCCAGATGGGGTCTGCCATTGTCAATAGAATCTGACCAAGGAACTCACTTTACAGGGCGAGTAATGAAAGAGGCATGTAAGGCACTAGAAATAAAGCAAGGATTCCATATACCATACCACCCTGAAACCTCAGGAATGGTGGAAAGAATGAATAGAACAATAAAAGCAGCCTTAACAAAAGCAGTACTGGACACAGGGAACGGGTGGGCTTGTATGCTCCCTGCTGTATTGTATCGGCTCAGAGGAAGCCCAAACAGGCTGACTTAGCTGACACCCTTTGAACTAATGACAGGAAGAGCAATGAGAATGCCTAGTAATGTGATCCTCCCCGCGGGAGGGGTTGGGGCTTTTTGCAGACAGGCTGTAGAATTACATCAGGGCACTGGAAAGAGAGTTAAAGGATTTATACAACCAAGTGAAAAAAAATCAAACCCAGCTGGATGTTAACAGCAGTTTGGACAAACCTGCATTTGAAGTTGGGGATTTGGTAAGGTGCTGTATTTACCCAGAAGTTAGAGGAATTTTAAAGCCAAGGTGGCAAGGCCCTGTGAGGGTCCTTCTGACTACTAATACACATGCAAAGGTTGGGGGCAAATTGGGAACTTTTTGGAGGCACCAAAATCAGTTAAAATTGTTTCAATCAGCAACTGTCAATATTAACAATGCTTCCACAGGTGTCTCCACAGGTGAACAAGAGGAAGTGGAAGAGGAAGGACTGAAGGGTGACCAGGGCAACCAGAGTGACCATGGGGAGGCTCCTGCTGTGGCTCCTGCTGTCCCTGTGGTACATGAGGAAGGACGCAAATAGTGTGCCATGTGGAAAGGAGGACTGGGAGTGGGTCACTAGCCCCACTCTCCTTCCTCCCACTCGCTCACATCGCTCTCCTTACAATGTGTATGATAATCAAGTTGGGCCATTTCCAGCACAAATCCAGGTTTTCTCACCCCCCCCCCACAAACTCACTCTCCTGCTGGTAATAGCTTATCTAAAGTGACCACTCTCCTTACAATGTGTATGATAATCAAGGTGGGCCATTTCCAACACAAATCCAGGGGTGAGAAAACCTGGATTTGTGTTGGAAATGGCCCACCTTGATTATCATACACATTGTGAGGAGAGTGATCACTTTAGATAAGCTATTACCAGCAGGAGAGTGGGGTGGGAGGAGGTATTTTTTCATGCTTTGTGTGTATATAATAAGATCTTCTACAGTTTTCACAGTATGCATCCGATGAAGTGAGCTGTAGCTCACGAAAGCTTATGCTCAAATAAATTGGTTAGTCTCTAAGGTGCCACAAGTACTCCTTTTCTTTTTACTCCAGGTAAAAGTTAAACTATATGGACTATCAGTTGTTTTACCCTTGTATGTGACTGAACAAAAGTATCCACCATTATTTAGCAGATCTTGGCTTGAGATGCTCAAAGTGAATTGAACTGATATCAAGGCAATCACCAAAGCACTTCAAAATCTTCAAGAAATACTGGACAGACACTTCAAGCTCTGTTTCAAAATCTTTGGACAGAGCAACATGTCAGTGAAGCTCACTGTTAAGTCTGACAGCCAACCATAATATTGCAACCTCAGAGTTATGTCTTATGCTCTGAAGCCTCTAGTAGAAGCTGATTTGGACTGTTTAGTGAACATTGGAGTCTTGTTATTGGTTTCACACAGTGCGTGGGCTACATCTATTGTACCAGTGTTCAAGAAGGAAGGCTCAGTCCAAATTTGTGGAGATCTCAAAGCAATGCTGAATCCAGTTTTACATGCAGACCAGTATCCTCAGATGAAGTGTTCTATCTCAATTTGAAGGATAGGTTACTCATCACTAGCACAGACATCCACAAAGAAACTGCTAAGGATAATGTGTTTTTGCTTATGAAGGGAATGGTACTACAGGGTATGGCATTGGATCAAAATAATTCCCAGTTTACACAATTCATATCACGTCAATATGAATTATCTGTGAATCATAGTTGCATTTTATGGAGAATGTGAGTGAATGTTCCAAAATCACTTCAGGGTCAGGTTTTGGAAGCTCTTAATGAAGGTGATTTTGGCATTGTATGGATGAAGACCATAGTCTGGAGTCATATCTGGTGGCTGGGGACCGACAAAGCTATTGAGAGGAATGTAAAGTGCTGTACTATGCGTAAGCAAATTCAGCATGATCCTGACCCATCTCATCTATAGCCTTGGTCGTGGCCTCAGACTTCTTGAATATATATTCATGTGGACTTTGCTGGACCTTTAGAAGATTGCATGTTCAAAATGGCCAGAAGTTTTCAGAATGACTTCTACAACAGTCACTAAGACTATTGGACATAGCTGTAGTTTGTTTAGCAAGTTTAGTTTACTGGTACAGTTGGTGAGTGACATTGGACCTCAGTTCTGTTCTGAAGAATTTCACAGGTTCCTAGCTTCAATTAAAATTCAGCACATATGCTCTGCACCATACTATCCTGCTACAAATCGACTAGCAGAATGCTTTAGGTAAATACTTAAGAATGCCTTAAAAGCTAACAAATCTATTTTGAGTCATCAGCAGAAATTGGACAATTTCTAGCTTCTCTCCAGGAACCCTCCACATGCTACTACCCAGGAATCACCTGCACCTCTTTTCTTGAAGCAATATTTGTGTACCTGTTGGAACCTGCTATGTCCTGAAATTGCTTCATGTGTAGCCAAATTCCAAGCTATGCAAATTGATCAATCATATGAGACTCGTCACCACTGTTTTCAAGTTGGAGACTTAGCCCTGGACTACACTATGAGTTTAGGTCGAATTTAGCAGTGTTAGATCGATTTAACCTTGCACCCGTCCACACAATGAAGCCATTTTTGTCAACTTAATGGGCTCTTAAAACCAATTTCTGTACTCCTCCCCCACGATGGGATTACCCCTGAAATCGACATCGCTGGGTCGAATTTGGGTTAGTGTGGATGCAATTCGACGGTATTGACCTCCAGGAGCTATCCCACAGTGCTCCATTGTGACCACTCTCGACAGCACTCACAACTCGGGTGCACTGGCCATATAGACAGGAAAAGCCCCGCGAACTTTTGAATTTCATTTCCTGTTTGGCCAGCATGGCAAGCTGATCAGCACAGGTGACCATGCAGATCTCATCAGCAGAGGTGACCATGGAGTCCCAGAATCGCAAAAGAGCTCCAGCATGGCCCGAACGGGAGGTACTGGATCTGATCGCTGTATGGGGAGACGAATCTGTGCTATCAGAACTCCATTCCAAAGACAAAATGCCAAAATATTTGAAAAAATCTCCAAGGGCATGAAGGACAGAGGCCATAACGGGGACCAGCAGCAGTGCCATGTGAAACTTAAGGAGCTCAGGCAAGCCTACCAAAAAACCCAAGAGGCAAATGCCCGCTCAGGGTCAGAGCCCCAGACATTCTGCTTCTATGATGAGCTGCATGTAATTCCTGGGGGTGCCCTTACAACTACCCCACACCTGTATGTGAACTCCTGCAAAGGAGTCTCATGCAAAAGGGATGAGGATTTTGGGGATGAGGAAGATGATGAGGAGGGGGAGGTTGAAGATAGCGCACACCAGGCAAGCGGAGAAACCATTCTCCCCGACAGCCAGGAACTGTTTATCACCCTGGAGACAGTATCCTCACAACCCGGGCTCCTGGATCTTGAAGATGGAGAAGGCACCTCTGGTGAGTGTACCTTTGTAAATATAATATATGGTTTAAAAGCAAGCGTGTTTAGTGATTAATTTGCCCTGAAGAATTGGGATGCATTTGCGGCCAGTACAGGACGGGAAAAATCTGTTAACGTGTCTGGGGATGGAGCAGAAATCCTCCAGGGACATCTCAATGACGCTGTCCTGGAGGTACTCCCAAAGCCTTTCCAAAAGGTTTCTGGGGAGGGCAGCCTCATTGCGTCCTCCATGGTAGGACACTTTACCACGGCAGGCCAGTAGCACGTATTCTGGAATCATTGCATATCAAAGCATGGCAGCGTGTGGTCCCAGTGTTTACTGTCATTCAAGCAACATCTGTTCTTTATCTCTCTGTGTTATCCTCAGGAGAGTGATATCATTCATGGTCACCTGGTTGAAATAGGGGAATTTTATTAAGGGGACATTCAGAGGTAGCTGTTCCTGCTGGGCTGTTTGCCTGTGGCTGAAAAGAAATCATCCCTGCTGTTAGCCACGAGGTGGGGGGAGGGGTGAAGTGATCATCCCAGAGAATTGGGTGTGTGTGGGAGTTTAGTTGGGTTTGTGCTGCACGTTAACCCGAAAACATCAGCCTCTCCTTTTAAATGGCCAATGTGTCTTTTTCAATTTTAATCTCCCTTTTTTTCCTCCTGCAGCTGCAAATGTTTCAACGCTGCAACTAGCATCTCCATCCCAGAGGCTAGCACAGATAAGAAGGCGAAAAAAACGCACTTGCGATGAAATGTTCTCTGAGCTCATGCAGTCCACCCAAACTGAAAGAGCCCAGCACAATGCATGGTGGCAGACAACGGCAGAGTCCAGGAAAGCACAAAATGAACACGAGGACAGGAGGGATGCATGAGAGGACAAGTGGTGGGAGCAACAGGAGAGATGGCGGGATCAAGAGGAAAGGTGGCGGCAACATGATGAAAGGAGGCAGGATGCAATGCTGAAGCTACTGGAGATTCAAACTGATATGCTCCGGCGTATGGTTGAGGTGCAGGAAAGGCACAGACCGCCACTGCAGCCCCTGTGTAACCAACCGCCCTCCTCCCCAAGTTCCATAGCCTCCTCTCCCAGATGCCCCAAAAGCCTTGTCCTTCCCTCCTCCCCCACCCCACCCAGTGCTTTCCTCCTCCCCCACCCCTCCCGGGCTACCTTGGTAGTTATCCCCCTATTTGTGTGACTAATTAATAAAGAATGCATGAATTTGAAACAACAATGAATTTATTGCCTCTGCAAGCAGTGATCGAAGGGGGGAGGGGAGGGCGGTTGGCTTACAGGGAAGCAGAGTGAACCAAGGGGGCAGGTTTTCATCAAGGAGAAACAAACAGAACTCACACTGTAGCCTGGTCAGCCATGAAACTGGTTTTTAAAGCTTCTCTGATGCGCAGTGCGCCCTGCTCTGCTCTAACTGCCCTGGTGTCTGGCTGCATGTAATCAGTGACCAGGCAATTTGCCTCAACCTCCCTCCCCGCCATAAACGTCTCCCCCTTACTCTCACAGATATTGTGGAGCACACAGCAAGCAGTAATAACAATGGGAATATTGGTTTCGCTGAGGTCTAACCGAGTCAGTAAACTGCGCCAGCGCACTTTTAAATGTCCAAATGCACATTCTGCACTTGCTCAGCCTGTAGTTGAACAGCTCCTTACTACTGTCCAGGGTGCCTGTGTATGGCTTCATGAGCCATGGCACTGAGGGGTAGGCTGCGTCCCCAAGGATAACTATAGACATTTCAACATCCCCAACGGTTATTTTCTGGTCTGGAAAGTAAGTCCCTTGCTGCAGCTGTTCATACAGACCAGAGTTCCTGAAGATGCAAGCGTCATGTACCTTTCCCAGCCGTCCCACGTTGATGCTGGTGAAACGTCCCTTGTGATCCACCAGTGCTTGCAGCACCATTGAAAAGTACCCCTTGAGGTTTATGTACTGGCTGCCTTGGTGGCCCGGTCCCAAGATAAGGATATGCGTTCCGTCTATGGCCCCACCACAGTTAGGGAATCCCATTGCAGCAAAGCCATCCACTATGACCTGCACATTTCCCAGAGTCACTACCGTTGATAGCAGCAGCTCAGTGATTGCGTTGGCTACTTGGATCACAGCAGCCCCCACAGTAGATTCGCCCACTCCAAATTGATTCCCGACTGACCAGTAGCTGTCTGGCGTTGCAAGCTTCCAGAGGGCTATCACCACTCACTTGTGAACTGTGAGGGCTGCTCTCATCTTGGTATTCTTGCACTTCAGGGCAGGGGAAAGCAAGTCAAAGTTCCATGAAAGTACCCTTACGCATGCGAAAGTTTCGCAGCCACTGGGAATCATCCCATACCTGCAAGATTATGCAGTCCCACCAGTCTGTGCTTGTTTCCTGGGCCCAGAATCAGCGTTCCACGGCATGAGCCTGCCCCATTGCCACCAGGATGGCCAAACTGCCGGGGCCCGTGCTTTGAGAGAAGTCTGTGTGCATGTCCTCATCACTCTTGTCACCGTGCTGCCATTGCCTCCTCACCTGCTTTTGCAGGTTCTGGTTCTGCATATACTGCATGATAATGCGTGAGGTGTTTACAATGCTCATAACTGTCGAGGTGATCTGAGTGGGCTCCATGCTTGCCGTGGTATGGCATCTGCAGAAGAGCAGAGTTGCAGGGGAAGCGGTGGTTGGATGACCAGTTTTGCAGACCTACTGCACCGTCTGCTGCCAGGCCACAACAGTTGAGTGGGCTGCATGCTTGCTGTGTTATGGCAAGACAGGAGTAGCTGAGCAGAGTGGCAGCAGAAGCGGCCTTGCGAGACCACCAGGAGAGCAGAGTGGCAGTGGAAGCGGTGGATGACGACGGTCATATAGAGGAGCTGTGAGGTGGATTCATAGCATCAGGAGAGCAGAGTGACAGCAGAAGCAGTCATTCAATGACGGTTAGCAGTCCTACTGCACCGTCTGCTGAAAGCAGTATGGCGCCCGCACGGAAAAAGGGTGCAAAACGATTGTCTGCCGTTGATTTCACGGAGGGAGGGGCAACTGACGACATGTACCCAAAACCACCCGCGACAACGTTTTTGCCCCATCAGGCATTGGGAGGTCAATCCAGAATTTCAATGGGCGGCGGAGACTGCGGGAAGTGTGGGATAGTTACCCATAGTGCACCGCTCTGTGAGTCGACGCTAGCCACGGTACTGTGGAAGCACTCGGCCAATTTAACACGCTTAGCAGGACACACACAATCGACTGTATAAAATTGCTTCCTAAAAAATCGACTTCTATAAATTCGACCTAATTTTATAGTGTAGACTTACCCTTAGTGTAGAATTGCAATTACAGTTGGAGAACCTGTAAAATGCACAGGACCTGTTTTGTTCATGGTAGGACTATCTAGTAGTATTTTATGGAAATAACATGGACCAGTTTCAGTCCTGATGAGTACCAGAGTCCAGGGATGTTCCAGTAGGACTTTTTGTTCCTCTAACTGAGCCTCCTTCTCTTGCAACTCTTAGTTTTGATGACTCGTTGGAAAAAAAAATGTGGTACCCGATCCAGCTGATTCCATACTAGATGCAGCTGATCCCTTGCCACCGACTGCTCCTGTTATTCAGAACTCTGCTGCACCACCATCACCACATTGTCCCAAGAGAGTGAGAAAACCACTTAACCTGTTCAGTTAGTGAGTTGCTATTCCAGGACAGAATAATCCCATGCATTTTAAGAGTCTGCTGTAGTCCACCCACAACTCTTAGTCAGGTAATATAGTGTTTATTTTTAGTCATGTGAATGATAATGCATGTGTGTTTGGAAGGTTTTTATAGTAGGTTGGAACAATGTGATGTCCTGTCCCTTGAAATGCTTGAGCATTCTCCCCACCCCAGTGCAAAGCCTCACTTTCATGTTAGTTTCAGTTTAGCAGCCTGAACAAGAGAGCCAGCACAACAGAGATCTCTGGTTCAGTCAAATCTCTCTGTGCCTATGTCTATCTCCTTTTCTGCTGGTTCCAAATATAACAAGATGTGGGCCAAGATATGGCCTTAGGCAAGTCACTTTACTTCTGTCTCTCTCTGTCCCATCCCACTCTTTGTTATTCTATTTAGATTGTAAACTACTTGAGGCAGGCACGGTGTCTTGCTATATGCTTATGCAGAACCCAGCATAAGTAGGGCTCTAGGCTCTGCCATCAAAGAAATGATATTAATAACAACAACAACAGGCACATAAGACTGGAGTATTGGTGTGTCTACCAATAAATATCTATAGCTAGGAGCCACCTCATGTCAGAACATGGGAAGTTCATGTTTTAGACAATCATCCTTATGACTGTACAGTATTATTCATCATAGTATTTCTGTCAGAAAGAACAAATGCCTGAAAAGTCAAATTGGCTTGTTTGCCCAGGAAGGGCAGTGCTTACACAAAGGAACAAATTAAGCACACAATGTATCCATCTAATTAAGGGAAGTCATCTATGTCTTCGCTGAATCAGACTCTCTCCTGTTAATACATTGCCTTCTTTTCTAATGGGAAAGTTTTTACTGTGTAACTAGCCAGCACATTAATCAGGGTGTTCTGTAGCATCTTTCACAGGGGACAAGATTAACAATTTTGGCTTTCAGTCCACACTCTTTTGCGGTGAGCTACTCCACAGTGTTAATAAGAACACTGTCAAAATGGCCTAGAAAAATGAAATGTTAAAGTTTCAAACTATCAGTGGAGTGAGAAGGAAACTTAAGATGCTTCTATTTAAGATTAAATATAGAGGGCCAAATTTTCCACTGTCTGCATCTTAAGCAGCCATTTATACCCGTGGGAAGCAAATGCTATATGGGAAGCATTTCACACTAAATTAGCCTGGCTCCATTTTTCATACTTTTGAACACCTACTTCATACAGCTGTAAATAAGTATCCAGAGTGCAAGGCAATTGAGAATTGGGCCCAAAGAACTGTCATTCTATCCAAAAACTTGAAGCACAAAACTCAGGAGTGAAGCAAACCCACGCAAAAAACACACACAGGAATATCTGTGAACAGGAACCATTGTATTTTTCTCTAAATATAATATATCAGTCTGCTCATCAAGTTTGTTAGATAAACATTGTTCAAACATAGGGTCAAATGCTGGCCTCATTGAAATCAGCCAGGAAAGTACTGTTATTTCAATATCATCAAGATTTGGACCACAAACTGTAAAATCTGAATT
This sequence comes from Natator depressus, assembly GCF_965152275.1. NCBI lineage: Eukaryota > Metazoa > Chordata > Testudines > Cheloniidae > Natator > Natator depressus. The sequence continues at coordinate 306,223,113 of NC_134234.1, forward strand.
CTTCTCTCAGATACTCTCTACTAATGGTGTGTGTATATTCTATAGAAATGTACAACATATTTTACAAAATGGATCCTTGAATAAGTTTTCCCGTGGTGTCCTGTTGGACAGTTCAGAGAAGCCACAACGAATGGCAGTGTGAATTCCCAGCACTTCCAGAGAACTCATTTGTGCTATTTGACACTGAAAGGACAATAAATGGTCACCATTCTACAGTGTGTGCATTAGATATAGATATGATATTCTTTTTGATCTGTATAGAATATCTTTTAACATTTACTCACTTGAAACCAAGGAAAAGCCATTGGAGCCAGACCCAGGAGAGCAACATCATGATAATAGTGATGGGGATGCAAAGTACAAACCAGGACCCAAAATTGATGCACTGGCATTCTGGGTAGCGTCTGAATGAAAATAAAATAGGCTTAAATTAGGCATTGCAAGAGGAATCGAACCATATGTAAAATGCCATCAGGCTCTGCTGCAGCAGGAATACTTGGGAAAGGCTGCTGCTATCAGCTGCCTCCAGTGAAGCAGGAATCTTCAGCCAGAGACTGTCAATGGCCTGCTCTCACCTCACTCTCCCATCCTGTCCCATGATGATAATGGCCATTAAAGTAACTGGGCTGCTCATACCTCTGTGTCCAACCCTCATGCCATGAGCACTGAATATCAGAGCAGCAACAGAAGACCCCATTTCTCACTGGATTGAAAGAATTAAATATCTACTCTGTGGTAAAGGCTCCTCATGGCTCATGGGGATGGCGGTGGAGGAGGAAGGGCCATTAGGACTCTGGGGCAAGAGGAAATGGGAGGAAGAGAAGGAAGGGCCTTTCTCTGAGAAGGGGTAGTGGTGGAGGAAGATAGGGCCTTATGGCTCTAAAATGGGCAATGTAGATGGAAAGGCAAGAATTGGAGGGAAAAGTGCACATTTAATAACAATGATAATTGCTCATAAAAAGTGCCAGTGCACATTTAATAACAATGATAATTGCTCATAAAATGTCCAAGAACATTTGCTGGGTTGGAGCCTGTGGGACAAGTGGGTGGAGCCCTGCGATCTCGTTGGGGCCCCATATAATCTGAACCCACCATGCAGGTTTTCAAGTCAAAGGGCCACCCAGCCACAAAGACCCCCCACCTGCAGACCTCTAAGGAAAGTAGAGTTGTTGTGGGATTTTCTGAAAGAAAAGGACTGGCTGTTGCAGGAGATGGAGACCGACTGGGACCAACACTTACTAATGTGTTTTTATTATTTTTAGAATATTCTTAAGCATTTATATGATTAATTTTGGATACGGCCTGACTCTTCCTTGTGGAGTTTATGGACGGGTCAAAGTCAATTACCTGACTATGTTTGCAATAATCTAGGGAATTTTCAGTGGGCCAAACAGAAGGAAAACAGAGGTTCCCCTCTGCAGGATCATCCCTGTTGAGTTGTAGGGGCAGGAGTCAACCTCCTCTGTGGCACCATCTCCAGATGCCCCTCCCTGGGACCAGGCATTTGTAGTTGGATAAGGAGTAATCTGGGGGTAGCACATCATCCCAAGCCTCCAAAAAGTTAATGCAATTTAAGGCTTCATCACCCTTTCTGTGGCTTTCCTCTGCATTTGGTAATCTGCCTTAAAAGTGGGTCTTGGGACAACCACCAGCTGAAAGACTCTCTTTACTTACAAACTCAACTTGCATTTGATATTGAAATCACTGAGACACAATGAATATGAAACCCCACAATGCTATTTTAACTGTACTGTAAAAAAGTGGCCAACTCTAGAACCCTGCATAAGGATGAAAGGCTCCTTTGCAGAATCATCCTGTTATCAGGTTTTTGAATTGTCCATGACAGTATAGTGCAAAGATCTGTAGACAGGTCATACTAGTGGGGCAATTCAGTTAACTTCCAACAGGATATAAATGGGTTTGGAGCCTCTCTTGGAGCAGAGGGAACTAAGCATTTGGACAAAAAAAAGTATGCAGTGAAAACCCTGGGAACAGCCAAGCTAAGGTTGAGGAGAAATAAAGCTTGAGATTTATGATTAGTAAATGCCCTGAAGGATGTAAAACTGGATGATGTGTATCTATACTGTTTTCCTAGGATGGATGGGGAACAATGCTGCTTACACACACTTGGAAAGACTGCTAAAGTCTAGGGGAATTGGAAGATAGGCTTTGAGCCAGTTTCCTTCAACCTGAAGGAGATGAAAGATGGCAATGCCTGTGCCTAACTCCCTGTGTCTTGGGGACCTCCTAGGCTGCTGGAAGCAACTGGTTCCTAGCAGAATCAGTTAAGTGATTATACATTAAATGCATGAGCACTTAGCTGTTGCTACAGGAACCCCTGTTTGCAGGAACCCCTACAGACTTACAAAGGTCTTTCCTGCAGGGCTCAGTCTCATTCAGACAGCCCTGTGCATTAAGGGCTACACTGCAATCTCAATCTACTCTGCAAAAGGGGCAGCATGTCATTGTGTTGCCCCACAAGCAGACTCTGTGTTATAATTTGGTTCCTACTTTCCCCACTGCTCCATGGGAGAAGTCATCTGCACCAGGCCTTTTCCTAGTGCAGTTTGCTGCTCCCCCTCCTCCCCATACCAGTTCAGCTGTGATGGCCACTGTATTGTGGGGTAAGAGCCAACTCTCCACTCCCCACCTCCCATCCCTGATCACTGGCACTGGAAGGGTAGCAGCAACCCATCAGTGGCTGCTCTCCTTTCTGCATTGCTATGAGTGTTACAAGTAGCAAGCACAGGGGAATGAAAAGAATGTTTACGCCTCCTTACTTCCCTGCCTGAGTATGCAGCAAGGGTCACACACTGGTTCTGAATGAGAAGGGTTTCAAATGTTTTAGTCAAATCTCATATTCCACACAGCTTACTTATACCCACTTTCAAAGCCATTACAATGACAGGAGATCATTATTTATCAAACTCTTATTGTTAGAAAAATAGTACACATATGTGGAGTATGATTCATGCTGTTGGAACAATGAAGAATGAAAGTCACATGTTCAGAGTGTCTCCATGCCAAATCTACCTACCTACCCTCCTGCTTTGGTGCCAGAGCTGCTCATAAAACATTGTACAATTTTTATTTATTTATTTATTTTTGGTAGAGTCAAACATATTCTTTCCCAAAATCTTCTTGAAAATGGTTGGACTTTTTTCCTCAAAATGTCCAAACTAAAAAACACACATGCTTGGTCAGAGAGCAGAGCCAGAAAATTTCAGTCTTGAAAAGATGAAAGTTTGAGAAAAGTTTTACACAAATGAAAAAGGAACTTTTAGATGAAAACTCTTAGACTAGTTATGACTTCCACTGTGTGCTACAGATTTGATTTTACAATCTATTAAACAGGTTTTAGGGTTTGAAAACACTGTCTTCAGACTGGTGCAAATGAATGGAAAATCAGCGTTAGGGCTGAATCCTCAGCTGTGAGCAAGAGCAGGAATTGGCTGTGATCTACCTAGGATGAGCTGGGGACCAAACTACCCCATAGTACAAGTTAGAGTAGCCACAGGTCTGCTCTAAATTATGCTAATTGGAACAGTCTCTGAGGGACTGTTCTGTTGGCACAGGAGCACAAAAGTGCAGTGCACTTTGGCTCCACTCCAACATGTTTCTTTCTATCCTAGAGGCTGAGGAAGCAGGTGGTTACCTCACAGCAGCAGAATGTGCCGTGTCCAGATATAAGACTGATTTTAAGTCCCATCGTGATGATGGAGACGAGGAAATAGACCTTAGCTGGAGCCTTAGCTGTTTTGGTTTGTTTGTCTGTTTTTTTTTTTAATCTAAATGACGGTAAAAGTTCTGTAAAAGTTCAATTTTCAATTATGCCAGTTTTAACAAAACATAGGGGGCAGTCAGACATTATTCCTACTATTTAGAAATCACATTAGCCCATTAGAGACATTTGGGACACAAAGTGAAACTGACAAAATGATCATTGATATCACTCAAAGAGATGCCAAATAGTATCAGGGAGATAAAATGGTGCTGTCACAGCTGCTTTGGAATTAAAAGGCAATAAAAACTTAGCTCCAATTCTATTTAGCAATGAGCAAACGTCTCTTAGGGCCAGAAATTGTGCCATTGGTTATCAGTATTTACATGGAGTGGTACCTAACTCCTCGAATAAACCCACCTGTTTCAATGGGAGAATTCAAAGAGTAAAGTATTATTCAATCTGAGGAAGGATGACAGAAGTCTGGCTGTCATTTTGCATTTGTAGAATGAGTCCTTGCAACCTTCCCCAGTGCAACTGAATGTATGCAAATCAGATATCATCATGGAATTTCATTGTATGTCTTATGGGAAAACAACAAAATCATGATGCCAGGCATTGCCAAGTCATAGTATAAAACTCCAGACTATAACACACTTGGGGGGAACCAGCTAAGAGTACAAAAAGTAGTATCTGGACTTCTGGGTAACAGGTACAGAAATAACTTGGTATCTCTTACGTATTGAACTGCTCAGCAAAAATCAAATTTGTTGATGTTCCTGTGATTGTAGTCAGCCCTCCAATGGTAGAAGAATAAGCAATACACAAGCACATCATTTTGCACATCATCTGGTCTTTCTGGTTTCTGTATTTCCTTCCTGTCTCAGCTGGGGGCAGATTCTGCTCAATAAGAATACATATTGATTAATGTATGAGAAAGGTTCATCTGACATCATAAACTCTACATAAAAAACAGTGTCTTTAAGAAGCAACCAGCTTTCAGTATTTCCCAGCATTCCACAGGGCTGTTTCATTTGCTAGGAGTATTGTCATATGCAGCATTTGTTGGTGCCTAGGACTATGGTTAGGGCCCTACCAAATTTACCGTCCATTTTGGTCAATTTCACAGTCATGGGATTTTAAAAATAGTAAATTTAATGATTTCAGCTATTTAAATCTGAAATTTCATGGTGTTGTAATTGTAGGGGTCCTGACCCAAAAAGGATTTGGGGCTGGGGTTGCAAGGTTATTGTAGGGGGGGGCTGCGATACCACTATCCTTACTTCGGCACTGCTGCAGGTAGTGGTGCTGCCTTCAGAGCTGGGCAGCTGAAGAGTGGCAGTTAGGGGCCAGGATCCCAGCTCTGAAGGCAGAGCCACCCCAGCAGCAGTGCAGACGTAAGGATGGTATGGTATTGCCACTCTTATTTCTGTGCTACTGCCTGCAGAACTGGGCCCTCAGTTAGCAGCTGTCACTCTCCAGCCGTCTAGCTCTGAAGGCAGCAGTGCAGAAGTAAGGGTGGCATGGTATGGGGTATTGTCACTCTTCTGTGCTGCTGCTGGCAGGGCACTGCCGTCAGAGCTGGGTGCCTGGCCAACAGTCACTGCACTCCAGCGACCCAGCTCTGAAGGCAGCAGCGCAGATGAAAGGGTGGCAATATCACAATCCTCCCAAAAATAACCTTGCAACCCCCTTTTGAGTCAGGACCTCCAATTTGAGAAGCTCTGGTCTCCCCTGTGAAATCGGTATAGTATCAGGTAAAAGCACACAAAAAGACCAGATTTCACAGGGGGAGACCAGATTTAATGGTCCGTGACTTTTTTTTTTTCATGGCCATGAATTTGGTAGGGCTCTAACTATGGTAATAGAAATATTACAGAGAAGAGTTTTTTCTAGTTTTTCTCAGTCCTTACACAGGTAAAATTCCCACTGAAATTAATAGTCCAGAATAAGGATGAGTAATAACTGATTAATAACTTCAGGATTTGGCCCACAGACATTTCAAATTCTGGGAAATCCTGACTGGATGGTGATGTGCACTGGTTGCCTTTTGGTGGAATGTACTAATTTATTCTATTGTGGGTGGAGCTAAAATTCCTACTTAGAACTGATGCCTAGCCATTCGGTCCCTAGTCTGTAGCGGTGCATGGGATTCTTCCATCCTAAGTACAGGACTCTGCACTTGTCCTTATTGAACCTCATCAGATTTCTTTTGGCCCAATCCTCTAATTTGTCTAGGTCCCTCTGTATCCTATCCCTACCCTCCAGCATATCTACCTCTCCTCCTAGTTTAGTGTCATCTGCAAACTTGCTGAGGGTGCAATCCACACCATCCTCCAGATCATTAATGAAGATATTGAACAAAACCGGCCCCAGGACCGACCCTTGGGGCACTCCGCTTGATACCAGCTGCCTACTAGACATGGAGCCATTGATCACTACCCATTGAGCCCGATGATCTAGCCAGCTTTCTATCCACCTTATAGTCCATTCATCCAGTCCATACTTCTTTAACTTGCTGTCAAGAATACTGTGGGAGACCATATCAAAAGCTTTGCTAAAGTCAAGGAATAACATGTCCACTGCTTTCCCCTCATCCACAGAGCCAGTTATCTCATCATAGAAGGCAATTAGGTTAGTCAGGCATGACTTGTCCTTGGTGAATTCATGCTGACTGTTCCTGATCACTTTCCTCTCCTCTAAGTGCTTCAGAATTGATTCCTTGAGGACCTGCTCCATGATTTTTCCAGGGACTGAGGTGAGGCTGATTGGCCTCCTTCTTCCCTTTGTTAAAGATGGGCACTACATTAGCCTTTTTCCAGTCTTCCAGGACCTCCCCCAATCACCATGAGTTTTCAAAGATAATGGCCAATGGATCTGCAATCACAAACACCAACTCCTTTAGCACCCTCGGATGCAGCGCATCCAGCCCCATGGACTTGTGTTCGTCCAGCTTTTCTGAATAGTCCTGAACCACTTCTTTCTCCACAGAGGGCTCATCACCTCCTCCCCAAGCTGTGCTGCCCAGTGCAGTATTCTGGGAGCTGACCTTGTTTGTGAAGACACAGGCAAAAAAAACATTGAGTACATTAGCTTTTTCCGCATCCTCTGTCATTAGGTTGCCTCCGTCATTCAGTAAGGGGCCCACACTTTCCTTGACTTTCTTCTTGTTGCTAACATACCTGAAGAAATCCTTCTTGTTACTCTTAGCATCTCTTGCTACCTGCAACTCCAAGTGTGATTTGGCCTTCCTGATTTCACTCCTGCATGCCCGAGCAATATTTTTATACTCCTCCCTGGTCATTTCAAATGTCCAATCTTCCACTTCTTATGTGCATGTAATGTGTATTTAAATATCTACATATATATGTGTACATATAAAAAAATAGACATTTAGATAACAGTGAGAGGTGCTATGTAAAAACTAGATTAGCTGGCTAGGTTAAAATTATGTTAATTAACATGTACTAACTGCATGATTTTTTTTCTCAAAATAATCGCATCTTAAATACCTTTTCCTTTTCAATCTTGCACACAGTGTGATCCTCACCATTGTTGTATCTGGAAAAAAAAATTCCTTACTGTAATAAAAGAACTATTTTGCTTAAACAAATTCTTAAAATATGAATGATGAAATCCATAAATTGTACCCATGAACTTCTTTTGTTTTCTCTTTCCAGTCACTAGCTTCACAGTCATTAACACTTTCTGTAAAATATTAGTGGAATTAGAAAGATAAATAATGCAATTTAGCTGGTCACATTCAAACTGAAGAATGAGGGCGGATAAATATCAAAACTGTATCTATGCACACCATCAAGTTCCAATGCCTCATTGGTGGATCCAGTTGCATAATTTATCTCCAAGGCATCGACTTCTGCTTCGGCACCCATGATCTGCTGAGCTACAGCCTCTACAATTGGCATCACCATAGCAGCAGTAGAGGTGTTGCTAAGCCACATAGACAAGAAGCCACAGCTAATCATGAAACCCAGCGTAAGCCTGAAATGAGAAATACTTCAGTCTTTGACTGTTCCAGTCTATTACTGTTCCATTAACCTCTGCTATCAGCATCCAATTCAATACAAAAGCATAACTTTTTCGGCATAAAAATTGGGACGATAAAAAACACCAGTGTTAAGGGCTTCAGAGTAACAGCCGTGTCAGTCTGTATTCGCAAAAAGAAAAGGAGTACTTGTGGCACCTTAGAGACTAACCAATTTATTTGAGCATGAGCTTTCGTGAGCTACAGCTCATGAAAGCTCATGCTCAAATAAATTGGTTAGTCTCTAAGGTGCCACAAGTCCTCCTTTTCTTTTAGTGTTAAGGGCTGTTAATTTGATTGTGATTTTTTTAATATATAAAAGAAGAGTTATTCACACAAATTGTATACACTGTAAAATTGTGTACAGATTAAATATATTATACAATTAAAACAAGAGTAATGTTATTGACTTATGGTATCATCCATTTGGACAATACTTGATTCAAGATGTCATGACACATCAGACTGTTACAAGTTCAAATGGATGCTGCAGTCACAGCTCTGATTGCCGTACAGGCATACATAAAGTCAGCACTGATCCAGTGTCCCTGGATGGTATTAGGGGTCACCTGCAACACATACCGTCTTTCAAAGCCAACATAAAACTGAGGTTAGATCATATCAGCTGTTACTGATCCTTGGTTTGGCACTGATCTCACTCACTGATCCTTGGTTTTACACTGATGTAACTCTGTTGACTTCTTTGGAGTTACTCCTGTTTTACCACCACTGAAAGTACATCAGAAACTGATGCTCCATGTCACTTTCTGTAACAGCAGACGAGTTAAACCTAGCATCATGAACAAGTTTTGATTAGGAATTTATCATCTGTCTACCTACATTTTTCTCTGTAATTTTAAATGAATACAGCCTGCTTCACTTCCTATACTACATGGTTGTGTACTCCTGAGTGCAGTTAAACAGTTGACATCTTTCACACCAAGAGGTGGCAGCAGTTCAGCAGTGGGTAAACTGAAATGAACGAATATCATTTTGTGCAACCAGTTAGTGAAGGTTGCAAAGCACTTTGGAACCTCCCTGGCTGAAAGATGTTACATCAATTATAAGGATTACTCAGCTCATCAGGAGCAGATTTTTTTAAAAAAATAAGTACAAAATAATCTGAGTATTTTTTAAAAATTCAAAATTACTCCCGTGGCATTGCTCTCCCTAATGACTAAAGGCAACATTTTCATTTAAAAATAGAAGTCCTTTTTCATGATAGAGACACAAAAAAAATGAGTGGGCTAAATTCAGGCCCTGGACAAGTAGATGCTCTCTCTGCTTGTATTTCTGCCCATTTTTAATAGCCGTGATAATACAGAGTTGTACTTTTTTGACTGTAGAACTTGCTAATTTACAGTCTGATCCCAAACACTAGAATGACACTCATGGACCTCACAGGGCTTTGGATTAGCTCTTCAGTTAGTCTCTTGTAGGAGTTGTGTGAGAAGTGGGTCTCCAGGACCAGGAGGCATTTGAATGGGGGAAGAGGAGTGGCTTTGAGGAAGACCAAAAGCTCTGGAAACAGATTTTTTTTATACTGGAAAAACATACAACCTTAACAGAGCTAGCAGCAACCGTAAGAAATAAAGAAAAAGAAGACATTCACTGACAGCTGCTTTGAAACAATTTCTTATTAACTTAATACATTTGATGGTCAGATGTTCAAAGGATCATTCAATACATTGGAGAATTAACCTATTCCCAGTAGCTCCAGTGATTAAGAGCTGATGATTCACTGATCTAAAAAATAACAGAGCATGTCCTAACCTGTTCAACCTCAATTTTTCCTAATCTGTTCCACCCGCAGTATTTCAAGTGAGGCTTTGTATGAAATCGTGGATGACAGCTTCATTTATAACGAATAATAAAGCTAATACCCTTTTGCCAAATAACAATGAGAGGAGAACCCTGTTTGCCTTACTCACGCAATTCTTCCCTGTGGGCTACATCCTCAGCTGCAAGTGAAATACGGTGCAATTGGTGGTGAGGCAAAGGTTACTCTATGCGATCTCTGTGTTTTTTTACTAATCTTGGGGCCAACAAGGGAGTGGCCCAGTCATGAGTGTAATTTAGAGTAGCCTCAAGGCTATTCCAAGGTATGCCATGCGAAGCTGTTCATGGCCCTCAGGGGCCTTTCTGGATGCCAAGAAAACCAAAGCACAGTGCAGCTTGGCCAGACCTGAGGATGGAGCCTACTGTCTGTCGAATTCTTGAATGAAATCCTGGCTCCATTGAAGTCAATGCCAAAACTCCCATTGACTTAAATGAGACCAGGATTTCACCTCTTGTCTGTGTTGAGGTCTAGGGCACAGTTCTAACCTGAACTCCAGGTCAGATGGTGCACAGATGTCACAACTGCTCATTTAAAACACAGCTAGCCTGGTTGACTAAGAAAGCATCTCTACCCTGTATGATTTTGGCCTGCATACGAAGTGGTGGTACTACATCTCAAACTATCAAGGTTGTAGGCTTCTCTATATTTTACTGGTGATACTGCATCTAAAAAGCTGTATTTGAAATGCAAAATACATAGTACAAAACTGGAGGGGATTTAGGGAAGAAGAAAAAATGGGCAAACCCAGCTTTCACTTCTGTGGCTTTATAGTCTTCCCTGTCAGAGAAACTGCTGTGGTTCCTATATGCAAGGGCAGGGCTCGGGTGCAGGCTGCTGCTCAGAGGAGCAGAGAGCTCAGCACAGAGAGCTTGTGCCTGGTAGTTTGCAGAAGGCATGTGAGAGTTGGGCATGAGCTGGATAGGGCTGAGGGTGAGGCTCAAGGAACCTCCACTACTTAGAACCTTCTCAAGAGGAGGTGGTGGTTTAGCGGTGGGGTGGGGTCAGGGCAGAACTGCTGCAATCCTCACGGTTTCAGTATTGCCTGTGGAATGGTCTACGTTCAGCTTGAGGGCAGGATTCCTTTCTCCATAACTGCACAGGGGGCTACCCAGCAGAGTCCTCAGCACAGCATTCAGGTCATCTGCTAGGTTACTAGACTTCAGCCAAGATGAAAGGACTGGCGAGTGTGAGTGATTAGGAAAGATTAAAATAGCTAATGTGCAAAGCTTGGCTAACCAATGAGGAGGGGAAGATACAAAAGCTCAGTACAAATATTTGATAGGCATGAACATCAAGGAAGGAATAGAATTCTTGAGGGGGCTCAAGGAGGGTAGTTAAGAGTAATGGGAGAAAATTGAACACAGTAAAATGTAGAATAGCAGGAAGATTTTTCTAATAATAAAACCTGTCAGGGAAGAGAATAGTTATTAAAGGAAGTGGTGGAAGGCCCATTTAAGAAATTATTGAAAACTAAGGCAGACAAAGCATTGGAGAATAGGGATAATTCTGCACTGCCAGAAGGAGAGATTAGATGATCTAATAGGCATTTTCCACCACTAATATCTGACTTCTTTTTGTCTGGCCTTTTAACGTTTAGCTTTTAACGTCTGTTTCTTAAAGTAAGATTATGAGAATCTCATATTCTGGGGAGCCAGACTGACACAGCACATTTCCTGTCCAGTCTTACTGAGATGCTGATGGAGGCCTCTACTTCACCCAGAGCCTTCTTGTTCAGAAGCCAAGGGTAGGGTATTCACCTCATATGATATCGCTAGCTCATTATCAAGAGATGAATGTGTGATGAGTATTTTCAGTTCCTTCACTGCATCATCTGACCATTCTGAGGCTATGACTACAATAGCACTTTTGTCGGCAAAACTTTTGTCGGTCAAGGGTGTGAAAAAACCCACACCCCTGACCAACAAAATTTACACTGACAAAAGTGCTAGTGTGGACAGTGCTGTTCTGTTTGGTAGCTGCTTTCTTCACAGATAATGGCAAAGAGAAGGCTCAGTCTAGAGAGCTGAGGCTCTCAATTTTCTTTTTGTATGTTTTCCCCCCTCTCCTCCACCTTTCTTATTGTCCTCCCTACCTTAAACTGTGAACTATTAGGGTTGAGGACTGTCTTACAGTAGATTTTGAAAGTGCCCAGAACACTGCAAGTACTTCTGAAATACAAATTACTAATAATAAGCATGTGACATGACTCTTCAGTTGTGGGCTTTACAATCAATCATTAAGAAATATGAGTCTTAAATATATTCACAAATTCATAATATATTTGTTCTGAATATTACATAGTTATTGTGAATATCAGAGGCATTAGAAATAGAACTCATTCATATCCTAACTATCCCTATAATTAGAATTTCAGCAAAAGAATAATGTTTCACCTACTATAGTTCAATCAAAGCATTTCACATATTTTCATTTTATTTCAGCAGCAAAAGGTGCCTGGAACAAAACAATACCCCTCTGTAGGCAATTATTTCTGTACTACCAAGTTTTTCATGAGCATTACCATATTCCAATGTAGTATTTAGTACATACCATGCAGGGTTCACACCCACCATCATCACCATTTTCAAAGCAATTCTCTTGTGCAAATTCCATTTTTCTATTGATGTGGCCAAACAAATTACTCCAGTTAATAGCAAATGAAAATCTTTGAAATAAGCAGATGCCACCTGAAATCAAAAACAATTTGTTAATGAAACAGGTGCTTTTTAGCTATCATTTTTAATATGACCAAATAAAAAATATCAGCCTCAGTAGAAACAAGTTAAGGCATGCATTGAAATATGTGCTGGAAAGGTCCCATTTTGTTTTAATTAGGTCAGTGCTATTGCTTAAATCCATGTGAATCACTGGGTACATGGAGTTAAATAGGTGTGAAACAATGGAAGAAAGAGGATAAGTAAGGCTGTCAATTAATTGCATTTAACTCAGGCGATTAACTCAAAAAAATTAATCACGATTTAAAAAATTAACCAGGATTAATCTCACTGTTAAACAATAGAATACCAATTGAAATTTATTAAATATTTTTGGAGGTTTCTCTATATTTTAAAACATATTGATTTCTGTTACCAGACAGAATTCAAAGTGTACAATGCTCATTTTATATTATTTTTATTACAAATATTTGCACTGTAAAAATGGTAAACAAAAGAAATAGTATTTTTCAATTTACCTCCTGCAAGTACTGCAGTGCAATCTCTTTATTGTGAAAGTGTAACTTACAAATGTAGATTTTTTTTGTTACATAACTGCACTAAAAACAAAACAGTGTAAAACTTTAGAGCCTACAAGTCCACTCAGTCCTACTTCTTGTTCAGCCAATCACTCAGACAAACAAGTTTGGTTACAATTTGAAGGAGATAATGCTGCCCACTTCTTGTTTACAATGTCACCTGAAATTGAGAACAGGGTGTTCGCATGGCACTTTTGTAGCCAGTGTTGCAAGGTATTTACATGCCAGATATGCTAAATATTCATATGCCCCTTCATGCTTCGGCCACCATTTGAGAAGACATGCTTCCATGCTGATGATGCTCATTAAAAAAAGAATATGCTAATTAAATTTGTGACTGATCTCCTTGGGGGAGAAATTTGTGACTGAACTCTTCTGTTCTGTTTTACCTACATTCTGCCATATATTTCATATTATAGAAGTCTTGGTTGGTGACCCAGCACATGTTCGTTTTAATAACACTTTCACAGCAGATTTGACAAAGTGCAAAGAAGGTACCAATGTGAGATTTCTAAAAATAGTTACAGCACTCGACCCAAGGTTTAAGAATCTGAAGTGCTATCCAAAATCTGGGAGGGACGAGGTGTGGAGCATGCTTTCAGAAGTCTTAAAAGAGCAACACTCAGATGCAGAAACTACAGAACTTGAACCACCAAAAAAGAAAATCAACCTTCTGCTGGTGGCATCTGACTCAGATAATGAAAGTGAACATGCGTCGGTCTGCACTGCTTTGGATAGTTATCAAGCAAAACCCATCATCATCATGGACGCATGCCCTCTGGAATGGTGGTTGAAGCACGAAAGGATATATGAATCTTTAGTGCATCTGGCACGAAAATATCTTCCGGCACCAGATACAACAGTGCAATGCAAATGCCTGTTTTCACTTTCAGGTGACATTGTAAACAAGAATTGGGCAGCATTATCTCCTTCAAATTGTAACCAAACTTGTTTGTCTGAGTGATTGGCTGAACAAGAAGTAGGACTGAGTGGACTTGTAGTCTCTAAAGTTTTACATTTGAATGCAGTTATTTTTCGTACATAATTCTACATTTGTAAATTCAACTTTCATGATAAAGAGATTGCACTACAGTACTTGTATTAGGTGAACTGAAAAATACTATTTCTTTTGACAGGTTTCAGAGTAGCAGCCGTGTTAGTCTGTGTTCTCAAAAAGAAAAGGAGTACTTGTGGCACCTTAGAGACTAACAAATTTATTTGAGCATAAGCTTTCGAAGTGAGCTGTAGCTCACGAAAGCTTATGCTCAGATAAATTTGTTAGTCTCTAAGGTGCCACAAGTACTCCTTTTCTTTTTACTATTTCTTTTATTTTTCACAGTGCAAATATTTGTAATAAAAAATAAATATAAAGTGAGCACTGTACCCTTTGTATTCTGTGTTGTAAGTGAAATCAATATATTTGAAAATGTAGAAAACATCCAAAAATATTTAAATAAATGGTATTCTATTATTATTGTTTAACAGCACGATTAATCCTGTGATTAATCATGATTAATTTTTTTAATCACGCAATTAATCGCGATTAATTTTTTTAATCATTTGACAGTCGTAATAATAAGGTTAATGATGTAAGCAGCCTAAGATCATCAAGCACATTTCACATATGAACTAAGCTAAAGGTGAAAGCCTGCTGCATTAGTCCATGTGATCTTTAATCCATCCAGCTACCTCTCCATAGCAAACACTTTGAGATATAAGGATTTAGGACATGATCCTACAGTGCCTATCACAATGGTACCTCAAGCTCAGGACTATTCATGTGTTTAAATGTTTTTCTGGTTTGAAATCAACTGGTATCTATTCCCACTGATATCAAGGTAGGCGTTACTGGGCCCTTAGCATGTCATATTTCTGATGTAATGTAGTGTAACATTAATAAAACTTTGCATGTCCATAGCACTTTTTCATCTATTGATCTCAAAGCACTTTGCAAAGGGAGATACATTTTATTATCCCCATTTCACAGATGAGACAACTTTGGCTAGGAGATGATGCCTGCAATAATTTGTGCTGGCTTCTGCTGCAGGTTTGAGCATGAGATGGAACCAATTGAATATATCTCGGTCCAGAAAAACACTTAAGCTGTGTGCTTAACTTTGAGCATGCGAGTAGTCCTGAGCTTGAGGTCCCATTGTGATAGATGCTGCAGAAACACATAGTAAAAACAGCTGATGAAATTGCAGCATTACACAGTTCTTTCTTTGGGGATTCCACAGTTTATGGCTATATAATATGTGAAGCGTAAGAAGATGGGGAAGAAGAGGCAGGTTACCTCCTTGGTTGCCATAATACCAAACAATGGGAACATTAAGGCAGGAAGTAAAGCTGAAACAGCCAGTGGCAGAACTTCTGTGAGCCAAAAGATCGCAACCACAAACAGCGTGTATGCACATTCTGCTTCCTAGAATACACAAGACATCATTAAAAACAAGATTGGCTTCATCTAGCAAACAATCCTACAGTTGTATAGGGGACCAATAGAAGGACTCCCAATGACTTTACTGGGCTTTGAGTTGGGGCCCAAAGCTTAATTGTACTTAATATTATCATCAACAGCAGATAATTTGATTTATATCCTTATAAATAATAACAAACATTATGACAAAACAACATTATTTTATGCATTTATTATTTTATTTATTATTTTTCTCTGTTTATAAACACGCACCATTAAAAAGAAACACCCACCATTTGCTCCAGGCACTTCAGGAGACATTTTGAAACTACGATTATGTAAGTAGATTATGCCAGGAACCTCCCTTCACCCAAGAATTACAATAAATCATAACCCCCAGCAACTAAAAATATCCTTTTGATCTTTATGATTGCCCAAAGAACTCCCATACAGGCAGTATGTGAAATCCTGGCCCTGCTGAAGATAATTAGATTTTGCCATTGACATCAATGGAGCAAGGATTTCACCCAGTCTGCTTCGATACAGTTGTCCTTATGTCTTGCAGTTTTAA
The DNA here is from genome assembly GCF_965152275.1 of Natator depressus. Taxonomy (NCBI): domain Eukaryota; kingdom Metazoa; phylum Chordata; order Testudines; family Cheloniidae; genus Natator; species Natator depressus. Next base: position 306,238,959 of record NC_134234.1, read on the forward strand.
CAGGTCTTTCATTCTGAATCCTGAAACACAGGATTCACTTTACCTTCGCCACTGAAATGCAGCTACCGCGGTAGCAATTGAAGCTGTAGAAGGAATTGGGGTAGATAGAATGAAATTACCAAAACTGGAGTTTGGCCAAACCTGCTCAGAGCTTTGGGTTTGTACTGAAACCAAATGCATTGTATTTGGAATTGTTGGGCATATTTTGCACAGCTCTGGTTTATACTTCTGCTTCTTGAAAAAGGTGCTACAGAACCTCTCTTACCATGTGAGGTCAGGAGAGGAAAATGGCATATGTATTGTTGGCATCCTTTCATCTATAAGAGATGGTGGGAATTGCAGGCTGTGATGTATATGATTTGCAATGTCTCATGTGACTGAATAGTCCAATCTCAGATTTGCATGATCTTTGACAGTTATTGCAAATATATGTATCTTGGTTGGGAGCAGCTTGCTTCCTATGGGCTCTTTTCTCTTCAAGGTGTAGGAGCCAGCTTCTGTCATGGACTTTGATACCCTGATGGAGACGATGGCACCACTTGTTACGATCATCATATGTATGTACAATGGCTAATACTAAAAGATGTAGCTTTGAGGATAAATGATGGGATACAGTTTTTACCTTAGGAAGGCTGGTTCAAATCCAGACCAGGGGAGTAATGGCCAAACATTATTCCTTCTACTGGCAGTTTTTGGTCTATGTGAAACAAGCTGAAGTGTCTGTATTGCAAAACTTCTACCACATTTGACAATAATTTGCACGTTTGTTCACAGATTTAGCAGAAACTGGACTGATTCCCACCAACTAACAGTGAATCCTGCAGAAAAAAAGAGGTGGATTTGTGAGGCAGGGTGCAGAACGATGCAATCTGATAGTGTCTGTTCCGTGGACAACAAGACACCTTCATTCTCCAGGACCATCAATCTAGCACCTTTTATTTACAGTAAAAATATATTAATAGTTTAGAAAATCAAGCAAGCAATGGTATCCTTTGCATTGCTGTGTATGGTGTTTACATTGGAATATTGTATGAAAGTATCTCATGTAGTTTCTCCGATATCAGCAAAATTTAGGCCCCCAAAAGTCAAATTAATGTCCAGGATTTTTGTCGGGTTCAGTGAAATCCTTACTTGCTTAATGCAGCTATTTCTGAAGGATTCAGTGAATGATTTTCTCCCCATTTTGGTTGTTTAATTTTATAATGGGAGTTTTCCACTGAGGCTCAATGACTTCTGTACTAGACTTTTACGTGCTACTGAGATCAGATCAGTGCCAAGAGGAAGTACCAGAAAAACCCTTATCCAGTGTGATTGTTCTGCCAACGTGGAATTGGCATACCAGGAGCCATTTAAGCTTCAGAAGTTGCTGGCCTGAAATTACTTCATACATTTAGTTTAAGTGTGACAAAGTTCTTCCTCTACCTTGGTGGGTCTTGTGCTTATTGGCGGATTTGCTCGCCTTGGAGCTTCACAGCAGCCCTTAGTTTGGCCATTTTCATGAACCCACAGTCCAGGTCAACTCCTCCTGTGTCTGACCAAGAGTTGGGAGGAAACCGGGCCCGCCCTCTACTCTGGGTTCCAGCCCAGGGCCCTGTGGAATGCAGCTGTCTAGAGTGCCTCCTGGAACAGCTGTGCGACAGCTACAACTCCCTGGGCTACTTCCCCATGGCCTCCTCCCAGCACCTTCTTTATTCTCACCATAGGACCTTCCTCCTGGTGTCTGATAATGCTTGTACTCCTCAGTCCTCTAACAGTATGCGTTCTCACTCTCAGCTCCTAGCACCTCTTACTCCCTGCTCCTTACACGCACACCACAAACGGAAGTGAGCTTCTTTTTAAACCCAGGTGCCCTGATTAGCCTGCCTTAATTGATTCTAGCAGCTTCTTGATTGGCTGCAGGTGTTCTAATCAGCCCGTCTGTCTTAATTGTCTCCAGAAGGTTCCTGATTGTTCTGGACCCTTCCCTGTTACCTTACCCAGGGAAAAGGGATCTACTTAACCTGGGGCTAATATATCTGCCTTCTATTACTCTCCTGTATTACTCTCCATCTGGCCCAACCCTGTCACATATTCCCCCCCCCCCCCCGCCGCTCAACACTTTGGGGTTAGGCAACTTGAGACGTCAGGCAGTGTAATCGTGACAAGCCATCTGCATTGCCATGGTGGCTTCCAGCCTGGTGTTGTATGGTGAATTGGAAAGGTTGTAGGGACAGGAACCATCTGGTCACCCTTGCATTCTTCTCTTTATTTCGCTGCATCCACTGCAGGGGTGCATGGTCGGTCACAAGGGTAAACCGTCGTCCCAGAAGGTAATAACATAGTGTGTCCATGGCCCATTTCACAGCGAGGCACTCTCTTTCAACCACGGCATACTTCTGCTCTCTCGGGAGGAGTTTCCTGCTGAGATAGAGGATTGGGTGTTCTTCATCTCCGACTGTCTGCGATAGGACAGCTCCCAATCCTACTTCAGATGCATCTGTTTGTAAAATGAATTCTTTGTTGAAGTCTGGGGCTATAAGCATGGGGTTACTGCAGAGGGCTGTCTGTAGATCCATGAATACTTTCTCTGTGGCATCTTTCCACTTCACTATGTCTGGACCCCGGGCTTTTATCAGGTCTGTCAGAGGACTTGCTCTAGTAGGAAAATGGGGATTAAATCGTCGGTAGTACCCCACCACCCCCAGGAATACCCGGACCTGCTTTTTCCAATTCAGCCGGGGACAATTTTGGGTAGCTTCTAGTTTGTTTAGCTGGGGCTTGACCATGTCCCTTCCTACAATGTAGCCAAGGTATTTAGCCTCGGCTGGGTTGGCTGTGAGGCCAGCCTGTCTTAGCAAGTCCAGAATCACTTCCACCTTTTCTAAGTGGGTTTCCCAGTCGGGGGTGTGAATAATCACATCATCCAGGTACACTGCTGCATAACTGGTATGGGGCCGTAGGAGCTTGTCCATAAGACACTGGAAGGTGGCAGGTGCCCCATGCAGTCCAAAAGGAAGAACAGTATATTGAAACAGACCCTCTGGTGTAGAGAATGCCATCTTTTCTTTCACATCTTTGACAAGGGGAATCTGCCAGTATCCCTTTGTTAAATCAAGGGTGGTCAAAAATTGGGCATTGCCCAGGTGGTCAACTAACTCATCGATACGGGTTATGGGGTATGCATCGAATCTGGATATCTCATTCAGCCAGCGAAAGTCATTACAAAACCTAGTGGTGCCATCGGGTTTGGGCAGCAACACAATCGTGCTTGACCACTGACTGTGGGACTCTTCGATGACTCCCAGCTCCAACATCCTTTTTACCTCTGCCTTGATCTCCCTTTTTGCCACTGGGACCCAATAGGGCCTTAAAGTTACCTTTGCCACAGGGTCTGTGATAATGTGGTGATATGCTTCGGTGGTCCGACCTGGTTTGATTGAAAACACGTCCTGGTATCGGTTGATCATCTCAGTTACCTCCTTCTCCTGGTTTGGTGTCAGATCAGTGAATATCCTGATCTGCTCCTGCATATTATTTCCCTGGATCAGGGTCTCTTGGGCCACTACACACACCTCTCGTTGGTGCCAAGGCTTTAAGAGGTTAATGTGATAAATTTGTTCTTGTTTCTGGCGTCCTGGCTGCCGCACCTTATAGGTTACTTCCCCCATGGGTTCAACCACCTCATAGGGTCCCTGCCATTGGGCCAAAAGCTTGCTTTCTGCCGTGGGTAACAACACCATCACCCGATCCCCTGGTTGGAACTGTCGGACTTTTGCCTGGCGATTGTAATGGGTTCGCTGGGCCTCCTGCGCCTTTTCCAAATGTTCCCGTACAATAGGAATGACCCGGGCTATCCGTTCTCGCATCTGCAAAACATGGTCAATTATATTTCTCCCCTCATTGGGTTCCTCTTCCCAGATTTCTTTTGCGATATCTAGTATACCACGAGGGTGGCGTCCGTATATAATTCAAAGGGGGAAAACCCAGTTGAGGCCTGAGGTACCTCCCAGATTGCAAACATAAGGTAGGGTAGTAGGGTGTCCCAATCCTTCCCATCCTGACTTACCACTTTCCTTATCATTGCCTTGAGGGTTCGGTTAAACCTTTCTACCAGCCCATCAGTCTGCAGATGATAGACTAAAATTCTCAGGGTATGTATATGGAGCAGCATACACAGGTCCTTCATTAGCTTCGACATAAATGGGGTACCTTGGCCTGTTAATATCTCCTTTGGTAGCCCCACTCAGGCAGAGCCCCACCAACTCTTTAGCTATCGTTTTAGAGGCCGTGTTCCACAGGAGGACGGCTTCTGGGTAGCGAGTAGCATAATTCAGAATGACAAATATATAGTGGTGGCCCCGGGCTGTCTTCTCCAGGGGTCCCACTAGGTCTATGGCTATTCGCTCGAAGGGGACCTCTATGATGGGAAGGGGTACTAAAGGTGCCCTCAAGTGGGGACGGGGACTGTGCAGCTGACACTCCGGGCAGGATGCACAGTACCTCCGCACTTCTTCATGTAATCTGGGCCAGAAGAATAGTCGCAGGACCCATGCCAGGGTCTTCTCTACCCCCAAATGCCCCCCAAAAAGATGACTGTAGGCCAGACTTAAAACAGCATTCTGGTGTTTTTGAGGTACTAGGATCTGCTGTACCTTCTGCCCCTGTACTGGTGCAATCCGGTATAAGAGATTCTTCTTCATTATGAAGTAGGGTCCTGGTCTCTGGGTTTGCCCTTCCACGGGGACCCCATCTATTTCGGTCACCTCCTTCCTAATGTTGTTGTACCTTGGGTCTTCAGCCTGGTCCCGTCCAAAATTTCCTCTCCCGGGGCTACTCTGCCCGAGATCTAGGGGGCCAGTCTCTGTTGCCTCTACTGGTTCAGAGGCGTTAGGGTGTGGGTCAGACTCGGGTGCTTCTCCCTCCTGGGTGGCATCCTTCTCAGCTGCTTGGGTCCACCTACCTACGAGAGCGACCCTCTGGCTTACCCAGGCACGAAGGTCTGGCGGTAGTCCTCTCATGTACCGGTCGATGACCAGAACCTCTAGTATTTCCTCCGGACTCTGGGACTCAGTTCGTAACCACTTTCATGTGAGATGGATGAGGTCATATAATTGGGGCCATGGGGTTTTGTTTTCCTGGTACCTCCACTCATGATATCGCTGGGCCCGCACTGCGGTCATTACCCTATGTTATACCAATAAAATAAAAACCAGCAGCATCTTATTAAAGGGGAAAAGGCAAAATGCCACATTTATTTTGAATACAGAAAGAATCATAGTAAGCAGTTAGTTATAGCTATAACATTCCATTCAATTTCATATTTATTCACACATTCATTCATACACACACACACACACACACACACACACACACACACAGGTTCTGCAAGGTTGTTATCATAGTTACCAGCCTTAGAGTTGCTCATGCTAAGCCACTGGCCAGGTGGCCTGGACATGAAGAGGGAACAGGGCCTTGTCAGATGCTCATCTGATGCTCCTGGATGTTGGTTTGCAGAATCAGACCCCAAAGTTCTCACTTTCTAGAGTCCATTTTTATAGGAATTTATTCCTATGCCAGTCTATGGGAATTGCTTCATCATGCTGTTGCTGAATCAATCAGTAGATGGCACATTCCTGATGGCTCCATGCTGCCAGATGTTATCTTGTTCTTTGGTTCTCCCATCCTTGAGGCTGTTGGGTGGATTCCAGTCTGCCCTCCGGGGGTCCTCTGGTTATTTCCACTTGACGCCTTCTTCAGCCAATGGACATGGGATTCTTAGGCTGGCACCTCCCTGATCGTTCAGTTATTATCCACACCAAGCATCCATCCACATACATCCTCTATCTCTATTTTAATCACAATTGTTAATAAAGCGAGATGAATACAACAAAAGGGCGGAGAGTCTCTGGGTGCTGTTTCTGTTGTTACAGAGTATTGCTTTGAGTCTCTCTCTGTGTGAGTAGTTGTTGTTACAAAGAATTGCTTTGAGAACAGACTCTGTCTTAGAATGTACTAACACAATTAGCAGCTTGCAAGTTTCACACAGAGAGGGAGAGAAACAGTACAAAACCCAAGAGACCTCTTAATTAGTAATACCCTGGAATTTAAACTATGGGGAATCAAATTCATTTGTGATTTTAATATAGAACTTCTTTAATATGATCCAACACCCAGATCTGGATTTCTGCTTTCAGCTGGGGGTACTCTGCCGCAGCCTCTTCAGGCAAATCATAGTAGGCCTTCGGGGCCTCCCCACACAGGAATGGAGCGAGGATGCCAGACCACTGTCCTCGGGGCCAAGCCTCCCGCAGGGCTGTCTTCTGAAAGGCCAGGAGGTATGCCTCTACATCATCCTGCTGTGTCATTTTCTGCAGCCAATTGCTGGCCCGCATGATCTGCGTCCCATCATAGCTGCGGTTCAGCTCTGTAAGGGCCTTTACCTGGTTTACCAGTTCCCACAACATAGCCCAGTCTTGAGCAGCCTGGTCCATCAGCAAGCGATTAGTCTCTTGCTGCAGCCGCACTGCCTCCTGTTGGGCAACTGCCTGGACACGGGTAGACTCCTGCTGGGCAGCCGTGGCTTGTATCAGTGCCCGCACTACCTCCTCCATTGTGGTGAAAAAAAATAAAAATAGACCCTCTCCCCTTTTTTTTCCCCCCAAACACCCTCCTTCTTCCGCCGCGCTGTGTACACCAAATCCCACCACTGACACCAGTTGTGACAAAGTTCCTCCTCTACCTTGGTGGGTCTTGCACTTATTGGCGGATTTGCTCACCTTGGAGCTTCACGGCAGCCCTCAGTTTGGCCATTTTCGTGAACCCACAGTCCAGGTCAACTCCTCCTGTGTCTGACCAGGAGTTGGGAGGTTTGGGGGGAACCTGGGCCTGCCCTCTACTCCGGGTTCCAGCCCAGGGCCCTGTGGAATGCAGCTGTCTAGAGTGCCTCCTGGAACAGTTGTGTGACAGCTACAACTCCCTGGGCTACTTCCCCTTGGCCTCCACCCAACACATTCTTTATCCTCACCATAGGACCTTCCTCCTGGTGTCTGATAATGCTTGTACTCCTCAGTCCTCTAACAGTATGCGTTCTCACCCTCATCTCCTAGTGCCTCTTGCTCCCAGCTCCTTACACGCACACCACAAACTGAAGTGAGCTCCTTTTTAAACCCAGGTGCCCTGATTAGCCTTCCTTAATTGATTCTAGCAGCTTCTTGATTGGCTGCAGGTGTTCTAATCAGCCTGTCTGTCTTAATTGTCTCCAGAAGGTTCCTGATTGTTCTGGACCCTTCCCTGTTACCTTACCCAGGGAAAAGGGACCTACTTAACCTGGGGCTAATATATCCACCTTCTATTACTCTCCTGTAGCCATCCGGCCCAACCCTGTCACATTATCTAGTCCATCCGGCCCAACCCTGTCACGTTATCTAGTCTGACCTCCTGTTTAGCATGAGCCATAGCACTTCCCCCCAAAAATTCCTGGAGCATATTTTTTAGGAAAACATCCAGTCCTGATTTAAAAAGGGCCAGTGATGAAGGATCCACCATCACCCTTGGTAAATTGTTCCAATGATTAATTACTTTCACAGTTAAAAATTTATACCTTATTTCTCATCTGAATTTGTCTAGTTTCAACTTCCAGCTATTGGATCGTGTCATAACTTTCTCTGCTAGATTGAAGAGCCCATTATTAAATATTTATTCCCCATGCAGGTACTTACAGACTCTAATCAAGTTACGTCTCAGCTCTCTCTTTGTTACACTGTATAGACTGAACTCCTTGAGTCTATCACTATAAGGCATGTTTTCTAATCCTTTAATCATTCTCCTGGCTCTTCTCTAAACCCTCTCCAGCTTATCAACATCATTCTTGAATTGTGAGCACCAGAATTGGACACAGTATTCCAGCAGCGGTCGCACCAGTACCAAAGATCTGTGAGAGTGAGGGATCATTTTTCAGGATAGGTTGTAAATCTCTGATGATGCGCTGGAGAGGTTTTAGTTGTGAAAACACCATCCTGGCCACTATGGATGTAGAAGCCCTCTACACCAACATTCCACACAAAGATGGACTACAAGCTATCAGGAACAGTATCCCCGATAATGTCACGGCAAACCTGGTGGCTGACCTTTGTGACTTTGTCCTCACCCACAACTATTTCACATTTGGTGACAATGTATACCTTCAAATCAGCTGCCCTGATATGGGTACCTGCATGGCCCCACAGTATGCTAACATTTTTATGGCTGACTTAGAAAAACGCTTCCTCAGCTCTCGTCCCCTAATGCCCCTACTCTACTTGCGCTACACTGATGACATCTTCATCCTCTGGACCCATGGAAAAGAAGCCCTTGAGGAATTCCACCATGATTTCAACAATTTCCATCCCACCGTCAACCTCAGCCTAGACCAATCCACACAAGCGGTCCATTTCCTGGACACTTCTGTGGTAATAAGCGATGGTCACATAAACACCACCCTATACTGGAAACCTACTGACCGCTATACTTACCTACATGCCTCCAGCTTCCATCCAGGACACACCACACGATCCATTGTTTACAGCCAAGATCTAAGATACAACCGCATTTGCTCCAACCCCTCAGACAGAGACAAACACCTACAAGATCTCTATCAAGCACTCTTAAAACTACAATACCCACCTGCTGAAGTGAAGAAACAGATTGACAGAGCCAGAAGAGTACCCAGAAGTCATCTACTACAGGGCAGGCCCAACAAAGAAAATAACAGAACGCCACTAGCTGTCACCTTCAGCCCCCAACTAAAACCTCTCCAGCGCATCATCAAAGATTTACAGCCTATCCTGAAAAATGAGCCCTCACTCTCACAAATCTTGGGAGACAGACCAGTCTTCGCTTACAGATGTTAAGGAAAAGTTAGCACATGTGACTCCATTTTGGTTTGGGGCCCACCATTGTCTAAAAGCAAGCACATCATGCACCAGGAAGAGTGTTCTTTAGATACTGCATTCCTGTGAAAATCCTACTCCTTGTCTCCAGCCTGCCTTGACTCCCGGTATCTGTTCTTTGTCTGTCCCTAACTCCCTATCTCCTGGCCTTTGATGTGAGGCCTCCCATCCTGATAATAAAAGTTACTGATGCATCGCTTTAGGACCATGCTGAATTAACATACTAGTTTAGCACGAGGAATGCACCAAGCAGGGATAGGTGGTAGATAAGAAAAGGGTTTGTTTATTGGCTAAGGTTTCCGATGCACGAGGGCAACATGCTTTGCTAAAAGGTATATAACCTTTGTATAATCTGTATTTGGGGTCCCCTCCTGGCTAGCAGGGGGGCACCACGCTCGAGCGTAATAAACTTGGTGTTTTTTGGGAGCTCTGCAGTTGTGGACTTTGTTTATGTGCCTCAGCCTAGATTCGAACTGTGCGTGACCTACCAGGTGTAATTCGTAGCATTTGTGTGCATGTCCTACCAGGTGTAATTCGTAGCAGTTGTGTGCGTGTCCTATCAGGTATAATTCGCAGCAGTTGTGTGCGTGTCCTATCAGGTATAATTCGTAACACAGACAGCCCCCCAACCTGAAGCAAATACTCTCCAGCAACTACACACCACACAACAAAAACACTAACCCAGGAACCTAATCTTGCAACAAAGCCCGATGCCAACTCTGCCAACATATTTATTCAAGTGACACCATAGAATCATAGAATATCAGGGTTGGAAAGGACCTCAGGAGGCCATCTAGTCCAACCCCCTGCTCAAAGCAGGACCATCATAGGACCTAATCACATTAGCCACGGCATCAGGGGCTCGTTCACCTGCACATCTACCAATGTGATATTTGCCATCATGTGCCAGCAATGCCCCTCTGCCATATACATTGGCCAAACCGGACAGTCTCTATGCAAAAGAATAAATGGACACAAATCTGACATCAGGAATCATAACATTCAAAAATCTGTAGGAGAACGCTTCAACCTCTCTGGTCACTCAGTGAAAGATTTAAGGGTGGCAATTTTGCAACAGAAAAGCTTCAAAAACAGACTCCAACGAGAAACTGCTGAGCTTGAATTAACATGCAAACTAGATATCCATTAACTTGGATTTGAATAGAGACTGGGAGTGGCTGGGTCATTACACATATTGAATCTATTTCCTTAAGTTAAGTATCCTCACACCTTCTTGTCAACTGTCTAAAGGGCCATCTTGATTATCACTACAAAAGTTTTTTTCTCCTGCTGATAATAGCTTATCTTAACTAATTAGCCTCTGACAGTTTGTATGGCAACTTCCAACTTCTATGTATATAGATCATCTATATCTATATCTATCTATCTTCTTACTATATGTTCCATTCTATGCATCCAATGAAGTGGGCTGTAGCCCACGAAAGCTTATGCTCTAATAAATTTGTTTGTCTCTAAGGTGCCACAAGTCCTCCTGTTCTTTTTGTGGATACAGACTAACACGGCTGCTACTCTGAAACCTGTCATTAAAAATAAAAGTGTCCTGGATTGTCAGTCCTGTGGCTTGAAGCCCTCCTTTTAACCCACCAAACAGGTACAGCATGGGCAGCAGCACATTGCCCTACCAGTGTGCTCCATTCCTATCACTGAGCCCTGTGTCAGAGAAGGAAAGCTGGCTGAGTGTGCATGTCCAGGCAAACTCTGGCTTCCTAAAACAGCCTGTCAGGAAGGATGCCCATTAGCATCAGCAGTGATGACACAACAATTAGATGTTTTCTTTAATATAAATCTCAGCTCTTGCAGTTAAGATTAGCTGAAACACAGCGAGGTGGGTTTTTTAAAAACTTTAAAAGTGGTTGCTAGCACATTGCTATCATTCCAACCACCATTAGATGCTTTAAGTCCTGACAGCAACTGGCCAGCTCAGCTGGGTGGTGGGGAGAGAACATGGACTTTGGACACTCCTGCCCCCTCCTCATCCCTCTTGCATAGCAATACTGCTGGCAGTGGAGACATTGCACGATTTTTTATAATGGGGATGCTAAAAGCCATTGAACAAAACTGTAAACCCTGTATGTGAAGGAAGCCATGCATTCGGCTGCTGCCGTATCTTCAGCACCCCTAGTTCCAGTGCCTCTGGCTGGCCGTGCTACCCACCTGCACGCTCTGCATTCCCCAGACACATTGCCACTGGCCTCTGGGCAAGTGTGCACAAGCACAGAAGGTTTGGGGCCCCCTCTTACACTCGTGCCTTTGCACAGGGCCAGCCATGATCTCACTTTTAATACTGACATATTCAAACAGAGATTCTTAATTTAACCCAGTGTTGTTCCACTGGCATTTCCATTGGTTTGAATTGGATCCAGTGGTTTGGGCCATGGGCCAAATTCAATGGAGCAGCACTCATTTGCACCAGCAGAGAAGTAATTGGATCTGTGCCAGTTTATACCAGCAGAGAAGTTGGCCCCATTTATCTATTGCTATCTCTTTCATTTTTAAAGCAGTGTCTCAGTTTATGCATTTTTAACCTTGAAAGACATACTTTCCTTCCTTTGATGGAGGACAAGAAACAATTCAAATCAGTACATTCCTGCTTTGATTAGTGACAGATGGACTGATTAAGAATACATTTAGCATACCCATAAAATTCAGATCACTTTACTGATCAGGGAAACATCTTTTTATTGACATTATTATTTACTTCTAACAAATGTCTTGATTACACAAGAATGGCCAGGGACAAATTCCGTTGTGTCCTAGATGCTCAGTAAATGCAAGGACTGTAATCTAAAGCACTGATCTTATGTACAACAATTAGACATTTTCTTAAATGTAAATTTGGCTTTTGCTGTTAGATCATACAAAGCATTTTTTCCCTTTAAAAATACTTGCTGCAAATTTCATCTGAAAGATTCAGGCAGACACACTTGAGAACAAGTGCAGAACAGGGGAAAAGATACCAGTTGAAGGGAAAAGTTAAAGGTTAAAGGTAACTAGAGCAATGGACAAACATAAGGAATTCCACTTTTATAGGAAGACATGTTCGGCCTGCCTAGGTCTAAGACCAAATTCTTCCCTTTTCTTCTTTCTACACATATGAGCCAGCAAAACCTGTCAAGTGGAGCAGGGGCACTTGCTCTGTAGCAAACCTCTTCATCGGGCTCCAGGAACATGGGCTTAGGGGCAGGCCTATGAGTGCAGCAAGGAGGGACTGATGAGCATGGTCTGCTGCAGATTTTGTGGAATAGCTCAGATCTGTACTTAACATTTTGGGACAGGCCTGTGAAACATTTTTTCACCAGTCCATCCTATTCAAATAAGGAATGCAACAGCTCCTACTCCAGTTCTCCAGTCTTCAAAAGAGACCTCCAGGTTAGACAAGAAATTGATACTCCTGATATTTCTAAGGTAAAGAAGAAGCAGAACTTTCCTTTTAAAAAATGAAATACAGAGATCTTCTTTATACATCAGGAAGAAACAAAATAAAGGGCAAAACCCCATGTTTCCCTCTTTTTAGTTCATCTATATTGTGTAATATATTGCAAATAGATTGGGCAACTTCATTGTGTCCAAAATTAAAACAAACCAAACAGGGTGGAATTTTCCGAACAGGCAATGTGATTTGGATGTCCAGTTCCCAATGTTAGTGAGAAATCTCTTAGCCAGCTCAGCTTAAGCAGAGAAAATAGATATAAACGGTTTCAGAAATAATTGTCACTTTGCTGTTTACATTAAACTTGTTCTGTTTTATATATTTCTGTAAAAACACTGCAATGTGAAGAAAATAATCCCTGATGCAAGCATATTTGAGAATCTGGCCATTCTGAAAGGATGTGGGAAACTCACACAGACATACAGTATATAATAATTGCCTGTAACATCAGTTCACTTACTTTGGTTCGAATGATGAGTGGTAATGGAAGTAAAAGCAGTGGAGTGAAGAGAATCAGTAGGAACCTTCGGTAGACCCAAAGCTGACTGAAAATTTTCATTGCTGAGAGCTGGCGGCTCAGTTTTCTGGTAGAAACTACCAAAAAAAAAAATCAGATGGCCTATAAATAGTTGACTGTTTAATATTTCTCTGTCTAAACTATCACCTTTAGCCTTTGCAACAGACTGATTAGTCAAGCTGAGTTAAAAATAAATCTTGCTCTTTATTGTTTTAGTGTCTTTACTAACACTAGGAAGATAAGACTGGTGTTCATCAGTAAACCCCAGGCTTCAAATGTGCTCTGCGTTTAAGGTTTAGTAGTTTTCTTATTACTATCTGCCCCCACCCCTAACATATTCCTATAACTGGAATAGGGAATAGAGAGCTAGATCCTGCAAGGTGTTGAGAAAGCTCTTAACTACCATTGACCTGAATAGGAACTGAATACCCCCACTCTTATAGGAGTGGCCCCTTGCAAGGACAGGTTATATCTCTATGCTTGACATTTTATTTATGTTAAGCTCAAGCCTAGCCTGCTCTGTTTTAAAGGGAGCCCAGGAACTAACAAGAACCACAGAAAACGTGTGATTTGGAAGAAGAAAATTGCCTACCTACCAATGGCACTTCTAATACAGCTTTACTGTTAGTGAAAAAACAGGGTTCATTAGCATGAACAGGACATCAGCTGGCATTTTTGAAAGACATAATTGAAAATAAATGCCTACAAAATGTAAAGTAGAATGGAGTGAGAGTCAGATCTCTGACTGTAATGGCCCATGGCCTCGTATGTGCTGTGAGAGATGCACTCAGCTCAGAAAAGCTTTGCCAGGCTCCCACAGCCACCGATCCATTTTCATTTCCTCGACTTGCTGCGCAGAGTGATTGACAGCTGGAATTTAATAATATTCAGCCCTTAAATAGCACTTTTCATCCATAGATCACCAAGGAAGGTAAATATCATTATCTCCCTTTTACAGAGGAGGAAACAGAGAGGTAGAGGGACTCGTTTGAGGCTGCACAGCAGACAAGTAGCAGAGCCAGGATGTCTCCCGCTTCATTGATGCCCATGATGCCTCCCATCAAATTAGAGGTAATGTGCTGGGCCTTGATGAGGAGTCAGTTCTCTGAATAACAAAGGGAGGGTCAGAAGCAATGGATATTGGACAAAGGCCATGGCATCTCTAGGATATAGCCACTGTAGTGGCAGACAGTACTATCCACTTTTCTTTCCATGTATTCAAGAGCTCCCCTTTCTGAACTCATAAGCAATATGGGGTGAGAAATGACTCTCTGGCCAGCTGCAGGATTTAATACATATGTATGCACATACCTACTAAGGGGGATGCAATCTGATACACTTTAAACCTACACGTTTATTGTTTTCCCTTTTTCTGATTCCCTCCTGATGAATAATCACTTCTGACCCCAGCAGAATTCCATCATGGAGAATGCAATTAGATTGCAAAACAATCAAATTAAATCAATAAATAAAAATAAAAACCAACATGCAGAACAACTGGAAGAAACAACTCTATAAGATTTTAATGAAATGTGATTTAGGAATCTGGACAAGAAAACATGGGTTTAGGTCTCGGCAGAAGTGCCACTAAAAACATTTAGTTTGTAAAGGTTCCTATGATCTCTTTAGCTTGATTTTCTTAGGGCTGCTAGTGGATTGTAATTTTCTATTTTTCCTTCCAGCTATTCCAGGACTTCTGTGACTGAATTTACATTCAAGAGCTGCAAAGCAGCTGGGAAAGAGATAGCAGCATAGGAGAGTCCATTGGCAGCCTTTGAAGAAGCAGCTCACAGAACCCACATGAAGCTCCATTTTCTTCATGTGACCCTGTGGTCCACTTCTCCATAGAGTGGGGGGAAACCACTTATATTTTATGCTTAGCTATGACCTCTATTGCTGACTGTAAAATAGTTGGCTTGCATCCAATATATTCCAGAACAGTGTTCTTGTAGCATAGTTCATTAACAAAACATTTTGCATTTTTAAAATCTTACAGTAAGAAGAAGAGTGGAAGCTATTGATTACAATACATTTTATGGCTCCTGTGAAGCTGGGTGACCAGGTCATGTCAGAGTGTACTCAGGTCAATTCACTTGTGTATAAGTATAGATCAAAGCAATTAGTGTTTTGCGTGTTTAAACTTCATAAAACTAATGGGATGTTACGTGAGTTGTTTTCACTTATCTGTTCCCTCATAATGTAATACCAAACATGCTCATTGTAAATACCCCTGTAACTAAATAACTCAGATATCAAAGCCTTGGGGAATGCTAATGAAGGACTTTATCAGAAAAGGTGCTAAGTCCAAAGCAAATGACTATTATGATGACCTGAGGTCAGAGACTCAACGTGCATTCCGCATGCAGAGGAAAAGTCCACGTGGGTAGAGTCCATCCCCAGAGTTATTCTGGGTACTCCTGAGAGAGTTTTGGGAAACTGGCAGATTATTACATCTCTGCTATTATTTGGAATTATAAACTGAGACTCACCTGTATATATATTTTACCTCCTTTAACTTCTCAATATCTCTCCTTTCCTTTGCTTAGCTAATAAACCTTTAGTGAGTTTACTACAACATTGGCTGCCAGCATTGTCTTGGGGTAAGTGACTGGTATCTTGGGACTGAAAGAAACTTAAATCTGATTTGATTTTTGGTTTAAGTGACCTTTTATCACAAAGTCCAGTTTGTCTGGGTGGCAAGATAGACTGGACAGGCTAAGGGGACTGTCTGTGACTCCACGGTAAGTCTTAGAGTGATCCAGGAGTTCACATTTGTTACTGGCTTGGTGAAATCTAATTATAGAACACATCACCAGTTTGGGGTCTCTGCCCTTGTTTTCTGACAGTCTGCCCTGAGGTAGGCACTCACAGTTGTGAGCCACTCCAGACTGTGAGAAAGTTCCTTTTTAATTTTCGCAGGCATGGAATTCCTCTCATGCCTGGATGCTATGGTCATAGTTGGGGGTTAGAAGTATCTCTGACCCCCTTCATAAGTCGGAGTGCACCCCCTCTCAGGGCTCAGTCCTTGAGCGTTCACATCTCTGCATTGGAATCGTGATTCTCCCACCTTTAGACCAGGGTACTGGGCTACAGACCCCCTGTCCACCAACTGTGATTACTCAGCAAGCCCACCAGGGCTTCACCACACTACGAAGCTCTGTTTCCTCACTGGGAAGTTCTGACACCACTGCTACTCATCCCAGGTTTCCAGACTGATGTGAACCCATCTGGTTCTCCTGCACCAGAAGCGATGGTCCAACCATGGGCATACCATGGGATTCACCATATCTGTTCCATGTGAGCTGAATGAGTTGTCATTGACCTTCCTGGTTATCCATCTTCAACATGTCAGAATATTCAGCCCAAATTCTATCCACCTACTCCACTGTATAACCATTTGTCCCATGATAAGAAGCAGTTGGAGAAACAGAGCACCATCCCATTTCTGCATTTCTTCCACCCAGTTTAGCAGGGAATTACAGTGAGGGGCAAAATCATCAGGAACTGCCATCGGTAAATGTTTGATTGAGAGGGACAGCATCAATACCGCATAGGAAAGTGGTTCCTAGAATGTCTCCCTGTCTGCACAGAACCCTGGAATACACCATACAATTTCAGGGGTGATAACAACAGTGGCAGAGTGGATGCAGATATACTTGTATACACAGTGTAAAACCCATGTCCAGCACAGCATAAGATGGACACTTGCGGTGGGGAAGGGGAGTGTGCGTGAGCATGTACGTGGTCCAGGACTCAAGTGTGTGCATCAGCACAGACCTAGCCTGTGTGGTCCTCCTGCTAGAGTAACAGTCCTGCCATTAAAATAACCATTCCATACAGTACATCTCTAAATAGTCACACAGTAAACATTTCCCCTGACCCAGTCACATACAGTCTCTGAATTCATACAGATCAAGTATTCCTAAACTATTATATATCAGCCAACGTCCTTCACGACTACACCAGTCTAAGATCGCATGGTGTTACTTATTGCATGCACTACAATGCCCAGGCACTGTAGGCTACAGCTGACAAACACTGATAATCCTAACCCGGCTTTTCCTCATTTTTTTAGATTAAATCCTTAACACTGTTTCTCCTCCTGTGTGATATGTACCTAATTGTGTTCTTATTGCCAGGTGGTTACCCAGATTCCCCTGGATGCACTTATCCTTTATAGCCAAATCCTCCTCACCTTATTCACACAACTCCCACTGAATTCAGTGGATGTTTTACATTAGTAAAGAATGCTACTTTTAGACCTTTATGATTTTGTTTGTTTTTTACAAGTCTCCTTTTATAAAGTTGTGAGGTGCTTTACAGTGTTGTTAAAAAGTGTGTGCCCGCATGCCCTATGCTGTGATTCAGCACTGTGAGATTCCATTATTCTTGGTTGGCTCTTCCAGGTACCACCTATTCCTTTCCTGGTCAGCAGGCATCCCTACAGCCTTCCTTCCGGGCTGCCCTGGGTGCAGCATTCTCCACAGCCCACCTTCTAGGGGCTCCATTGAAGAATCTTTTAACAGGTTTCTCTGCTGCCCTAGGGTTCCTTTAAAATTGGCATCATTCTGTAATCTCAAAGTGAGTGCACTCTTTGAATTCACTTACAGCTACAATCTTATTGGATGGCAGAAAAAGCTTCTGATTATGTAACATGGCACTATTTATTCTAGAGGGGATCTCCTTCATTAAAATGAAATCTGTTTTGTACAGTCATCCATCAACAAGAATATGAGTCGGTAGCATTATATTGGATCAATTTCTGTTGAGACGAGTCACCAGAAAGGGGAATTATTTACAGCAGCTCATCATTGGTTCATATTAGTGTTAGAGCACTTAACCACTGCAATTATTTCAAGTGATCATAGTTAATTTAGGCAGCATAAGCCATACTTTTAGGCAGCATCAATTGCATCTTAATGACAAAATAAGGTTCATGATTAATTCAAATATATCCATACTGGCTTTATCTGAGTTGTTAGATCAATTTATATTATATCAGGGTACAATATTAATTGGACACAACTCTGAGCTAATACCGTGGAATGATTAATATTCAGCACAATCAGTTAATCAGCTTCCTCTCTCAGAAACCCATGGGGATAAAGAATATTGAGGAAGAATACTCAATTGATCTTAGTCAAACAGCAAAATTGAATCAAGTTAACAACATTGAATCAATAAACAAATTATTCAAAAAGTTTCAGCAAATGAGTCTCATTATATCTTTCTTGGTGGGTAAATTAGTAACCACTAAGACATTGGTAGTTCAAGTTTAAATTACTGGTGGAAATTTTCAAACTTATATGAGGGGATCTATTTACACAACTCCTATTGAAATTAATGGGAATTGTGTGGCTGAAATCTTCTAGTCAAATTTCAATGTGTGTGTGAGTGCGTGTGTGCCAATTAAAAAATTATTTAGGAGTAGTTACATTGTTAATAAAATTTCTTTGGAACATTCAGAATTCCAAGGTCCCTGGTAGGAAGTTTGAAACCTGTTACTGGAGGAATTAACTCTGATATTTTTGAAAGTTATCAAATTATTAATACATAACAAGTTGTGGCTTCTATGGTCAGCACTGAAGTCTCCTGCCACACTAGCTGAGCGAGAAACTGGATTTTGAAGGATAAATTCTACTTGCTAAAAATCATTTGCATAGATTATATTTTCAAACTTCCACAAAAAAAACTTGAAGGAGAGGTCAAGTGGGGGGCGGGGAACTCTTGAGAAATACTTTTCAAAATTGCTAATACTTAAGTGATGAAAATCAGCCAATATAAAATGGTCTAGTGTTCATAGAGTTAAAACAGACTTATTAACAAATAGTTTAATTTGCATGACTAGAATATTTGTAACCAGTCACCTTACAAGAAGTCTCACCAGCTTCTGGAGCAAACCCCTTAATGTGCAATAACAAGCAATGAGCAATTTTTCATCTCAAGAGCAGGTATGAATTTCCTTGCTTTCAACATATTTTCACTTCAGTAAACCTGTTTATTGAAGAATCTGAGGGCAAACTCCTAATAAAAAGAGCTTGTTCCCATCAACAATACTGATTTAAGAGCTGTGAACAATGTTACATTTCTTTTAAGACAGACGACTGATAATTACCAATATGTTTTAGGTTCCACATGTGAGATCACACTACGGATCTCTCTTTAAACATCCACAATACATTTATTAAAACAATACAATAAAAATACAGAATAACTACTTGATCTTTTAATACTTCCTTTAAAAACAGGCATGCAGTGCCAATTTCAGATCCAGAGTTAGGGCACCCCAAATTTTAGGGATCCACAGAGATTCTATTTGAAAAATTTGAGTTTGGATTTTAAAAAGCCTGAAAACCCAATTTGTTCACATCCTTTCTGTAGTGGGGGGCCCAAAACTGGACGCAATACTCCAGATGTGGCCTCACCAGTACTGAACAGAGGGGAATAATCACTTCCCTCGATCTGCTGGCAATGCTCCTACTAATGCAGCCCAATATGCCACTAGCCTTCTTGGCAACAAGGGCACACTGCTGACTCATATCCAGATTCTCATCCACTGTAATCCCCAAATCCTTTTCTGCAGAACTGCTGCTTAGCCAGTCAGTCCCCAGCCTGTAACAGTGCATGGGATTCTTCCGTCCTAAGTGAAGGACTCTGTACTTGTCCTTGTTGAACCTCATCAGATTTCTTTTGGCCCAACCTTCCAATTTGTCTAGGTCACTCTGGACCCTATCCCTACCCTCCAGTGCATCTACCTCTCCCCACATCTTAGTGTCATCCGTGAACTTGCTGAGGGTGCAATTCATGCCATCCTCCATATCATTAATGAAGATGTTGAACAAAATCGTCCCCAGAACTGACCCTTGGGGCACTCCGCTTGATACTGGCTGCTAACTAGACATTGAGCCGTTGATCACTATTCATTGAACCCAACAATCTAGCCAGCTTTCTGTCCACCATTAATCCAATCCCTACTTTTTTAAACTTGCTGGCAAGAATACTGCAGGAGACCATATGAAAAGCTTTGCTAAAGTCAAGACATATCACATCCACCCCTTTCCCCATATCCACAGTGCCAGTTATCTCATCATAGAAGACAATCAGGTTGGTCAGGCATGACTTGCCCTTGGTGAATCCATGTTGACTGTTCCTCATCACCTTCCTCTCCTCCAAGTGGTTCAAAATGGTTTCCTTGAGGACCTGCTCCATGATTTTTCCAGGGACTGAGGTGAGGCTGACCAGTCTGTTTCTTTGCTTCCTCCTCTCAAGAGTTACACTCAGCTCCTTCCCCTGGTTTTCTCTGCCTCCAGCACACACACAGCCTGCCACCAACAGCTTAGCCCCTGATTTTACAACCAGAGAAACTCCTGAGTCCACATGGCTTAGCTCTGACCTGCCACATGGCCTAATGCCTCATGTGGTAGCCACACAGCCCTCAGCTATTTCTGCCATGGAAGGGGCTTGATTGCCCCTTCTGGTGAATCTGAAATAGAGTGCTTAAGTACACCCAGGAGGTCTGTGATTGTATTTGGATCCAAGACCCACTACTGGCAGCCATTCACTCTTTTCTGCATAACAATATTAAATGGTGTAGTTTGAAAAACATGAAATCTCAATGTCAAAGAGTAGCAAATGTACCCAGATAGGGACATTCTCTGCTGTTAGTTAATCTAGGAGGTTTAACTACAAATGCTGGCACAGTAGTTGTTTGTGCTGTCCAAAACCAAGTGTAAGAAGATTAACCAAATTAGTTCCAACAATAAAGGGCACGTTGACCCGACTGATTTTACTATGTACTGGGAGAACAACAGGGTCTAATGTCAAGATTTTCACAGAGGAAAGCCAATAGTAGTACTTTAAATGCCACCACACTGCAGTAGGATAATACCTATTTGAATTTACTTTCAATAGATTGTCAATGCACTTATACCTCTCACATTAGCACAGCACTGCACTGAAGTTAATCCTTCCTTCAGTATCTCTATCACTTTTTACTGAGTCTGTCTGTGTCAAGGTTCCTCCCCCACTCTGAACTCTAGGGTACAGATGTGGGGACCTGCATGAAAACCTCCTAAGCTTACTTTTACCAGCTTAGGTTAAAACTTCCCCAAGATACAAATTAATTTTATCTTTTGTCCTTGGAATAACCACTGCCACCACCAAACTCTAACTGGGTTTACTGGGAAACGTAGTTTGGACACGTCTTTCCCCCCAAAATCCTCCCAACCCTTGCACCCCACTTCCTGGGAAAGGTTTCGTAAAAATCCTCACCAATTTGCATAGGTGACCACAGACCCAAACCCTTGGATCTGAGAACAATGAAAAAGCATTCAGTTTTCTTACAAGAAGACTTTTAATAGAAATAGAAGTAAATAGGAGTAAAGGAATCATCCCTGTAAAATCAGGATGGTAGACACCTTACAGGGTAATTAGATTCAAAACATAGAGAATCCCTCTAGGCAAAACCTTAAGTTACAAAAGAGACACAGACAGAAATAGTCATTCTGTTCAGCACAGTTCTTTTCTCAGCCATTTAAAGAAATCATAATCTAACACATACCTAGCTAGATTACTTACTAAAGTTCTAAGACTCCATTCCTGGTCTATCCCCAGCAAAAGCAGCATATAGACAGACACACAGACCCTTTGTTTCTCTTCCTCCTCCCAGTTTTTGAAAGTATCTTGTCTCCTCATTGGTCATTTTGGTCAGGCGCCAGCGAGGTTACCTTTAGCTTCTTAACCCTTTACCGGTGAGAGGATTTTTCCTCTGGCCAGGAGGGATTTTAAAGGGGTTTACCCTTCCCTTTATATTTATGACACGCCCCCCAAATTTCAGCTAGGGTGAAACACTGGCTGGGATTTCTTCCTGGAACTCTAGGAAAAACAGAGTTAATAAGACACATGCATCTCTAAATATACTACCAAGTACATAAAGACTAACAATATTTTCCACATCTCAAGGACGATTTTAACCAGTTGATTCGGGGAAACTTTCACGGGAGAGTGCATCAGCCACTTTGTTAGAAGCTCCTGAGATGTGTTGGATGTCGAAATCAAAATCTTGGAGAGCTAAACTCCACCAAATAAGTTTTTTGTTATTTTCTTTGACGGTGTGAAGCCACTTCAGTGCAGCATGGTTGGTTTGCAGGTGGAAATGCCGTCCCCAAACATATGGGCGTAGCTTTTCCAGAGCGTAGACAATTCTTTTTCACTGACTGACCAGTTGCTTTCCCTCTCAGACAGTTTTTTGCTGAGAAACACTACAGGGTGGAATTTTTGATCTGGTCCTTTCTGCATTAAAACTGCTCCCACACCACACTCGGATGCATCTGTGGTGACTAGGAACGGTTTGCCAAAGTCTGGGGCCCTTAGTACAGGGTCAGACATGAGTGTCGCTTTAAGCTTGTTAAAGGCCTTCTGACACTTTTCGGTCCACTGAACAGCATTTGGCTGTTTCTTTTTGGTTAGGTCTGTCAGTGGGGCGGCGATTTGGCTGTATTGCGGTACAAATCGTCTGTAATAACCGGCCAAGCCTAAGAAGGATTGAACCTGTTTCTTTGACTTTGGGACAGGCCACTTTTGGATAGCATACACTTTGGCCTGTAGGGGGCTGATAGTTCCTTGACCCACCTGGTGTCCAAGATAAGTCACTCTGTTTAGGCCTATTTGACACTTCTTAGCCTTAACAGTTAGTCCTGCCTCCCTTATGCGCTCAAGGACTTTTTGTAGATGTTCCAGGTGGTCTGCCCAGGAATCCGAAAATATGGCCACATCGTCAAGGTAGGCGACTGCATATTCTCCTAATCCCGCTAGGAGACCATCTACAAGTCTTTGGAAGGTGGCGGGTGCATTTCGCAGCCCGAAAGGGAGTACATTAAATTCATACAGCCCGAGATGTGTGGTGAAGGCTGACCTTTCCTTGGCAGATTCATCTAGCGGTACCTGCCAGTACCCCTTGGTTAAGTCCAAGGTAGAGATGAACTGGGCCCGTCCCAGTTTCTCTAAATAGTTCATCTGTGCATGGCATTGGATAGTTGTCTGGGCGAGTTACAGCATTTAGCTTACGGTAGTCCACGCAAAAACGTATTTCCCCATCTGGTTTGGGAACTAGAACCACTGGAGATGCCCATGCACTTCTAGAGGGGCGGATTACACCCATCTGTAACATATCCTGGATCTCCCGTTCTATAGCAGTTTTAGCTTGAGGAGACACCCGGTAAGGTTGGACTTTAATTGGGTGAGCATTACCTGTGTCAATGGAGTGGTATGCCCATTCAGTCAGTCCTGGGGTGGCTGAGAACGTTGGCGCATAGCTAGTGCACAGCTCCTGGATCTGCTGTCGCTGCATACGCCCAAGGGTCATGGAGAGGTTCACCTCTTCCACACCACCAGCACATTTCCCTTCGTAGTAGACACCTTCAGGCCACTCAGCGTCGTCTCCTTCCTGGGCTGTAAACTGACAAACCTTTAATTCTCTGGAATAAAAGGGCTTTAGAGAATTAATATGGTACACCTGAGGCTTTCAGTTGGAGGTGGGGAATGCTATGAGATAATTAACAGCTCCCAGGCGCTCCTGGACCGTGAATGGCCCTTCCCACGATGCTTCCATTTTATGGGCCTGGAGCGCCTTTAAGATCATGACCTGGTCCCCTACTTTGAAGGAACGCTCTCTGGCATGTTTATCATACCAGGCTTTTTGCTCTTTTTGAGCATCCTGTAAGTTTTCTTTAGCAAGGGCTAAAGTGGTTCGGAGGGTGTTTTGTAGGTTGGTTATAAAGTCCAGAATGTTAGTTCCTGGAGAAGGTGTAAATCCCTCCCATTGCTGCTTCACCAACTGTAATGGCCCCTTAACCTCACGGCCATATACAAGTTCAAATGGGGAAAACCCTAAACTGGGGTGTGGTACAGCTCTGTAGGCAAAGAGCAACTGCTGCAACACTAGGTCCCAATCATTGGAGTGCTCATTTACGAATTTACGTATCATGGCCCCCAAAGTTCCATTAAACTTCTCCACCATGCCATTTGTTTGATGGTGGTAAGGAGTGGCAACCAAATGATTTACCCCATGAGCTTCCCAAAGGCTTTCCATAGTTCCTGCCAGGAAATTAGTCCCTGCATCTGTGAGGATGTCGGAGGGCCAACCTACCCTGGCAAAAATGTCTGGTACTGCCTGGCACACACTTTTAGCCCTGGTGTTGCTTAGAGCTACTGCTTCCGGCCATCGGGTGGCAAAATCCATGAAAGTCAGTATGTACTGCTTTCCTCTGGGTGTCTTTTTCGGAAAAGGACCCAGAATATCCACAGCTACTCGCTGAAATGGAACTTCAATGATGGGGAGTGGCTGGAGAGGGGCTTTGACCTGGTCTTGGGGTTTTCCCACTCTTTGGCATACTTCACAAGACCGGACATAGGTAGAAACATCCTTGCCCATTCCCTCCCAGTGGAATGACCCCCCCAAACATCTTTGGTCCTGTTCACCCCAGCATGGACACTAGGGTGATCGTGGGCTAAGCTCAAGAGCTTGGCCCGGTATTTAGTTGGAACTACCAACTGTCTCTGAGGATGCCAGTCTTCCTGGTGTCCACCAGAAAGAGTTTCCTTGTATAAAAGTCCTCTTTCCACAACAAACCTGGATCAATTAGAAGAGCTGGGAGGTGGTGGGTTGCTCTGTGCCGCCGTCCAAGCTCTCTGGAGGCTTTCATCTGCTTCCTGTTCGGTCTGAACTGTTCCCTTGATGCTGGAGACATCAGTTCCTCACTGGATTGTGGACCTATGCTTGGTCCCTCTGGAAGCGATGTAGGGGATGGGGCTGTTTCCGTTGACTGTGAACCGCTCTCCGCTGGGACACTATGTTGGGGTTCAGGCTCCGGCTGAGCCTCTTGTGTAGGGTTATGGGCTGCTGCCGGTTCAGGTTCGGTGGGGCCCTCTGGTGTTGAGGTTGTAAGTACTGGATTCAGTGCTGGCAAATGGTCTGGTGCTGGTTGTTCCGCTGGTTCCGGTTCTGGGACTGGTTCCGTCTGGGTCTCTGGGACTGGATCCATTACTGCTGTTGCAGACATTGGCCTGGGGTCCGGGTCCATCACCTCTGACTGGGTCCTGATAGAAGTTTCCGGAATAGAGCTAGGCCTCATGGCTTGTTTAGCCTGGCTACGGGTGACCATTCCCTCCCTCTTGGCCCGCTTCACATGATTGGCCAAGTCTTCCCCCAACAGCATGGGGATGGGATAATCATCATAGACTGCAAAAGTCCACATTCCTGACTAGCCCTGGTACTGGACAGGCAACTTGGCTGTAGGCAAATTGAAAGAGTTGGACTTGAAGGGTTGAATCGTCACTTGGATCTCTGGGTTGATTAAATTGGGGTCCACTAAGGAAGCATGGATAGCTGACACTTGTGCTCCGGTGTCCCTCCACGCGGTGACCTTCTTCCTGCCTACACTCACAGTTTCCCTCTGCTCCAAGGGTATCTGGGAGGTATCTGGGCCTGCGGACCTCTGGTGTGATCCCGGTGCAATGAACTGTAATCTGTTGGGGTTCTTGGGGCAGTTGGCCTTTACATGCCCCAGCTCGTTACATTTAAAACATTGTCCAGCTGACGGGTCACTGGGGCGAGGTGGGTTGCTGGAGAACGGGGTGGTGGGACGATAAGGGGTCTGGAGGGTTCTTTGGGAGGTAGTTGGGGCTTTGGGCAGCCCCCGGTAATAGGGTGTGGTCTGGGGTTGTCCCTTCTGGTCTCCGCTCCAACTGCGACCAGTTTTCTTCTTCTCGGCCACCTCCACCCGTCTGACTCCAATCTCTCCTGCCTCGATTACAGTTTTGGGCTTCCCATCTAGGATGTATCTTTCTATTTCCTCAGGAACACCCTCTAAGAATTGTTCCATTTGCATTAGGAAGGGCAAATTTACTGGAGATTCAACACTTGCTCCTGATATCCAGGCATCCCAATGTTTCACAATGTGGTAGGCATGTCGGGTAAATGACACGTCTGGTTTCCACCTTAGGGCTCTGAACCTCCGATGAGACTGCTCAGGTGTTATCCCCATTCTGACTCTCGCCTTGGATTTAAACAGTTCATACTTGTTCATGTGTTCTTTAGGCATTTCAGCTGCCACCTCAGCTAAGGGTCCACTGAGCTGCGGCCTCAGCTCTACCATGTATTGGTTAGTAGAGATGTTGTACCCAAGGCAGGACCTTTTGAAGTTTTCTAGGAAGGCCTCAGTATCATCGCCTGCCTTGTAGGTGGGGAACTTTCTGGGATGGGGAGTGGTACCTGGAGAAGGATTGCTAGGGTTTGTTGGTATCTTCTGCTGAGCCTTTACCTTCTCCATCTCCAGTGCATGCTTCCTCTCTTTTTCCCTCTCCTCCTCCACATGCTTCCTCTCTTCTTCCTTCTCCTCCTTCTTCAGCCGCATGAGTTCTATCTGTCTTTCATGTTCCCTTTGTTTTTCCTTAGCCTGAAATCTGGCTAATTCCAGCTTTGGTCGAGCCATGGATTTTGTCATCCTAACCTCTCTGTTTTTTAACTAACTTTACACCCGAGGTTTAGAAATAAACAAACAAATCTTGGCTGTAAAATTTTGCTGTGCTGGAATAGAATACCTATTCTCTGATAGTGATTGTCACCCTACAGAAAAAGACAATTCCCTTGTCTCTGCTCTGGCCCCAAATCAAAGCAAAAAACCTCCAACTACTTGGAAACCTGCTTACCAGCAGCCCAAAGGGGAAAAAAATCCTTTTCAAACTTGTAGTCCTTGTAAAATAATCAAAATCCTAAAAAAAAAAAATGCCCCTGCCACTTTTGTCTCCAGGCAAATGTGTAGAACACTCCCCCCCCATTTACTTTTAGGGGAAAAAAAAAACCCTCTGGCTTCAAAGCAGAGAAAAAACAAGCTGCTTTCAGCTTCAGCTGCTTTCTGGAACTCCTTTCCAGCAGTTCCAAAGGAAAAAAAAAATTCCTTTTTAAAATCTGTATTTCTGGTTCAAAAAAAATCTCAAATTGATCTCAAAATGATTTCAGGTTAATCCCACCACTCTGCTATCATGTCAAGGTTCCTCCCCCACTCTGAACTCTAGGGTACAGATGTGGGGACCTGCATGAAAACCTCCTAAGCTTACTTTTACCAGCTTAGGTTAAAACTTCCCCAAGGTACAAATTAATTTTATCCTTTGTCCTTGGAATAACCACTGCCACCACCAAACTCTAACTGGGTTTACTGGGAAACGTAGTTTGGACACGTCTTTCCCCCCAAAATCCTCCCAACCCTTGCACCCCACTTCCTGGGAAAGGTTTGGTAAAAATCCTCACCAATTTGCATAGGTGACCACAGACCCAAACCCTTGGATCTGAGAACAATGAAAAAGCATTCAGTTTTCTTACAAGAAGACTTTTAATAGAAATAGAAGTAAATAGGAGTAAAGGAATCACCCCTGTAAAATCAGGATGGTAGACACCTTACAGGGTAATTAGATTCAGAACATAGAGAATCCCTCTAGGCAAAACCTTAAGTTACAAAAAAGACACACAGACAGAAATAGTCATTCTATTCAGCACAATTCTTTTCTCAGCCATTTAAAGAAATCATAATCTAACACATACCTAGCTAGATTACTTACTAAAAGTTCTAAGACTCCATTCCTGGTCTATCCCCAGCAAAAGCAGCATATAGACAAACACACAGACCCTTTGTTTCTCTCCCTCCTCCCAGCTTTTGAAAGTATCTTGTCTCCTCATTAGTCATTTTGGTCAGGTGCCAGCGAGGTTACCTTTAGCTTCTTAACCCTTTACAGGTGAGAGGATTTTTCCTCTGGCCAGGAGGGATTTTAAAGGGGTTTAGCCTTCCCTTTATATTTATGACAGTCTGTGACCCATGAACCCGTTAATGTCTACTGGCAAGGGGGTTACAAGAATATCTGAATGCTCATATGTGCATTCTGGGTCACCAAAGAATGTCACGGGAGGGAGGTCTTAAATGAAAGCAAGCGTCACACTGGTCATTGTGATATCACTGTGAAATGTGTGTACAGATACTATGTAAGAAGTTCCGAATGTATACTGAAAATGGGTCTTAGATTCTCTATCACAGAAGAGGTGGAGAAACAGGTTTCCTGTCAGACAAAAGATGTTTATTCACCTGTCTCACCATCGGTAGGTAAATTAAGCATTGTAAGCCAACACAATGGTGGAACATTTACATAGAAAGTTTAAGTCAGCAAGGAAGAGCACACTGTGGGACAGGAGAACTTTATCTTGAGATACACTTCAGTGGTTTGCTGTTTGGGGAACAGAGAAGACACCCTGTCATCTGCACTTAAGTAGTAAATGGTCAGCATGTTTACATTCATGAAAATAGGCTCTCTCCCTTCCATGAGCACCAGCTTTGTTTCACTACCAATTTAACAAGGAGGGTGGGCTTCTTAACTAGCCCCCCAGCACTCCTGGTCTCTTCTCTTAAATATTCTCACTCACAAGGGCTACCCGAGTCCTCCCCCGTGAGGCTTGTCACCTGGACAGAACACACGGCCAATTGGCAAGTAAGGAGGTGACGGGCATAAGTCAGAAAGCCGAGGGTAAGCCGGAGGAGGAGAAGAAGCAGGCATAGCACAGAGCGGGGCTGGAGACCCCTGAGATGAATAAGAAAAGGAGGAGGAAAGAGGACGTCCTTTCGCATGCGCATAAGCCCAGTTGTCCCATACATACCAATAATGCATCTGGGCTGGAGCTTTGTTCTCCAGCCTTTTCCTAAGCGCTGTTAATTTTTCCCCAGCAAAGGAACCATCCGGTGGCCATTCGAAAGGTGTTTGAGTTGTTAGTGCTGGCCACTCAACCTTGAAGAAGATTACAGCTTTTTTTTTTTTTTTTTTTAACCTAACGCATGGGTACCAGAAGTATTCCCCCAATTCTCGAGAATTTCAGCCAAAGGGGTCCCCTTACTTACACTCTGCCCAGAACCCATATTGGGCTACCAAAAGGACACCAAATGTGCCACCTTATCGCCTAAGCGATGGCTCACACCCCCCCTCCTCGGAGTTTTCAAAGGTGAACTCACCCTATGCCAGCTGGAGCTGTCCGAGAGGAGGAGTGTAGTCTGGCTTGTTGGGGCGAGCCTAGAGTCCCTTCGTGGTCGCCAAAACTGTTAAAAATTAGACCTGGTAGGACACGCACACAAATGCTACGAATTACACCTGGTAGGACACGCACACAAATGCTACGAATTACACCTGGTAGGTCACGCACAGCTCGAATCTAGGCTGAGGCACATAAACAAAGTCCACAACTGCAGAGTTCCCAAAAAACACTACGTTTATTACGCTCGAGCATGGTGCCCCCCTGCTAGCCAGGAGGGGACCCCGAATACAGATTATACAAAGGTTATATACCTTTTAGCAAAGCATGTTGCCCTCGTGCATCGGAAACCTTAGCCAATAAACAAACCCTTTTCTTATCTATCACCTATCCCTGCTTGGTGCATTCCTCGTGCTAAACTAGTATGTTAATTACAAAGCATGGTCCTAAAGCGATGCATCAGTAACTTTTATTATCAGGATGGGAGGCCTCACATCAAAGGCCAGGAGATAGGGAGTTAGAGACAGACAAAGAACAGATACCGGGAGTCAAGGCAGGCTGGAGACAAGGAGGAGGATTTTCACAGGAATGCAGTATCTAAGGAACACTCCTCCTGATGCATGATGTGCTTGCTTTTAGACAATGGTGGGCCCCAAACCAAAATGGAGTCACATGTGCTAACTTTTCCTTAACACCTCTCAAAAAGTTAGTTTCTTAGGTTTTCAAAATAACAAGAATTTGAGAACACCAGGGTCATGTGAGACAGGGGAAAGAGTATTATCTGAAAGTTAGAACTGGAGTCAGGAGATCAGGATTACATTCCCTACAAATGATCTACTGTGTGATCTTGGGAAAGTCACTTAGGATCAAATTTTCAAGAGGCCTCTAATTTTGGGTACAGTTTTCAACATCTAGAGCAGGCCTTCATAGCTCATGAAGTGACGAGGGCCATATTACTCCAAAGAAAAGAGCTGAGGTCCGAAACCCCCCGGCACCGCCGAAACCCCCCCATCCCAGCGCCGCTTGGCCCCACCGAAACAACCCCCCGCCCCCGTGCCACCTGCCCTGTGGAAACAAACCCTCCTTCCTCAGCCCCGCCCTGCCGAACTGTGGGCCGAAAAGGAAGGTGGGGGGAGGGGTAATAC
The DNA here is from genome assembly GCF_965152275.1 of Natator depressus. Taxonomy (NCBI): domain Eukaryota; kingdom Metazoa; phylum Chordata; order Testudines; family Cheloniidae; genus Natator; species Natator depressus. The sequence goes on from NC_134234.1 coordinate 306,269,041, forward strand.
TTTAAGAATTTTTCAATTAAAGCAAACGGTTTTTTTAATTTTAATTTTTTTAATGAATCATGGAAAAATGAAAAACACCTGTTCCGTTGAAAGAAAACATTTGTACTTTTCATAATTACCTTGCAAACTTAATGAGAGATAGTACATCTCTTTTCGGCAACAAGCTTGTCGTATTTGGGGTCATATTTGAAGTGGATATTTTCATAATGTCTTCCAAATGGTCGTCAATCAGAGAAGAACTTTGCTTGTTTTTATTCATGTTCATGATGGAAAATGCTTGTTCACATATGTAAATGCTTCCAAAAATGCTGAACGTTTTCAGTGCAACTTGATAAGATTCTTGTATTTTTCATTGTCCAGACTTTTGTAGAAGTCTTGCAGGCTGCTTTCTCTGTGCTAATTTCGGTTAGCTGCCGAACACTGAAGTTCAATAACCTCCAACTGCAAATCTAGTGGCACTTCCTCTGGATCCACAGAAAAGGGATATTCAATCAGCTTCAACTGGACGTCGTCTTCTTTAGACAAAGTAAGTCTTCTGTCAAATTCTTCAATCAAAAGATTAATGTGCTTTGCGTATTTTTTCTTCTAACGGTGTGTTTGTGCTGAGGGATATGCCATGCACAAGTGGTAAAGTGACACATTTCGCCTTTTGACAGTTGACTTCTGAAAAGTTTCAGTTTCATTTTGAAAGCTTTCACTGCTGCACACATTTGAAATATAAGTTGATTTTTTTCCCTGAAGTTGAATGTTGAGATAATTCAGGTGCGCTGTAACATCACAAAAGGAAAAGAGATCTTGATTCCAGGACTCATTTTCAAGCTCTGGGAGTTTTATTGGCCTATTTTCTAGGAATTTTGCTACCTCGTCTTTCAAAGCAATGAAACACTGGAGCACTCTTCCTCGACTCAACCATCTCACTTCCGTAGGGTAGATAAAGTTGCTGCACTCGGCGTCTACCCCTTCAAGAAAAGCTCAAAATGTCCTATGTTTTAGTCCTCTAGAATGGATGTAGTTTACAATGGAAACTACCACTGACATTACATGCTCAAATTTTAAGACTTTGCTACACAAAACCTGCTGATATATAATGTAGTGATGTTTGGTGATTTGTCTCCCAATAAATTCTTCAAGAAGAGTAACTGCTCCAACATTTTTTCTGCACATAGCTGAAGCACCATCCGTACAAATGACCACCAAGTTTGTGAAATCTAATCTCTATTTATCATTCATAGACTTTATCACTTTACTGGAGATTTCTTTGCCGGTTGTGCGACCTGTCACGGAGCACATGTTCTTCAGTAATTTCAAAGTTTTTATCAATACCTCTAATAAAAATAAGAATTTGGGCAGTGTCTTTTAAATCGGTGCTTTCATCCATAGCTAGGGAGTAAAAGCAGAATTCACTGACTCTCTGCTTTAACTGGTCACTTAGATTGGTAGAAAAGTCAGCTATTCTTCTCTGTACAGTCATGCGTGACAGACTGACATTCTCAAATATTCCCCTCTTCTCTGGACATAACTCAGATACAGCAATCGATACCTTTTTAAAAACTCGCCTTCTGTGAAGCATTTCTCAGCAGCAGCAATTTCCTTAGAAATTTGAAAGCTTACTTTAGTAACCGTATCGTTCTCAGTGCTCACTTTCTAGAAAATTTGCTGTTCTCCACAAAGGTTTTTCGCTAAATTGGCTGCTTTAATTATTTTTCATTTGGGTTCAATTTGGCGAGATTGGGATGTTTAGTTTCAAAGTTCCGCCAAAGGTTGTATTCTTTTGGAAAACGGCTAACGTTTCGCGACACACGAGGCACAGTATTTTGTCTTTGGAAACAGTACATAAGTATTTATTCGTCCATTCAGTGTTAAAAACTCTGTGCTCTGATTCTATTTTTCTCTTTTTCTTTTCTCTCAGGGTATCCATTATGAAGCTCTAGATTGTATTGAATAAATTCACACACAAGGGAAACACTCTCAGTCACACACAAAGAGAAGAGAGATCTTACGGCGCATAGCACACTAACAAGGCACTGATGGTGTGTGTAAGCCTGTAGAGGGGGAAAGAAACGGCATGCATAGGGTGACCAGATCACAGCAGTAAAATAGGACCCCCCCATCCTCGCTCAGCCCCACCATCACACCCCTCTTCACCCCCCAGCCCCCTGCTGGCTTGCTGTGTCCCTCCTAGTCAATCCCCCACCCACCACTCGCCTCCTTTCATCTCCTCCCTCCCCTGCCAGAAACCTGCATGTCCGCCCCTAGATCCCCTGCTGGCTCACTGCTTGCCTTTTTCGCCCATCCGCCGCTTGCCCACCCGCTTGCCCCCGGCTCGCCGCACGCCCCCTCGCCTTCCCCAAGTATAAAGCCTCATTCAAAGACCCAGGGGTCACTATATTACTGCACACAGCAGTCAATCAATGCACTTGTAGATAAATCTCTGCATTATGCATTTTTGTATAACTTTTATATGACTTTGTATTGAACCTTGGTACTATGTTATAGCAGGCCCCTAAGGTAGTATAATTAAGGTAAAAGAAAAATGTATTTTTGCTAGAAGTAGAATAAGATCTCCTCTTCCCTCCCCCCCCCCCGCCACTTTGTAATCAATTGCCCTGTTGAATGAATGAGGTGTGAATGAGGAAGGCGTGGAAGGCAGGCACCTCCAGACAGCTGCAACCCTTGGAGAGCAAAAGTGGATGGGAATCTGGGAGGCAGTGACCATGAGTTGGTTGAGTTCAGGATCCTGACACAGGGAAGAAAGATAAGCAGCAGAATACAGACCCTGGACTTCAGGAAAGCAGATTTTGACTCCCTCAGGGAACTGATGGGTAGGATCCTCTGGGGGAATAACATGAAGTGGAAAGGAGTCCAGGAGAGCTGGCTGTATTTCAAGGAATCCCTATTGAGGTTACAGGGACAAACCATCCCGATGTGTCGAAAGAATAGTAAATATGGCAGGCGACCAGCTTGGCTTAACGGTGAAATCCTTGCGGATCTTAAACATAAAAAAGAAGCTTACAAGAAGTGGAAGATTGGACAAATGACCAGGGAAGAGTATAAAAATATTGCTCGGGCATGTAGGAATGAAATCAGGAGGGCCAAATCACACCTGGAGCTGCAGCTAGCAAGAGATGTTAAGAGAAATAAGAAGGGTTTCTTCAGGTATGTTGGCAACAAGAAGAAAGCCAAGGAAAGTGTGGGCCTCTTACTGAATGAGGGAGGCAACCTAGTGAGAGAGGATGTGGAAAAAGCTAATGTACTCAATGCTTTTTTTGCTTCTGTCTTCACGAACTAGGTCAGCTCCCAGACTGCTGCGCTGGGCATCACAGCATGGGGAGTAGGTGGCCAGCCGTCTGTGGAGAAAGAGGTGGTTAGGGACTATTTAGAAAAGCTGGACGTGCACAAGTCCATGGGGCCAGACGCGTTGCATTCGAGAGTGCTAAAGGAATTGGCAGCTGTGATTGCAGAGCCATTGGCCATTATCTTTGAAAACTCGTGGCGAACGGGGGAAGTCCTGGATGACTGGAAAAAGGCTAATGTAGTGCCAATCTTTAAAAAAGGGAAGAAGGAGGATCCTGGGAACTACAGGCCAGTCAGCCTCACCTCAGTCCCTGGAAAAATCATGGAGCAGGTCCTCAAGGAATCAATCCTGAAGCACTTACACGAGAGGAAAGTGATCAGGAACAGTCAGCATGGATTCACCAAGGGAAGGTCATGCCTGACTAATCTAATCGCCTTCTATGATGAGATTACTGGTTCTGTGGATGAAGGGCAAGCAGTGGATGTATTGTTTCTTGACTTTAGCAAAGCTTTTCACACGGTCTCCCACAGTATTCTTGTCAGCAAGTTAAAGAAGTATGGGCTGGATGAATGCACTATAAGGTGGGTAGAAAATTGGCTAGATTGTCGGGCTCACCAGGTAGTGATCAATGGCTCCATGTCTAGTTGGCAGCCGGTATCAAGTGGAGTGCCCCAAGGGTCGGTCCTGGGGCCAGTTTTGTTCAATATCTTCATAAATGATCTGGAGGATGGTGTGGATTGCACTCTCAGCAAATTTGCGGATGATACTAAACTAGGAGCAGTGGTAGATACGCTGGAGGGCAGGGATAGGATACAGAGGGACCTAGACAAATTGGAGGATTGGGCCAAAAGAAATCTGATAAGGTTCAACAAGGATAAGTGCAGGGTCCTGCACTTAGGACAGAAGAACCCAATGCACCGCTACAGACTGGGGACCGAATGGCTAGGCAGCAGTTCTGCGGAAAAGGACCTAGGGGTGACAGTGGACAAGAAGCTGGATATGAGTCAACAGTGTGCCCTTGTTGCCAAGAAGGCCAATGGCATTTTGGGATGTATAAGTAGGGGCATAGCCAGCAGATCGAGGGACGTGATCGTTCCCCTCTATTCGACATTGGTGAGGCCTCATCTGGAGTACTGTGTCCAATTTTGGGCCCCGCACTACAAGAAGGATGTGGATAAATTGGAGAGAGTCCAGCGAAGGGCAACAAAAATGATTAGGGGTCTGGAACACATGACTTATGAGGAGAGGCTGAGGGAACTGGGATTGTTTAGTCTGCAGAAGAGAAGAATGAGGGGGGATTTGGTAGCTGCTTTCAACTACCTGAGAGGTGGTTCCAAGAGGATGGTTCTAGACTATTCTCAGTGGTAGAAGAGGACAGGACAAGGAGTCTCAAGTTGCAGTGGGGGAGGTTTAGGTTGGATATGAGGAAAAACTTTTTCACTAGGAGGGTGGTGAAACACTGGAATGCGTTACCTAGGGAGGTGGTAGAATCTCCTTCCTTAGAAGTTTTTAAGGTCAGGCTTGACAAAGCCCTGGCTGGGATGATTTAATTGGGGATTGGTCCTGCTTTGAGCAGGGGGTTGGACTAGATGACCTCCTGAGGTCCCTTCCAACCCTGATATTCTATGATTCTATGAGAGGTGATGGGAGCCAAGGACAATCAAACTTGTCAAGGACAACCAAGGACAATCAAACTTGTCAAGTGGGCTGACTAGAGAAGAGCAGACATACTGACTGCCTCGGGGGTTAGAAGCAAGCACCTTCCTTTGGCAACACCCTCTTTGCAGCATTGGGACAACCCCCAGCCCACACCAAGAGACACAAAATCTGGGAGATTTGCATAAGAGGGAAGCTGCTATAAAAGTGAGGTGTCTTGCAAAGAACCCTAGGTTTCATCTTGTCAACATCGGAGCATCGATCCGGATCGGCAGAAGCCCGGCTCCACCCCTCCCCCATCTAACTCACCTGGCCGATGAAGTTAAGGGGAGCAACTCGTTGGTAACAACAGCAAGACGGAGTGTGTTTGTGTGTGTGTATGTGAGTGCATGAGTGTGATATTTATATCATATGCATATGATAGTGTTGATTATTACATGTAGTACTAATAAATGTGGCGTTTTGCCTTATTCCCCCTGAAAAGGTCCTGTACAGTACTTTAAGTACAACACAGTAACAAAAATTTAAAATACTGAAAATGGATGCCCCCTCCAGCCACCAACTCGCCGCTTGCCGCCTCAGCCCCCCACCTGCCCCCCAGCCACTGGCCTCTTCACCACCCCGCCCGCCGGCTGGGTGTGGAGTGCTTACCTGGGGAAGCTCCTGTTTGGTGCTCAGGATTGGGGTGGGGATGTGGGGAGGTGCAGGGGTCAGGGCAGGGGGCTGGGGGTGTGTGAGGGGGTGCAGAGGACTGGGGGGTGTGAGGGGGGTTCAGGAGTCAGGGCAGGGGGCTGGGGAGGTGTGAGGGGGTTCAGGGGTCAGGTCAGGGCAGGGGGCTTGGGGTGTGTGAGGGGGGCGCAGGGGGCTGGGGTCGTGGGGTGCTCACGGCAGGGGCTGGAGGGGGTATGCCCCGATTCCAGCCCCTCCCCCAAGGCCACGCGCTCTCCTCCTCCTCCTCCCCGGAGCAGCGAGCATGCTGAGGGTCCGCTCTTCCCCCTCCCTCCTGCCGGCAAGCAGCAGCGGGGGCGGGGCGGGGAGGGGAGGGAATGTAGCATGCTGGGGGAAGAGGCGGGGGAGGAGCTTGGCTGCCAGCAGAGCCCGGCTGCAGCAGGAGCCTCAGCTGCTGGCAGCATCAAGCTTCTGCCCCCACAGGAGAGAGCAGGGGGACAGAGAAGAGCGGGGCAGGCCGGGGCCCCTTTGGACCCATGGGCCTGGCACCAGTGGCACCATGGTAAATCCGGTATTGCCGCCACTGCCCACCCTGCTCGGCTCGCCAGCCCCCCACCCCCACCTCGCCTCCCGCCGCTGGCTTGCCTCCTCAGCCCCCCTCCCCCGCCGCCAGCTCACCTGCCCCCTGCCACTGGCCTCTTCACCACCCTGCCCGCTCACCCGCCGGCCGGCCGGCCAGCCAGCCATTGGCTTGCCCCACCCCGCCGCTTGCCTACACCCCACGGGGGCCGCATGTTGTGCGGGCCTGACCTAGAGCTTGATTCTAGGAAGTGCTGCGTACCCGCCAACCCCGTGGAAGTCTAGAAGAAGTGCAGATGCTCAGCTCCTTTGACAAGCAGGCTGCTTGGGCTTGACTTTTCTTGACTTAGGCACTCCAGTTTCACTCGGCTTCAGTAGGAGTTGTGGGTGCAGAGTCCCTCTGAAAATCAAGTCCTAGATAGTCCTCACACGGGGCAGCAGTTGCTTTAGTGGGGAGGGATAGTTCAGAGGTTTGAGCATTGGCCTGCTAAATCCAGGGTTGTGGAGTTCAATCCTTGAGGGGGCTATTTAGGGATCTGGGGCAAAAATTGGGGATTGGTCCTGCTTTGAGCAGGGGGTTGGACTAGATGACCTCCTGAGGTCCCTTCCAACCCTGATATTCTATTATATCTAGTGTTGGTAGGGTGGCCAACTTTTGAATGTGTGAAGACCGGACACTGAGCACTGGAATAGGGTGACCAGATGTCCCAATTTTATAGGGACAGTCCTGATTTTGGGGTCTTTTTCTTATATAGGCTCCTATTACCCCCCGCCCCCCATCCCAATTTTTTACATTTGCTGTCTGGTCACCCTATGCTGGAACCTCTCCTGCCTGCTCTGGCTCTTTCCATCGAGGCCCCGCCTCTTGCTTCTCTTCCTACCCCCACTGTCACTTGCTGCTCGCTCCACCTCCCTCCCCCGGCCAATTGAGCAGAGATGAGGGGGTGAGTGGGGCAGGGGAGCAGGAGCCGTGCTTGGGGTAAGAAAGGGAAGCCATCAGCACCCCTACCACTGAATCCATTCCTAAATGCTCCTCCAGGCTCCAGCAGCAGCTGCTGCTCTTTCTGCCCCCCAGTGGCGGAGGCCAGTTACTGCAGGTAACCGGACTTCTCGTGTCCAGTCAGCACTGCTGACTGGACACTGTCAGGGTCCCTTTTTTACTGGACTTTCCAGTCAAAAACCAGACACCTGGCAACCCGTATTGGGCACCCAAAAGTTGAGGCACCCACAATTACAAGCCAATTTTGAAAATTTGGACCCTCCTCTCTCTCTTTCTGCCACAGGGTATATCTGTACTTGGAGCTGGGGGTGTGCTTCCCAGTTTGATGAGACCTCCTTGTGCTAGCTCTCATCAAGCTAGCACTCCAAAAATAGTAGTGCGTCCACAGTAGCATAGACAGTGGTGAGGGGCTAGCTGCTCTGAGTACAAACCTGTCAGGACCCTGTGGGTATGTACTCAAGTTTCTAGCCCATGTCACCATTGCTAGTGCCAGTGTTACCAGAGCTACAATACTATTTTTAGTGTGCTAGCTTGATGAGCGCTAGCATGAGTATGTCTCCTCAAGCTGGAAATCACACCCCGAGCTCGAAGTGTAGACATACTTCTGTGACCACATCAGTATAATGGAAGCAGTGGCACTTAACCATTTCTGGGAAGCACCTGGAGATAGGTGAATAATGCTAAAGAACTGCAAAGTGTTTTATGCTGTCATTTGATAACTGAACATCCACTTTTCTGAGCCAGAAGTTCTTTCTGTTTGTGCCATTGGCACAGATGTTGCTTTGGACTTAAATTGAAAACTGCAGCTGTAGTCTAGGTCAAATGTTGCTTAAACCCTCTTTCTTTTGGATACAAAGGGTTCTCCTAATACCCTTTTCATACTGGTGCCAAACTGGGAGTACTATAGTTGAAGTTGATGGAATTACATTCTTGTAAAACTGGTTGGAGTGAGAGGAGTGTCACGCCTGAGATGCCCAGTTTTGCTGCACCTCCAGCAATGTGTGGCGGATTGCAGATGCCTAGTACAGGGGAGATACAATTTCAGTTGGGATTTTTAAGTGCTACGTAATTCATGGAAGGGGAAAAAATGGGAAAGTAGTCAACTCAAAAGTAACAGGGCCAAATCTTCTGTGCCTGACTCAAATGAATGACTTCAGTGGGACTGCAGGTGTGAGTATGAGGAGCAGGATTTGATCCTTACGGCTTCTAATGGACAGCATGGTAGGCATGAATTTGCAATGTGGTACCCAGCAGCCAAAAGGCCAATGTAACTTTGGGCTATAGACACTGAAGCACCAAATCACAGAACAGGCAGATGTAAGCCCCTCTCTTTACAGTTCAGGTGAAACTGCACCAATAGTTAAGAGGTACCTAAAGATACCAGAACTGTTTTTATTAGGCGTAGGTAAAATTTTTCTAGAAACAGCTTACAGTACTCTAAATGGCTCATGTAAAAATGAATTTATTTGAAATTGTTCTCTGCATTCACTCACTTTTGCATAATGACAGGCATGCTGTTCCTGTCACTTCCATATAGTTATGGTGAGAATTTACAAAGCAGAGCATAGGATGTAGATACCCATATATTGTCATACAGTTATAGGTCTGCTAAGCATTTCTCTGGTAGGAAGAGCTCTTGCAACTTGTCCATTGATGCCATGCTAGTAAAAATTAAACAGCTGGAAAATAACATTTGTTTTCTTTTCCAAAATCCAGGTTATTTAGGAGAAAGCAGTGTCCTTATGGGCGGCGGGTTCATTTGCATGAAAAAATGTTAAGTATTTGGGAGTCATAAATCTATAGCATTTTTTATTTTTGGCTGCTCTTGAGAAAACCTAAGTGAAACCCGCAAGTTCTTCGTAAGGTTAATTTTTTGTGTGACTTTATTTGCTGAAGGTTCCACATGGCTGCATCTGTGAAGCATCTGGAAAAGGCAGGTGTCCTGCCATTTAAAATGGTTGGCAAAGTACTGGCATTTTAGCATCTTAGCTTGTCACTTCATCACTTTGCATAATGGCAGCAGCATGATGATAGGCACCCAAAGGACAAATTGCCAGATTTCTTTTACAAAGAGGTGTTGAAAGTTAGACTCCCAGGTCCATATTCAGGCATCTAAATAAATGGCCTGTTTAATCTCTGGAAAGTGTGTTATGATTTTGTTTTATACATAACCCTTCCCCCATCCTTTAACCTAGCTCACCATCTTTTGAATCATTGTTAATAAACATATTGTTGTTTACACTATTATAACGATGTGCTGTGATATTACATGCTGCTGATCCTGAGTTGAATCAGACAAGCTGGTGAGTACATTGTTCCTCTGGGACAGCAGACCTGGTATTTCTGTGAGTGTTCAGTAGATAAAGGGCTGAACATTATTTGGGGGAAAGTTTCAAGGGGATTTGGGGTTTACGTATTGTTAACCTGCAAGGCAAAGTATGGGCTGGCACAGTGTAGAGGAGACTGCTTGTGTGGCTAACACCCGGGTGGTGTCAGATCTAACGCCCAATTAAGCACAAGCAAATCCCCCTTTTGCTGGAGGCGTGGGAGGGGGGCGTTACAAGGTGACTAGCAGTCCTGGGTATTCCAAGACTGTCACAGTGTCCTACCTGCCTTTCCATGCAATACACATAATCCTTTACTAATTTTTCTCATTTTATGATTCAAATGTCCCTCCTGATTGAAAGTCTTTAAGTCTATTGATAATTCAACCACCTCTTAAGTAAAACAGATGCATATAGAAAACACAATTCAATTTCCAACTCTGCCACTGACTATGCAGACCTTGTGCAAGCCATTTAATTTCACTGTGCCTCAGTTGTTCATGTGTAAAATGGAAATAATAAACCCCACCCTTTGATTGTCTTGTGTATAAGCTCTTTGAGACATGGAATGTTTTTAGTAGGTGTATTAAAAGCACCCACAAAAATGGGCCCCCATCTCAGCTGGGGACAATTGTAATAATTGGAGCCACGCAGGCCTACTTTAATTGTTACCCACTTTCCACCAGTTAGGCTAACATTTCATGAAATTAATACACCAGGCCTCCAGGCCATACCATAATACAAATAATAAATATTAGTATCCATCTTAAGATGAGTGTGCTATGTGTGACAGTATGGTGACCACATCCGTCTCAGTTATTTTTCCTACTTTCTTACGTGGCATATACATCTCCTTTGGTTGTAATGTAAGAAATTATAATGGGATAGATAGCTTGAGTCAGATCTTGGGCCTTTCTTACACCCCTTTAACCTGCCATTTTGGAATTTCTCTGGCATAGTGGGCCATGCCCCTGCATTCCCCGTTACTCTCCCATCAAGGTGTGAGCAAAGCAGAAGTGTCAGGATAATCTCTGACTGCAGACAGCTTCTTTGTGACTGTTGTAACCCGGTCTAATTTAGCGTAGCCCTGAGGCTGCTTTACATTATGCCAAAGGCTGCCTTGGCCGCAGCCAGCCCCAGGTTGGGGAAAAGCTAAAGTGTCTTAAACCTACCTTCTCCCCTCCTGAGCTGAGTCAAGGAGCAGCTGGTGGCGATTGTTGTGATTTTAGAAACCTAACTACGCAAAATGTTCACAACAGAACTTGAAACCACATAAAACTTGTCTAGTTTTGTGACAAAACTCAGACCAGGTACACTGAAATTCACTGAAATTCACAATTTTCTTTTTCTTGAGCAGCAATGAAGTGACTGTGCCCTGCATGAGGAAAGTTGAAGAAGTGAAGAAGGTGTTGCTGCAGTGGTTTAGTCAGACAGAAAGCTGGCAAGTGCCCATCATTGTAAAAATCCAGCAATTCAGCAGGAGTTAGGGCTTTCAGATTCAATAAAACTAAGAATCCATGTTGTACTGAGACTAGAAAGACAATCGTGGCACAATTGTGTGGCCTATACAGATGATGTGGAAATGGTATTTCCTACTTAGAAAACACAGAGCCAGCTAATGGACTAGGGTATCATGGTTTATTTTAAGAATTGTAATGACTCCCTTGTCCTTCATTGTGTCATGAGCATTTTAGATGCAGACAGTGATGAACAAGCAGTTACGCTGGCAAAGACTTTGACCCCACTTGACTTGATGCACCTGAAAAAGAAGGCATGGAGCCATAGGAACAACAGCCACAACTGCCAAATGTTACACGCTGTCAGCTTTCACAGTTCTTTGTCACATGTCAAAATCTGGAAAAGACAGATTTCTGATAAAAGGTATTTACGTTCCTCAGATTTCAACCTTTATGTAGACATTCAGTATCAGCACTTACCCCAATGTCAAAAGGAGGAAATGGATTCAGAATTGTGTGCGCCAAGTGGAAAACAGAAAAGTTTCAGATGAAGGACACAAAGGTGATTGACGTCACAGCAGTGAATCAAACTCTTCAAATCAAACACACCCCAGGCTACTCAAGGCTGTAAGATTAATCACATGCATAAATGTTTTCAGGATTAGAGCCTAGGTTTCCTCTTGGCTTTATGCAGTTTAAATGGCTTAGATGGGTTGCAATCTTATAACATTTTCTATCAAATCTAAATGCTCATTTGTGTGAAGAGTGTGTGAAAATAGGCACACAAATCCATGTCTATTTTTGCATACTGTTAAAAAAAAATTAGGCACATAATGTTTATTTGCTCTCTAACTCACAATTCCCCTTGTATGGTTGCCTAATGATTAAATATATTAACCTTCACTATAAACCATGTAGGAATATTGATCTATCAGCGTGTCTTTGGTCCTACATTGTAGTAAGGCTCCATTTATTAATATTTAATCAAGACTTGCTGATTAATAGATGTGATAAGCATGAGTAGTATGTGTTATAGATGGTTATAAACACATCAGTAGAAGATGTTATTGACTGTTGTAAACCAGTGATATTCTGACTCAGCCTCACGAGCGCAAATGGCTCTTTAATGGTTCTCCTGTGGCTCTTTGCTATACATGGTGTTAAAACACTGTGATTTATTATTAACCAGTCAGAATGCTTTCACTATATGATTAACCATTTGTAGTTAATAAAAATAATACTTGGTCCGTCATTTTGCTGTGAGAATAACATACGTATGTACATGAAAACTAAATATTTCCTCTGTCATACTGTTTAAATATAAATATGTAGTACTATAATAAATGAAACAATGAATTCACACTAACGTGGCTCATTTAGTGTTGATCGCTAATTTGGCTCCTGAACCACTGAGGTCTGAGTATCCCTGTTATAAACCAAGCTATTGGACTCTAACAAATCTATAAACAATTCATTAAAACATCATCATTAACCCTTTATAAAACTATTTATAAAATGGAACCTTAATAGCAGGACTGAATCTTCTATAGCAACACATCACCAAAGTATCTCAAATGCTTTATATAAAAAATGGTGTTTGTACCTAAGTTATCACACCTTTTGCTCTTTCTGTATTTTCACATCAAATAAAAATATACAGTAGTTCACTGCTCATAAATTTTACTTAAAAATAGAATAAAAAAACAGCCTGTCATTAATTGTGTGATTTAGGGCAAGTCACTTAACCAGCCTGTATCTCATTTCCCCCCATGTATAAAATGGGGATAATAATGCTTAGCTTGATAAAGTGCCTTAGGAACCTGGAATAAAAGTATTGTTATGAGTGTGTCTTGTTTGTTACAATTGACCAATCTCTGCTGTACAGCCAGTGTTGAAGGAGGTGAGAAAATGCTACGGTGCCCTTGATTTCAAAACCATTTTAGAATCACAGCTTTCCCTGGTTGGGAAAACATGTCAAAGAATAATGGCAATTCTTATACCACCACCAGATTAGAGGTCTGTTTCTAATTTTGGATTGCTATGAGACTGGTGATATGAGAAATATAATGTGTCGTCTGAACCAATCTAAGCTATTGTGCAAACAAACTGGCACTGTAAGGAAAAATTCTGGATTAGGCATATTGAAAGCCGTGATCCATATAGTATCATCTTGTTTGCGGCTTAGTTGTTTTTGTTGCTGTCACAATGAATGAACATAACGTATTGTACTTGTCTCTGTGTACAATTTTGCTAAAGTAGTATTAATTTGGAATGCCAAAAACAATTAGAAAGTGAACGGATTTCTTTTAGTGTGCCTCACTACAGGAAATACAAAAAGGTGCTTTAACTAATAATTTGAAATCAGGTGAATTTAAAAAATAGAAAGAGAATAGTGAGTAAAAGGTCTTCAGCATCGGTCCTGTCCCATTACAGGCTTTGGGTCTCAAAAGTATTACATAAGGAGCATTGAGTTATGAGATCCAAGTCATATTTGGCTAGAGGACTAGCTATTTTTTGTAATAGCAAAGGTACAGCACAACTAGGCATATATTTTGCACATAAAGAGAACCGAGTTTATTTTGGCATTGTGCAAAATAACCCCTAAATCATTCATCCTCACTTCAGTTTGAAGAGTTTTTGTCTCAAGCAAGAGATGGTTATTTATTTTATTTCTACTTTGCAAAACTGGGGGAAAAAATCAGGGCATTTTGTGACCTTTGTTGCCAGGCTTGCAGAAGGATGGCAAAATGGCTGAGGTGTCTGTGAGACTGCCTGAGAGTCTGCAATGCAATTGCACAATTGTACAAAATCCTAAAATGAGTTCCAGTGTAATGGAGCTGCTAAGCAGGGGGCTACACATCAGCCCTCTCCCAATTGCACAGACCTTATTCCTGGCCAGGTAAAGAGAAAGGTCCCAAACCAGGAAGTGGCTGGACTGAGTTTGAGAGTGGCAGCTACATGGCAAGCCACAAGCTGGATGCAGAGTAGATTCTCCAGGAACTGTAGGCAGAGCCTTATGTGGAACAGGCTGTGACTGCCGGACATCACAGTTGGAGGAAGGTGTGTGAGGGACTTATGGGGGAGCAGCAGCAGCAAGGCAGAGAGCCAGTGCAGAGGGGCCACAATGAGAGACATTAACTGAGCCCTTAACTGGAAACCCACAAACTCTTATTTGCTTGACTAGAGACCGAGGCACAAGGCCTGAAGAGCCCGGTCTCTCCTGGACCTCCCCCCCACAGGGAATTAAACAGCAATTGCCCTTACTCACTGTGAACTGTAACTGTTTAAAGTCTCTGTACCTAGGGTATTTGCAACCCTCCCTTTCCTGACAGCCCTAGTAAAATGCCCTTTCCCTTAGCCATGCATCTGAGTGGTTATTGGGTCCCACCAGGGCTAGAACCTACAAGGCCTGCCTGCTAGAGCATCTACAGTGATCGCCTCCAAGGCGTGATGCACCTGGCACCATAGGGGTTTGGTGTACTCCAGTACTGAGTAGCCTGAATAAGTTACACCAGTTTTGCTGTGAACTGTTTGGGACAGTAAACATCAGAAGCTCTGTCCTTCACTAGAGAGCCATTAGGTTACTTTGACATCAGGGAAAGTCATACTGTTCTTATGCTAGAGCACATCACTGACCAGGTTCTGCTTTCCAGCCCCTTTCAACAGCCTGTATAGTGCTGTACCTCCAGCTGCCACTGGGGATTGCTCATGGAGTTGAAGCTCCTCCAGCTCCTGGAGGTTGCAGTACACCTGGCTTCAGTGGGTCCTGAGGGCTTGCAGCAGTGGGAGGAGGTACGGAGTAGGGAACAGGATACAGATTCTGGGTGGTAATTCACTTCAGACCCACAGAAGCAGAGCACATGGCTGCCTGCATGTGTGCTCTGCTCACATGTATACAATTCAGTATTCTCCTGCAGACTGAAATTCCAAGGGAGCCAATAAGAATAGGGAGGAGCTGAAATAAAATCCTGGGCCTGAATCACACCCCCACACTTTGGGAAAGCCCATGTTCATCTGCAGCAGCTCTTTGTGGTTGGGGAAGACACTCATATCTGTATCTGAACTTTATTTATTTATTCAGGATGGTAATAAGTCACAGTCATGGTGATAATCATTTATTTGCGAATCACCATTCTCCCTAAGCTCCATTCACTCCAATACAGATGCTAAATGTAATGAAAACAAAATGCAAAAATGATGGCAAATGGAAAAATAGTTTAGCCTCAGTTAATTGCTGCTTGAACACTGCTTAAGTCTCCCTTAGCAGACAATTTTGATTTGTAGTTTGCAAGCAGTTTGTTGTGAGCATTTGATATTTGAAATTCAAAGTGTGTGGTTAGCTGTGAATAGATACGTGTGTTACAATGGTCTGCTTCTGTTACCTGTTTCCTCTGAATTTGTACAGAGGTTGCAAATACGAGCATTTGCTAATTTATAACTCACTTTCTGCAGATATTTTCCATTGTTTGCTGTTTTCACAAACATTTCTATGTAAACACATTCACTAGCCTATTCATGAATAGCAAACACAAAGGAGGCACAAACACCTCAAACAAGCACCACAAACCAGCAAATTCATTTAAAAGTTAGAATGGAGATTCACAATAGTAATCCCTCTAGTTTTCAGTTATGTTCAGTTTCCTGGCCCTGGGTCAGCTAAACTGAGCCTTTCCTATCAATAGTGCCTTGCTCACAGCACCTGAAACAGTTTCACTACCAGGCCTGGCAAATTTATGAGCAGTGAACTACTGTATATTTTTATTTGATGTGAAAATACAGAAAGAGCAAAAGGTGTGATAACTTAGGTACAAACACCATTTTTTATATAAAGCATTTGAGATACTTTGGTGATGTGTTGCTATAGAAGATTCAGTCCTGCTATTAAGGTTCCATTTTATAAATAGTTTTATAAAGGGTTAATGATGATGTTTTAATGAATTGTTTATAGATTTGTTAGAGTCCAATAGCTTGGTTTATAACAGGGATACTCAGACCTCAGTGGTTCAGGAGCCAAATTAGCGATCAACACTAAATGAGCCACGTTAGTGTGAATTCATTGTTTCATTTATTATAGTACTACATATTTATATTTAAACAGTATGACAGAGGAAATATTTAGTTTTCATGTACATACGTATGTTATTCTCACAGCAAAATGACGGACCAAGTATTATTTTTATTAACTACAAATGGTTAATCATATAGTGAAAGCATTCTGACTGGTTAATAATAAATCACAGTGTTTTAACACCATGTATAGCAAAGAGCCACAGGAGAACCATTAAAGAGCCATTTGCGCTCGTGAGGCTGAGTCAGAATATCACTGGTTTACAACAGTCAATAACATCTTCTACTGATGTGTTTATAACCATCTATAACACATACTACTCATGCTTATCACATCTATTAATCAGCAAGTCTTGATTAAATATTAATAAATGGAGCCTTACTACAATGTAGGACCAAAGACACGCTGATAGATCAATATTCCTACATGGTTTATAGTGAAGGTTAATATATTTAATCATTAGGCAACCATACAAGGGGAATTGTGAGTTAGAGAGCAAATAAACATTATGTGCCTAATTTTTTTTTAACAGTATGCAAAAATAGACATGGATTTGTGTGCCTATTTTCACACACTCTTCACACAAATGAGCATTTAGATTTGATAGAAAATGTTATAAGATTGCAACCCATCTAAGCCATTTAAACTGCATAAAGCCAAGAGGAAACCTAGGCTCTAATCCTGAAAACATTTATGCATGTGATTAATCTTACAGCCTTGAGTAGCCTGGGGTGTGTTTGATTTGAAGAGTTTGATTCACTGCTGTGACGTCAATCACCTTTGTGTCCTTCATCTGAAACTTTTCTGTTTTCCACTTGGCGCACACAATTCTGAATCCATTTCCTCCTTTTGACATTGGGGTAAGTGCTGATACTGAATGTCTACATAAAGGTTGAAATCTGAGGAACGTAAATACCTTTTATCAGAAATCTGTCTTTTCCAGATTTTGACATGTGACAAAGAACTGTGAAAGCTGACAGCGTGTAACATTTGGCAGTTGTGGCTGTTGTTCCTATGGCTCCATGCCTTCTTTTTCAGGTGCATCAAGTCAAGTGGGGTCAAAGTCTTTGCCAGCGTAACTGCTTGTTCATCACTGTCTGCATCTAAAATGCTCATGACACAATGAAGGACAAGGGAGTCATTACAATTCTTAAAATAAACCATGATACCCTAGTCCATTAGCTGGCTCTGTGTTTTCTAAGTAGGAAATACCATTTCCACATCATCTGTATAGGCCACACAATTGTGCCACGATTGTCTTTCTAGTCTCAGTACAACATGGATTCTTAGTTTTATTGAATCTGAAAGCCCTAACTCCTGCTGAATTGCTGGATTTTTACAATGATGGGCACTTGCCAGCTTTCTGTCTGACTAAACCACTGCAGCAACACCTTCTTCACTTCTTCAACTTTCCTCATGCAGGGCACAGTCACTTCATTGCTGCTCAAGAAAAAGAAAATTGTGAATTTCAGTGAATTTCAGTGTACCTGGTCTGAGTTTTGTCACAAAACTAGACAAGTTTTATGTGGTTTCAAGTTCTGTTGTGAACATTTTGCGTAGTTAGGTTTCTAAAATCACAACAATCGCCACCAGCTGCTCCTTGACTCAGCTCAGGAGGGGAGAAGGTAGGTTTAAGACACTTTAGCTTTTCCCCAACCTGGGGCTGGCTGCGGCCAAGGCAGCCTTTGGCATAATGTAAAGCAGCCTCAGGGCTACGCTAAATTAGACCGGGTTACAACAGTCACAAAGAAGCTGTCTGCAGTCAGAGATTATCCTGACACTTCTGCTTTGCTCACACCTTGATGGGAGAGTAACGGGGAATGCAGGGGCATGGCCCACTATGCCAGAGAAATTCCAAAATGGCAGGTTAAAGGGGTGTAAGAAAGGCCCAAGATCTGACTCAAGCTATCTATCCCATTATAATTTCTTACATTACAACCAAAGGAGATGTATATGCCACGTAAGAAAGTAGGAAAAATAACTGAGACGGATGTGGTCACCATACTGTCACACATAGCACACTCATCTTAAGATGGATACTAATATTTATTATTTGTATTATGGTATGGCCTGGAGGCCTGGTGTATTAATTTCATGAAATGTTAGCCTAACTGGTGGAAAGTGGGTAACAATTAAAGTAGGCCTGCGTGGCTCCAATTATTACAATTGTCCCCAGCTGAGATGGGGGCCCATTTTTGTGGGTGCTTTTAATACACCTACTAAAAACATTCCATGTCTCAAAGAGCTTATACACAAGACAATCAAAGGGTGGGGTTTATTATTTCCATTTTACACATGAACAACTGAGGCACAGTGAAATTAAATGGCTTGCACAAGGTCTGCATAGTCAGTGGCAGAGTTGGAAATTGAATTGTGTTTTCTATATGCATCTGTTTTACTTAAGAGGTGGTTGAATTATCAATAGACTTAAAGACTTTCAATCAGGAGGGACATTTGAATCATAAAATGAGAAAAATTAGTAAAGGATTATGTGTATTGCATGGAAAGGCAGGTAGGACACTGTGACAGTCTTGGAATACCCAGGACTGCTAGTCACCTTGTAACGCCCCCCTCCCACGCCTCCAGCAAAAGGGGGATTTGCTTGTGCTTAATTGGGCGTTAGATCTGACACCACCCGGGTGTTAGCCACACAAGCAGTCTCCTCTACACTGTGCCAGCCCATACTTTGCCTTGCAGGTTAACAATACGTAAACCCCAAATCCCCTTGAAACTTTCCCCCAAATAATGTTCAGCCCTTTATCTACTGAACACTCACAGAAATACCAGGTCTGCTGTCCCAGAGGAACAATGTACTCACCAGCTTGTCTGATTCAACTCAGGATCAGCAGCATGTAATATCACAGCACATCGTTATAATAGTGTAAACAACAATATGTTTATTAACAATGATTCAAAAGATGGTGAGCTAGGTTAAAGGATGGGGGAAGGGTTATGTATAAAACAAAATCATAACACACTTTCCAGAGATTAAACAGGCCATTTATTTAGATGCCTGAATATGGACCTGGGAGTCTAACTTTCAACACCTCTTTGTAAAAGAAATCTGGCAATTTGTCCTTTGGGTGCCTATCATCATGCTGCTGCCATTATGCAAAGTGATGAAGTGACAAGCTAAGATGCTAAAATGCCAGTACTTTGCCAACCATTTTAAATGGCAGGACACCTGCCTTTTCCAGATGCTTCACAGATGCAGCCATGTGGAACCTTCAGCAAATAAAGTCACACAAAAAATTAACCTTACGAAGAACTTGCGGGTTTCACTTAGGTTTTCTCAAGAGCAGCCAAAAATAAAAAATGCTATAGATTTATGACTCCCAAATACTTAACATTTTTTCATGCAAATGAACCCGCCGCCCATAAGGACACTGCTTTCTCCTAAATAACCTGGATTTTGGAAAAGAAAACAAATGTTATTTTCCAGCTGTTTAATTTTTACTAGCATGGCATCAATGGACAAGTTGCAAGAGCTCTTCCTACCAGAGAAATGCTTAGCAGACCTATAACTGTATGACAATATATGGGTATCTACATCCTATGCTCTGCTTTGTAAATTCTCACCATAACTATATGGAAGTGACAGGAACAGCATGCCTGTCATTATGCAAAAGTGAGTGAATGCAGAGAACAATTTCAAATAAATTCATTTTTACATGAGCCATTTAGAGTACTGTAAGCTGTTTCTAGAAAAATTTTACCTACGCCTAATAAAAACAGTTCTGGTATCTTTAGGTACCTCTTAACTATTGGTGCAGTTTCACCTGAACTGTAAAGAGAGGGGCTTACATCTGCCTGTTCTGTGATTTGGTGCTTCAGTGTCTATAGCCCAAAGTTACATTGGCCTTTTGGCTGCTGGGTACCACATTGCAAATTCATGCCTACCATGCTGTCCATTAGAAGCCGTAAGGATCAAATCCTGCTCCTCATACTCACACCTGCAGTCCCACTGAAGTCATTCATTTGAGTCAGGCACAGAAGATTTGGCCCTGTTACTTTTGAGTTGACTACTTTCCCATTTTTTCCCCTTCCATGAATTACGTAGCACTTAAAAATCCCAACTGAAATTGTATCTCCCCTGTACTAGGCATCTGCAATCCGCCACACATTGCTGGAGGTGCAGCAAAACTGGGCATCTCAGGCGTGACACTCCTCTCACTCCAACCAGTTTTACAAGAATGTAATTCCATCAACTTCAACTATAGTACTCCCAGTTTGGCACCAGTATGAAAAGGGTATTAGGAGAACCCTTTGTATCCAAAAGAAAGAGGGTTTAAGCAACATTTGACCTAGACTACAGCTGCAGTTTTCAATTTAAGTCCAAAGCAACATCTGTGCCAATGGCACAAACAGAAAGAACTTCTGGCTCAGAAAAGTGGATGTTCAGTTATCAAATGACAGCATAAAACACTTTGCAGTTCTTTAGCATTATTCACCTATCTCCAGGTGCTTCCCAGAAATGGTTAAGTGCCACTGCTTCCATTATACTGATGTGGTCACAGAAGTATGTCTACACTTCGAGCTCGGGGTGTGATTTCCAGCTTGAGGAGACATACTCATGCTAGCGCTCATCAAGCTAGCACACTAAAAATAGTATTGTAGCTCTGGTAACACTGGCACTAGCAATGGTGGCATGGGCTAGAAACTTGAGTACATACCCACAGGGTCCTGACAGGTTTGTACTCAGAGCAGCTAGCCCCTCACCACTGTCTATGCTACTGTGGACGCACTACTATTTTTGGAGTGCTAGCTTGATGAGAGCTAGCACAAGGAGGTCTCATCAAACTGGGAAGCACACCCCCAGCTCCAAGTACAGATATACCCTGTGGCAGAAAGAGAGAGAGGAGGGTCCAAATTTTCAAAATTGGCTTGTAATTGTGGGTGCCTCAACTTTTGGGTGCCCAATACGGGTTGCCAGGTGTCTGGTTTTTGACTGGAAAGTCCAGTAAAAAAGGGACCCTGACAGTGTCCAGTCAGCAGTGCTGACTGGACACGAGAAGTCCGGTTACCTGCAGTAACTGGCCTCCGCCACTGGGGGGCAGAAAGAGCAGCAGCTGCTGCTGGAGCCTGGAGGAGCATTTAGGAATGGATTCAGTGGTAGGGGTGCTGATGGCTTCCCTTTCTTACCCCAAGCACGGCTCCTGCTCCCCTGCCCCACTCACCCCCTCATCTCTGCTCAATTGGCCGGGGGAGGGAGGTGGAGCGAGCAGCAAGTGACAGTGGGGGTAGGAAGAGAAGCAAGAGGCGGGGCCTCGATGGAAAGAGCCAGAGCAGGCAGGAGAGGTTCCAGCATAGGGTGACCAGACAGCAAATGTAAAAAATTGGGATGGGGGGCGGGGGGTAATAGGAGCCTATATAAGAAAAAGACCCCAAAATCAGGACTGTCCCTATAAAATTGGGACATCTGGTCACCCTATTCCAGTGCTCAGTGTCCGGTCTTCACACATTCAAAAGTTGGCCACCCTACCAACACTAGATATAATAGAATATCAGGGTTGGAAGGGACCTCAGGAGGTCATCTAGTCCAACCCCCTGCTCAAAGCAGGACCAATCCCCAATTTTTGCCCCAGATCCCTAAATAGCCCCCTCAAGGATTGAACTCCACAACCCTGGATTTAGCAGGCCAATGCTCAAACCTCTGAACTATCCCTCCCCACTAAAGCAACTGCTGCCCCGTGTGAGGACTATCTAGGACTTGATTTTCAGAGGGACTCTGCACCCACAACTCCTACTGAAGCCGAGTGAAACTGGAGTGCCTAAGTCAAGAAAAGTCAAGCCCAAGCAGCCTGCTTGTCAAAGGAGCTGAGCATCTGCACTTCTTCTAGACTTCCACGGGGTTGGCGGGTACGCAGCACTTCCTAGAATCAAGCTCTAGGTCAGGCCCGCACAACATGCGGCCCCCGTGGGGTGTAGGCAAGCGGCGGGGTGGGGCAAGCCAATGGCTGGCTGGCCGGCCGGCCGGCGGGTGAGCGGGCAGGGTGGTGAAGAGGCCAGTGGCAGGGGGCAGGTGAGCTGGCGGCGGGGGAGGGGGGCTGAGGAGGCAAGCCAGCGGCGGGAGGCGAGGTGGGGGTGGGGGGCTGGCGAGCCGAGCAGGGTGGGCAGTGGCGGCAATACCGGATTTACCATGGTGCCACTGGTGCCAGGCCCATGGGTCCAAAGGGGCCCCGGCCTGCCCCGCTCTTCTCTGTCCCCCTGCTCTCTCCTGTGGGGGCAGAAGCTTGATGCTGCCAGCAGCTGAGGCTCCTGCTGCAGCCGGGCTCTGCTGGCAGCCAAGCTCCTCCCCCGCCTCTTCCCCCAGCATGCTACATTCCCTCCCCTCCCCGCCCCGCCCCCGCTGCTGCTTGCCGGCAGGAGGGAGGGGGAAGAGCGGACCCTCAGCATGCTCGCTGCTCCGGGGAGGAGGAGGAGGAGAGCGCGTGGCCTTGGGGGAGGGGCTGGAATCGGGGCATACCCCCTCCAGCCCCTGCCGTGAGCACCCCACGACCCCAGCCCCCTGCGCCCCCCTCACACACCCCAAGCCCCCTGCCCTGACCTGACCCCTGAACCCCCTCACACCTCCCCAGCCCCCTGCCCTGACTCCTGAACCCCCCTCACACCCCCCAGTCCTCTGCACCCCCTCACACACCCCCAGCCCCCTGCCCTGACCCCTGCACCTCCCCACATCCCCACCCCAATCCTGAGCACCAAACAGGAGCTTCCCCAGGTAAGCACTCCACACCCAGCCGGCGGGCGGGGTGGTGAAGAGGCCAGTGGCTGGGGGGCAGGTGGGGGGCTGAGGCGGCAAGCGGCGAGTTGGTGGCTGGAGGGGGCATCCATTTTCAGTATTTTAAATTTTTGTTACTGTGTTGTACTTAAAGTACTGTACAGGACCTTTTCAGGGGGAATAAGGCAAAACGCCACATTTATTAGTACTACATGTAATAATCAACACTATCATATGCATATGATATAAATATCACACTCATGCACTCACATACACACACACAAACACACTCCGTCTTGCTGTTGTTACCAACGAGTTGCTCCCCTTAACTTCATCGGCCAGGTGAGTTAGATGGGGGAGGGGTGGAGCCGGGCTTCTGCCGATCCGGATCGATGCTCCGATGTTGACAAGATGAAACCTAGGGTTCTTTGCAAGACACCTCACTTTTATAGCAGCTTCCCTCTTATGCAAATCTCCCAGATTTTGTGTCTCTTGGTGTGGGCTGGGGGTTGTCCCAATGCTGCAAAGAGGGTGTTGCCAAAGGAAGGTGCTTGCTTCTAACCCCCGAGGCAGTCAGTATGTCTGCTCTTCTCTAGTCAGCCCACTTGACAAGTTTGATTGTCCTTGGTTGTCCTTGACAAGTTTGATTGTCCTTGGCTCCCATCACCTCTCATAGAATCATAGAATATCAGGGTTGGAAGGGACCTCAGGAGGTCATCTAGTCCAACCCCCTGCTCAAAGCAGGACCAATCCCCAATTAAATCATCCCAGCCAGGGCTTTGTCAAGCCTGACCTTAAAAACTTCTAAGGAAGGAGATTCTACCACCTCCCTAGGTAACGCATTCCAGTGTTTCACCACCCTCCTAGTGAAAAAGTTTTTCCTCATATCCAACCTAAACCTCCCCCACTGCAACTTGAGACTCCTTGTCCTGTCCTCTTCTACCACTGAGAATAGTCTAGAACCATCCTCTTGGAACCACCTCTCAGGTAGTTGAAAGCAGCTACCAAATCCCCCCTCATTCTTCTCTTCTGCAGACTAAACAATCCCAGTTCCCTCAGCCTCTCCTCATAAGTCATGTGTTCCAGACCCCTAATCATTTTTGTTGCCCTTCGCTGGACTCTCTCCAATTTATCCACATCCTTCTTGTAGTGCGGGGCCCAAAATTGGACACAGTACTCCAGATGAGGCCTCACCAATGTCGAATAGAGGGGAACGATCACGTCCCTCGATCTGCTGGCTATGCCCCTACTTATACATCCCAAAATGCCATTGGCCTTCTTGGCAACAAGGGCACACTGTTGACTCATATCCAGCTTCTTGTCCACTGTCACCCCTAGGTCCTTTTCCGCAGAACTGCTGCCTAGCCATTCGGTCCCCAGTCTGTAGCGGTGCATTGGGTTCTTCTGTCCTAAGTGCAGGACCCTGCACTTATCCTTGTTGAACCTTATCAGATTTCTTTTGGCCCAATCCTCCAATTTGTCTAGGTCCCTCTGTATCCTATCCCTGCCCTCCAGCGTATCTACCACTGCTCCTAGTTTAGTATCATCCGCAAATTTGCTGAGAGTGCAATCCACACCATCCTCCAGATCATTTATGAAGATATTGAACAAAACTGGCCCCAGGACCGACCCTTGGGGCACTCCACTTGATACCGGCTGCCAACTAGACATGGAGCCATTGATCACTACCTGGTGAGCCCGACAATCTAGCCAATTTTCTACCCACCTTATAGTGCATTCATCCAGCCCATACTTCTTTAACTTGCTGACAAGAATACTGTGGGAGACCGTGTGAAAAGCTTTGCTAAAGTCAAGAAACAATACATCCACTGCTTGCCCTTCATCCACAGAACCAGTAATCTCATCATAGAAGGCGATTAGATTAGTCAGGCATGACCTTCCCTTGGTGAATCCATGCTGACTGTTCCTGATCACTTTCCTCTCGTGTAAGTGCTTCAGGATTGATTCCTTGAGGACCTGCTCCATGATTTTTCCAGGGACTGAGGTGAGGCTGACTGGCCTGTAGTTCCCAGGATCCTCCTTCTTCCCTTTTTTAAAGATTGGCACTACATTAGCCTTTTTCCAGTCATCCAGGACTTCCCCCGTTCGCCACGAGTTTTCAAAGATAATGGCCAATGGCTCTGCAATCACAGCTGCCAATTCCTTTAGCACTCTCGAATGCAACGCGTCTGGCCCCATGGACTTGTGCACGTCCAGCTTTTCTAAATAGTCCCTAACCACCTCTTTCTCCACAGACGGCTGGCCACCTACTCCCCATGCTGTGATGCCCAGCGCAGCAGTCTGGGAGCTGACCTAGTTCGTGAAGACAGAAGCAAAAAAAGCATTGAGTACATTAGCTTTTTCCACATCCTCTCTCACTAGGTTGCCTCCCTCATTCAGTAAGAGGCCCACACTTTCCTTGGCTTTCTTCTTGTTGCCAACATACCTGAAGAAACCCTTCTTATTTCTCTTAACATCTCTTGCTAGCTGCAGCTCCAGGTGTGATTTGGCCCTCCTGATTTCATTCCTACATGCCCGAGCAATATTTTTATACTCTTCCCTGGTCATTTGTCCAATCTTCCACTTCTTGTAAGCTTCTTTTTTATGTTTAAGATCCGCAAGGATTTCACCGTTAAGCCAAGCTGGTCGCCTGCCATATTTACTATTCTTTCGACACATCGGGATGGTTTGTCCCTGTAACCTCAATAGGGATTCCTTGAAATACAGCCAGCTCTCCTGGACTCCTTTCCACTTCATGTTATTCCCCCAGAGGATCCTACCCATCAGTTCCCTGAGGGAGTCAAAATCTGCTTTCCTGAAGTCCAGGGTCTGTATTCTGCTGCTTATCTTTCTTCCCTGTGTCAGGATCCTGAACTCAACCAACTCATGGTCACTGCCTCCCAGATTCCCATCCACTTTTGCTCTCCAAGGGTTGCAGCTGTCTGGAGGTGCCTGCCTTCCACGCCTTCCTCATTCACACCTCATTCATTCAACAGGGCAATTGATTACAAAGTGGCGGGGGGGGGAGGGAAGAGGAGATCTTATTCTACTTCTAGCAAAAATACATTTTTCTTTTACCTTAATTATACTACCTTAGGGGCCTGCTATAACATAGTACCAAGGTTCAATACAAAGTCATATAAAAGTTATACAAAAATGCATAATGCAGAGATTTATCTACAAGTGCATTGATTGACTGCTGTGTGCAGTAATATAGTGACCCCTGGGTCTTTGAATGAGGCTTTATACTTGGGGAAGGCGAGGGGGCGTGCGGCGAGCCGGGGGCAAGCGGGTGGGCAAGCGGCGGATGGGCGAAAAAGGCAAGCAGTGAGCCAGCAGGGGATCTAGGGGCGGACATGCAGGTTTCTGGCAGGGGAGGGAGGAGATGAAAGGAGGCGAGTGGTGGGTGGGGGATTGACTAGGAGGGACACAGCAAGCCAGCAGGGGGCTGGGGGGTGAAGAGGGGTGTGATGGTGGGGCTGAGCGAGGATGGGGGGGTCCTATTTTACTGCTGTGATCTGGTCACCCTATGCATGCCGTTTCTTTCCCCCTCTACAGGCTTACACACACCATCAGTGCCTTGTTAGTGTGCTATGCGCCGTAAGATCTCTCTTCTCTTTGTGTGTGACTGAGAGTGTTTCCCTTGTGTGTGAATTTATTCAATACAATCTAGAGCTTCATAATGGATACCCTGAGAGAAAAGAAAAAGAGAAAAATAGAATCAGAGCACAGAGTTTTTAACACTGAATGGACGAATAAATACTTATGTACTGTTTCCAAAGACAAAATACTGTGCCTCGTGTGTCGCGAAACGTTAGCCGTTTTCCAAAAGAATACAACCTTTGGCGGAACTTTGAAACTAAACATCCCAATCTCGCCAAATTGAACCCAAATGAAAAATAATTAAAGCAGCCAATTTAGCGAAAAACCTTTGTGGAGAACAGCAAATTTTCTAGAAAGTGAGCACTGAGAACGATACGGTTACTAAAGTAAGCTTTCAAATTTCTAAGGAAATTGCTGCTGCTGAGAAATGCTTCACAGAAGGCGAGTTTTTAAAAAGGTATTGATTGCTGTATCTGAGTTATGTCCAGAGAAGAGGGGAATATTTGAGAATGTCAGTCTGTCACGCATGACTGTACAGAGAAGAATAGCTGACTTTTCTACCAATCTAAGTGACCAGTTAAAGCAGAGAGTCAGTGAATTCTGCTTTTACTCCCTAGCTATGGATGAAAGCACCGATTTAAAAGACACTGCCCAAATTCTTATTTTTATTAGAGGTATTGATAAAAACTTTGAAATTACTGAAGAACATGTGCTCCGTGACAGGTCGCACAACCGGCAAAGAAATCTCCAGTAAAGTGATAAAGTCTATGAATGATAAATAGAGATTAGATTTCACAAACTTGGTGGTCATTTGTACGGATGGTGCTTCAGCTATGTGCAGAAAAAATGTTGGAGCAGTTACTCTTCTTGAAGAATTTATTGGGAGACAAATCACCAAACATCACTACATTATATATCAGCAGGTTTTGTGTAGCAAAGTCTTAAAATTTGAGCATGTAATGTCAGTGGTAGTTTCCATTGTAAACTACATCCATTCTAGAGGACTAAAACATAGGACATTTTGAGCTTTTCTTGAAGGGGTAGACGCCGAGTGCAGCAACTTTATCTACCCTACGGAAGTGAGATGGTTGAGTCGAGGAAGAGTGCTCCAGTGTTTCATTGCTTTGAAAGACGAGGTAGCAAAATTCCTAGAAAATAGGCCAATAAAACTCCCAGAGCTTGAAAATGAGTCCTGGAATCAAGATCTCTTTACCTTTTGTGATGTTACAGCGCACCTGAATTATCTCAACATTCAACTTCAGGGAAAAAAATCAACTTATATTTCAAATGTGTGCAGCAGTGAAAGCTTTCAAAATGAAACTGAAACTTTTCAGAAGTCAGCTGTCAAAAGGCGAAATGTGTCACTTTACCACTTGTGCATAGCATATCCCTCAGCACAAACACACCGTTAGAAGAAAAAATACGCAAAGCACATTAATCTTTTGATTGAAGAATTTGACAGAAGACTTACTTTGTCTAAAGAAGACGACGTCCAGTTGAAGCTGATTGAATATCCCTTTTCTGTGGATCCAGAGGAAGTGCCACTAGATTTGCAGTTGGAGGTTATTGAACTTCAGTGTTCGGCAGCTAACCGAAATTAGCACAGAGAAAGCAGCCTGCAAGACTTCTACAAAAGTCTGGACAATGAAAAATACAAGAATCTTATCAAGTTGCACTGAAAACGTTCAGCATTTTTGGAAGCATTTACATATGTGAACAAGCATTTTCCATCATGAACATGAATAAAAACAAGCAAAGTTCTTCTCTGATTGACGACCATTTGGAAGACATTATGAAAATATCCACTTCAAATATGACCCCAAATACGACAAGCTTGTTGCCGAAAAGAGATGTACTATCTCTCATTAAGTTTGCAAGGTAATTATGAAAAGTACAAATGTTTTCTTTCAACGGAACAGGTGTTTTTCATTTTTCCATGATTCATTAAAAAAATTAAAATTAAAAAAACCGTTTGCTTTAATTGAAAAATTCTTAAAGTATTACCCCTCCCCCCACCTTCCTTTTCGGCCCACAGTTCGGCAGGGCGGGGCTGAGGAAGGAGGGTTTGTTTCCACAGGGCAGGTGGCACGGGGGCGGGGGGTTGTTTCGGTGGGGCCAAGCGGCGCTGGGATGGGGGGGTTTCGGCGGGGCCGGGGGGTTTCGGACCTCAGCTCTTTTCTTTGGAGTAATATGGCCCTCGTCACTTTATGAGCTGTGAAGGCCTGCTCTAGATGTTGAAAACTGTACCCAAAATTAGAGGCCTCTTGAAAATTTGATCCTAAGTGACTTTCCCAAGATCACACAGTAGATCATTTGTAGGGAATGTAATCCTGATCTCCTGACTCCAGTTCTAACTTTCAGATAATACTCTTTCCCCTGTCTCACATGACCCTGGTGTTCTCAAATTCTTGTTATTTTGAAAACCTAAGAGACTAACTTTTTGAGAGGTGTTAAGGAAAAGTTAGCACATGTGACTCCATTTTGGTTTGGGGCCCACCATTGTCTAAAAGCAAGCACATCATGCATCAGGAGGAGTGTTCCTTAGATACTGCATTCCTGTGAAAATCCTCCTCCTTGTCTCCAGCCTGCCTTGACTCCCGGTATCTGTTCTTTGTCTGTCTCTAACTCCCTATCTCCTGGCCTTTGATGTGAGGCCTCCCATCCTGATAATAAAAGTTACTGATGCATCGCTTTAGGACCATGCTTTGTAATTAACATACTAGTTTAGCACGAGGAATGCACCAAGCAGGGATAGGTGATAGATAAGAAAAGGGTTTGTTTATTGGCTAAGGTTTCCGATGCACGAGGGCAACATGCTTTGCTAAAAGGTATATAACCTTTGTATAATCTGTATTCGGGGTCCCCTCCTGGCTAGCAGGGGGGCACCATGCTCGAGCGTAATAAACTTAGTGTTTTTTGGGAACTCTGCAGTTGTGGACTTTGTTTATGTGCCTCAGCCTAGATTCGAACTGTGCGTGACCTACCAGGTGTAATTCGTAGCATTTGTGTGCGTGTCCTACCAGGTCTAATTTGTAACAGTTTTGGCGACCACGAAGGGACTCTAGGCTCGCCCCAACAAGCCAGACTACACTCTTCCTCTCGGACAGCTCCAGCCGGCATAGGGTGAGTTCACCTTTGAAAACTCCGAGGAAGGGGGGTGTGAGCCATCGCTTAGGCGATAAGGTGGCACATTTGGTGTCCTTTTGGTAGCCCAATATGGGTTCTGGGCAGAGTGTAAGTAAGGGGACCCCTTTGGCTGAAATTCTCGAGAATTGGGGGAATACTTCTGGTACCCATGCGTTAGGTTAAAAAAAAAAAAAAAAGCTGTAATCTTCTTCAAGGTTGAGTGGCCAGCACTAACAACTCAAACACCTTTCGAATGGCCACCGGATGGTTCCTTTGCTGGGGAAAAATTAACAGCGCTTAGGAAAAGGCTGGAGAACAAAGCTCCAGCCCAGATGCATTATTGGTATGTATGGGACAACTGGGCTTATGCGCATGCGAAAGGACGTCCTCTTTCCTCCTCCTTTTCTTATTCATCTCAGGGGTCTCCAGCCCCGCTCTGTGCTATGCCTGCATCTGCTCCTCCTCCGGCTTACCCTCGGCTTTCTGACTTATGCCCGTCACCTCCTTACTTGCCAATTGGCCGTGTGTTCTGTCCAGGTGACAAGCCTCACGGGGGAGGACTCGGGTAGCCCTTGTGAGTGAGAATATTTAAGAGAAGAGACCAGGAGTGCTGGGGGGCTAGTTAAGAAGCCCACCCTCCTTGTTAAATTGGTAGTGAAACAAAGCTGGTGCTCATGGAAGGGACAGTTCAGAGAAAAAAAACAGGATCGGGCCCAAGCAGGCAGGAAACAGAGAGAGAGATTGGAAAACAGATTAAAAAACTTGGAGGTCATAGTGAAAAAGGAGGAGTAAATAATTACAGGAATGGGAAACGTAAATCCGGGAATAATACTTGGAATGGTAAAATCTAAGTTATTTGGGTGTGGTTTTGGGAGATAAGCAAGTGATTTAAGAAAGAAAAGTGAGAAGTTAACTCTGTAGTTGCTGGAAAAAATTAAGCAGTTAAACTTTGTGAAATACTGGAAAAAAAAATTCTTGGTTTCTTTGCAGCCATTTTGAGGAAAATGGGCCCTTTTCCAAAGGAATGCAATTATACAGTGCTACTTAATTAATATCTTGTTAGGCTTCAAGGGGCTACAATAGGTGGAGTCTTCCTTTTCAGGTCACTGTGTGTTTGACAACAGGAGTTAAAAGTAAAAGGCAATCAAAAGTCTGGTAAAGTTTATTGTGCCCTTTTTAAAGTAAGAATCTTTAAGCTGTGAATCCAAAGGCAAGCCGGAAAGCATTTGTTTTAATGTAAATTGCCTAACTAATAAGGTAGAAGCCACTAAAACCTGGGCTGCCTATGAAACAAATACAAGAAAATATGCGTAATTCCTCTGTTTTGCCTGCAATTAACAAGGGTATTTGTATAAAAAGAAAATATTTTAAGCAATGACTAACTGCCCAGAAGGCGTAGATCTATGTTCTTTTTGTCTTTCAGAAAATCAAAGAAAACTGATGCCAGCTAAAAAGCAATTCAACATATAAATTTACTGGCGCAATAGGAATTCTGTTCTGTGTTCTATGTGTCCTGTCTTGTGGTGTTTGTCTTGTGGCCAGAATTGCTGTGTTTAATTTTTCATAGGACAGTTTAGTTTAAAACTAAATAAAAGGGTTAAATCAAAATGCAGATATTTGTTTTATTCAACTTGGAATACAAAGTGTTTGGATAATATCAGAAAAATGTGATATACTTAAGTTTAAGTAAGTTTAAAAGTTTAAAAAAAAATGTCATTGGCCAGATCTTTTAATTGAAAAAAATTGTTGTTAAAATTCACACACCAACAGTCTTTGAAAGCAATGACATGAAAGGTTAACCCACTCCCCATATTATACATGAGATCCTTCTGGCTACTTCAAATTTCTAGCCAGAAGGCTGGGAAGGGAGGAAAGCTATTGGACACCAGAGGTTGTACCAAGTGGACTCCTCAAAAGTGGGTGTGCTTGTCGTGGCTTGTTGCTCCAAAGCTCTGTAATAAAGTCATTTTCCTAGAAGGGTGTATGTGGCATACATTAAACAATAAGACTAAAGTGCTGTATAATAGGCAATGTACATGTGTTCATTTTTAAACAAAGGTGTGTGAGTGGAAAGTGAAAGTTTCCTTTGCAGGTTAATAAAAGCCAAGAAGGGGAAGAGAAATAAAACAGAGGACGAGCTAATTCAACGCTGTAGCTGGCAGGCTCGGTCCAAAGATAAGACGCTGGCCTACCCAAGGACACTACTCACAGCTAGGATTTGGCTAACAGCCAAGAAAGAGGGGGGCTTGAATGTGCCCAAGCAGCTGTGAGATCTGCAACACACTGCCAGACATTAATGAAATGTGTTAGGTCTCTGTATTTACAGATGAAAAGAGTCCTGCTTCAAGAATCCTGAGCAAACCTGCCATTTGTTAAAACCAAGTAACTGGGTCTACATAAAAGTCCATCAACAAAAGACTACTCTGGCCCCATGCTGGAAAGGCCCTTATTAAGTCCTGCTAACTACCAACACCGCTGTAAAGTGCCAAGAACTGACTGCCTGAACCCATGCTTCTTACTGCAAAAAAGACACCTCCACCTCAAGATGACTTCACTTTGACTACTAATCAGCCTCTCCCTCCTTCTGTTTTTTTTTTCTTTCCTCCTTTTGGACAGCAAGGAAAAGGACAAGGTGAAGTGCTAGTAACCTCTCCCTTGTCCACTGACAGAGCTAACCTGCATTCAGTATTTGCTAAAGAAACCAAAGCACTACAGGGCGACGTGCTAGTAACCTCTCCCCTGTATAATGCAAAACCATGACTGTTCCAAGAGAAAAGAAGGAACGCCTGCTCTGCTGAAACCACCAAGATCCAAGGATTCCTGACTGCAAAAGGCACTGAAAATTGGCCTTGGTGGCAAAGACGGAGCATTGTACATTGGCAGGAAGGGAGTTGCGGAATGTATTCTTGGGAATGTGGAGTGAAGTGGTGGGGTGGGTTTATTCCAGGGGCTGGAATCTGTGCTTGTGGGCAAGTATAAATACCAAAAACGCCTTACTGCTACGAACATTACTCCCACCATCTGCCACCACTCCTTTGCAGGTAAAGGTTCCTGGATCCATCATAGCTACGTTAAGTTGGCGCTGGGACCCCACCTAACCCTGACAAGCCATTGGACAAGCCACTTCACAAATGAACACCACGACCAACCCATGGACTAAGCTTTCCAGCTATTGGAACCTTTACAGCCCACCAGGACTTCTTGTGTTCCTGTTTATCGGACTTACATTGGTGGTGTTGTTTTTTGTATGGTATAGAGGAGAATGCCGACATTGGTATGGTTTGCCTGGGGGGTTCTTCTCCCTATTCCCAAGTCCGGTACAAGGATGGGAGAGCAATAGCTTCTTGAATTTAACCCGCGCTATCAAACAGAGTGTAAATCAAACGCAGCATTGAATTTGTATTCATACCCCCACATATTTGGGTCAGGGGATCCCATTGGTAGGGGTACCTATTCCCCTTAATCGAACACTCCAAACTAAGCTATGGGCAAACACTACATTTAACTGGAATGTTACAATCCAAATATGGTCTATTGATATGGTGGCCCAGGGTAATTATGCTTTATGTGTGTCACGATGTAAGGGCATAAAAAACACAGTTTTTGTAAGAAATTTTGTGGGGTGCAAGGACACCACCCAAATCAGCTCTGGTGCGGGAGGCCTCTCCACCTACTCCAGGACCCCGTGGCCAGTCCCCGAGGGGTCTGGTTGGTATTGGTTATGCAATCACATAGCCTATAAGGTTCTCCCAGCAAACTGGTGTGGTACATGTACCTTAGGGGCTATAGTACCCGCCGTGACAGTACACCAGACCCTGACCCAGGGAGAGATCCGCAATCTAGTATGAAGGGACCGACGAAGTATTCCTTTAAACCCCCTTTCTCAACGGCCCAGAGGCTTTCACTCCTTTGTGCGATGGTTTCTGCCATGGTTAGAAGTAAGCGAGCTAGAGAAAGCTATAGTTAACATTTCAGCTGCTTTAAAATTAATGGCAAATGCAACTGCAGATGCCTTATCTACCCTTCAAATTGAAGTAACTCAGCCTTCCCAAACTACATTGCAAAACCACCTAGCCCTGAATTATCTCTTTGCAAACCAGTTTGTGCCCTAGTTAACTCAAGCTGTTGTGTATTTGTAAATCAGCAGCACAGGGTGAAAACTAATATCCACATCCTCATGCAGCATGCAGCCCTATTCCACCATGCCAGCCTCAACAATACCAGCACTGGGTTCCAGGAGGTCTGGAACTGGCTCACCTCATGGCTACCGGATGTGGGGGCTTGGGGACGGTGTATTTTGTATTTCATCCTTTTGGCTGTTATTGCTTTTGTGTTATTTTTTGTATGCCTACAATGTTGTGGTATGTGCTATCAGCAACTGCTAACCCTGGGTTACTCAGCCCCGATATAGCTTACTGATGTACAAAAAAAAAGGGAGGACTATTAAGGAAAAGTTAGCACATGTGACTCCATTTTGGTTTGGGGCCCACCATTGTCTAAAAGCAAGCGCATCATGCACCAGGAGGAGTGTTCCTTAGATACTGCATTCCTGTGAAAATCCTCCTCCTTGTCCTGCTGCGAATTATACCTGGTAGGCACGCACACAACTGCTGCGAATTATATCTGATAGGTCACGCACAGTTAGAATCTAGGCTGAGGCACATAAACAAAGTCCACAACTGCAGAGTTCCCAAAAAACACTAAGTTTATTACGCTCGAGCATGGTGCCCCCCTGCTAGCCAGGAGGGGACCCCGAATACAGATTATACAAAGGTTATATACCTTTTAGCAAAGCATGTTGTCCTCGTGCATCGGAAACCTTAGCCAATAAACAAACCCTTTTCTTATCTATCACCTATCCCTGCTTGGTGCATTCCTCATGCTAAACTAGTATGTTAATTACACAGCATGGTCCTAAAGCGATGCATCAGTAACTTTTATTATCAGGATGGGAGGCCTCACATCAAAGGCCAGGAGATAGGGAGTTAGAGACAGACAAAGAACAGATACCGGGAGTCAAGGCAGGCTGGAGACAAGGAGGAGGATTTTCACAGGAATGCAGTATCTAAGGAACACTCCTCCTGGTGCATGATGTGCTTGCTTTTAGACAATGGTGGGCCCCAAACCAAAATGGAGTCACATGTGCTAACTTTTCCTTAACAGAGGTGAAAAAGCCTAGGTGCATTTTTTGTTCTTGGTCAACACGGATTCATGCATACAGTAAATTAAAACAGCAACAATAACAATGTAAAGGAAAAACACATAAAACACGGAGATATGAATATGAGACAGTGACACCTATCTCCACACTGGGCCAACCAGTGTGGAGAAACTTTATTACATTATTGTACCGATTTGTACAATACCCCAGCACTGAAAATGAGATTAAAGCCTCTCCCATACTTCCATTGTGTCACCTACTGTATAAATTGTGGCTACTCAAAACAGAGAATGAGATTGCATACTTAGGCACAATTATAGTGATGAACAGCAGCAAGTTCATTTCCATATTTCCGCAGCCACTCTAGACGAGGATTAGGATTGAAGCCCAAGGAAGGGGAATGCAGAGCTATCTGAAGGATGAGTGGGAGAATGTACACTAGCACAAATGAGGGAGCTGAAATGTCTCATTATCAGCCCTTTCAATGTGCTGCAGCCATTGAATGAGGGAGAGAACGAAAGAGCTTCTACTAATGTGCTCCAGACTTGCCTAATGAGAACAGACACACAGAAGGGTAATTTCATTCATTTTCACCAGCAGGCTTAGAAATGGACAGAGACATACTGAAAGTAAGAGACAAAATATGAAATGAAAAAAGATGAATAGATCTGGTTAGCCATTCACTATCCACTGGGGTGAGGGTTATGGCAGCAGAGGATAGGAAAAATACTTTCCAAGTAGTAATAATTGATAAGCCTATGTGATGCATTTCTAGCAATATTTCAGAGTAGCAGCCGTGTTAGTCTGTATTTGCAAAAAGAAAAGGAGTACTTGTGGCACCTTAGAGACTAACAAATTTATTTAAGAATAAGCTTTCGTGAGCTACATCGTGCATCCGATGAAGTGAGCTATAGCTCATGAAAGCTTATGCTCAAATAAATTTGTTAGTCTCTAATGTGCCACAAGTACTCCATTTCTAGCAATGCACTTTGTTAAACTTTAAAAAGATCAGCTTCCTTTCACTGAGCTGCTTGCCCAGTTGGCTGCACTGAAAATTCACTCACTGTTCTGCCATTTGCAAGCTGTTTGCACTTTAAAATGGAAATCAATTTTCCTTCCTTTAGCATATTTTGTTGCCGATAATGTTGGAGAAAATTTCTGGCTAATTAGAGAGATGGTGAGAAAAGAAAATGAATCAGAAGAACCATTTGTTTCCAGGGAAGCAGCCTCACTTTAGCTCCATCCAGCTTTCTTTTACAGGACTTGAAGGACTGGAAGGATTTAGACATCTGGTCCAAGTTTCTCATTTGGCCCACCTTGATTATCATGCACATTGTAGGGAGAGTGGTCACTTTGGATAAGCTATTACCAGCAGGAGAGTGAGTTTGTGTGTGTGTGTTTTTTGGGAAACGGGGGGGGGGGGGGGTGAGAAAACCTGTATTTGTGCTGGAAATGTCCCACCTTGATTTTCATGCACGTTGTAAGGAGAGTGGTCACTTTGGATAGGCTATTACCAGCAGGAGAGTGAGTTTGTGAGTGTGGTTTTTGGAGGGGGGTGAGAGAACCTGGATTTGTGCAGGAAATGGCCCACCTTGATTATCATACACATTGTGAAGAGAGTGGTCACTTTGGATGGGCTATTACCAGCAGGAGAGTGAGTTTGTGGGGGGGGGGCGGAGGGTGAGAAAACCTGGATTTGTGCTGGAAATGGCCCAACTTGATGATCACTTTAGATAAGCTATTACCAGCAGGAGAGTGGGGTGGGAGGAGGTATTGTTTCATGGTCTCTGTGTATATAATGTCTTCTGCAGTTTCCACAGTATGCATCCGATGAAGTGAGCTGTAGCTCACGAAAGCTCATGCTCAAATAAATTGGTTAGTCTCTAAGGTGCCACAAGTCCTCCTTTTCTTTTTGCGAATACAGACTAACACGGCTGTTACTCTGAAATGTGAGAAGTGTACCTTTAACCAGAGCAGCATTCAGAGGATTGTTAATGGGCTGTGTATTTTGCAACCCACAGCTCAGTCTGTCCTGCAATGTGCTATGCTATTTTTCTTATATAGATCTGATCCAGAACCCATGGAAGTCAATGGAAAGATTCCCATTGACATCAATTCGTTTTGGACCAGGCCCATGGCTGCAAGAAGTACTGCTTTGCCCCTATATGCATGATGTCACAATGCATCCATTTACCACGTTCACCTGCCTGCAGCTAATTCTGCATGCTCAAAGACACCTAACACATGAAAATCCTCTTTGGACTAGAGACCTTTTCAAATATTGAAGGGAGAACACCCAGGTGGAATTCCTATCTCTTTTCCTTTTGTTGTCATGGACGCTGACTGCTGGAATATGCACTGACTGTAGCTCCAGCGAGTTGTTACATGTAGCATTAATTGTTAACACAGCTGGGCAAAAACAAAACAAAAAACCAATCCCACAAATACCAATTTCACGCACACAAACATTGGAATAATTTTCTTTCTCAACAAAGCAAAATGTTGAGATTTCAGTTTCCCTAGGCACAGCATGATGTGGGTGCCATGATGCCACTTATGATGGTAGCAGCAGAGATGCTCACCTTAGGAGGGGACATGGTGCGTATGGGGAGTTAGAAGTTTGAAACACTTGACTTTCTTTTACATATTGTGCCTCACAAATAGCAACCTTGCCTGTAGCCATGCTAGGCTACAGCCTCTACGATACTCAGCCTCCAAGAGGCAGATCTTCTGCAAACGATGCAGTAATGCTGGCCAGAAAAAGTCTTGTCTGTTCTATGATCTCTTTTGCAGAAGTTTTGCTTTTGCAGTATCACCTAAAGGAATGATGTGATTCAAAATACCCACTTTGTATACTGGTCTCTGTACAGTCCTTGTGTTTGAGGTATCAAACATTTTGGCTCCTCTTTGGATGATGTTATGCTGGGGGATGAGGGTGCGGGAAGCAGTGCCTGGACAGTCTCTGTAATCATATAATATGTGCGCAGCTCGTTTGCATTGGGAACTGCAAGAAATCTGTGCTGATTTGTTTGTAATCACTCACCAGAGCAACAATTACTTCACTGAAGACATTAACACAGTTAATTAACAGAGACAAAATCCGAATGTTAAGAGCTACAGCAATAAGCACATTTTAAAGAGGAACTTCATAGTGTCCCTGGTAACTTTCTGAATTGTATTTTCCATTTTGCAAGCTATTATTTGATCGTGCAGTGAAGTCCTGTTTGTTATCAGAGTCTGTTGCCATAGAAATGACTGAAATATCACAAGTTAAGCATTATGACCTCTATTTCCCAAACAAATAAGCTGCTTTTCCCTGTGCAAAGGGACTGGAAATGGTACTTAGGCTGCTCTCAGATCTGCTCTCCATTTTCCAACTGCTCTGAGCAATGTGGTTAGCTTGTAAACAAACAGGAAGGACAAGCTTGAAGGTGCAGCCTTATTGTATACAAAGAAGTTGGAGTTTTGGCCATTGCAGTCATTTGGAGCCCGATTCCGCCACACCCAACACATGCCGAGTAGTTGTCACATTGGAATCACTAAAGAAGAGGGGCAGAATCTGAGCCTTAGGACGTGGTTGTGGCCTTCATGAGCAGAAGGGGTGAAAGTGAAGCATGAGTATGCTCCACACCCAGCCACAGGACCAGCTCTCTTGTCTAGTGTGAAACAGGGTGGGCCCCACCTCCTCTAAAGAGGAGAGTGTCATTGTAAGTGTTTACTTCGGAGTCAC
Organism: Natator depressus; assembly: GCF_965152275.1. Classification (NCBI taxonomy): domain Eukaryota; kingdom Metazoa; phylum Chordata; order Testudines; family Cheloniidae; genus Natator; species Natator depressus. Next base: position 306,307,427 of record NC_134234.1, read on the forward strand.
AACATTTGAGCAAATGGCTACCGTGCCGCAACTGCATGGATCTGCAACTGCACGGGTGTGCACCTTGTTCCCCAGGAACGTGAGCAGCAAGATAAATGCAAGGTGGGACATCACTGATTCCTCATGGTGAGACAAAGATAACTGTTTCCCAAGAACAAACACTACCTTGATCACTTTCCTGTGAAAGTAGATGCTTTATGAAGAACAAAAACGAACTGTTTAAAAAGCTTGACTTTATTCTTATGCTCCATTTAACACCAAACTCAGTCATACAGATTTAAGTTTTCAAGACCAGAACCATTCCTGGTGTTTGAAAATAGGTACATTTTCCTGATTTATTTGGGCTGAAAAGCAGACAGCTTCTATGCTCCTATAGAAAGGGAACGGAAAATGGGCAGAAATAAATAATTATTGCATTTCCTCTTTTTCACTGGAAGCTGTTGTTTTTTTAAACACACTTTCTTAGCATTTTGCATGTAAAATGAAGATCAAACACAGCCATTCTTCCTTGCATACTGCACAGTTTTCCTGTTTCTGATTTTCAAACCACACCTACCTGGGTAAAAGGAAGTTGGAATTGTGCCCACTTTTCAGTATCAGAATTCCTCTACAATGCATACAAATAAGAGGCACAGCAATTTCCATAAGACAAGGAACTAGGGCTATATCCAGCCACTCCTCCCTTCAGTTACACTGCTAAATTGTTGACAAATAAGCAGTGGTTACAAGAGCTTCCTTATGTGGTGAGCCTAAAAGACTAAAGTTAGGCCCTGACTTCATGGTCTCCCGCCATACCAGCTACAGCTGTGAATTTACAAGTTAAGCAGAGTTGGGCTTGGTTACTGATTTCATGGCACATCTCTAAAAAACAAGTAGCTGCTGTAGGAAGGTGTGCTGGGGACTGGCACTTCTCCCTGAGTCATTGCTGAACCACTGAGCTGCAGACATAACCAAATTTCTTCTCACAGAATAACTATGGCATTTTCGAAAGTGTGTTAGCCCTAGTATCTTGGCCAAATTCTTCCTGCCTATATTCCCAATATGGTCTCAGCAGCATTCTGTCTTCACCCTGTGTCTTAAACTACTGCCTAGTGTTACTGCATGCTGATAAACAATGTGTTATGTTCTGCCCAAGAAGTAGCTGCACTCCAGTGACAGCTGAAGTAATTTCTCCATCTATGGTTTGCAAAGTATTTTGGAATCTTTATGGATGAAAGGCCCTGTATTAATGGAAGGTATCATGTCACAATTGCCATCTCACTCAACAATATATCAAGATACGGAGTTCCTACATAAGTATATTTTTGTTTCATAACATTAAATGTATTTAAGATGGTTGGTTAAACTGAAAGCTCCGCAGGGTGGAGACTGGATCTTCTCATGTCTTGTGCAGCATCAAATTTGTTAAGCATTGTTGCTGCTTTACAAATAAGTAATAATAATAGAATATTTTTGCTTAGAACTCTAACATGCAGACTTCATTCCTCCTCTATGTTCTTAACGCCCTTGCATATCTATATGTAATTTATAACCATACAATTATAACTCAGACGAAGATCTGTAGCAAGGTCCTCTGATTTGGACCCAATATACTATAATATCATTTTTGCCTTACATTTTTGCCAGTAATTTTGATGGTCTTTCTCTTCACAGTGTTGGTGTTGCAATAAGAAGTTTTCCAAATGACAATCAAATAGCATAGCAGTGGAATTCAGTCCTGGTGTTGTGATATGTGCATTGCTTATTAGATAAGATACAAATTTTGCTTAATGAACAACATGCACAGTCATGCCTAATCCTTGAAGTGAAGCCTTTGTCTATCTCAGATAAAGACAGCAATGTGACTAACGGGTGTCCTTAACTTGTCTGATATTGTGATAAGAGTAATTAGCTCCCGGGAGTTAATCAGTGGCTTTACAACAAGCAGCAGGCGAGACTTCTCTGATCATGCATTAGGCACATGCACATGCATTAGTCTCTCTTGTAATCCACACACTGTGATTTATGTGATCTCTTAATCTAGGAAGAAGTTTAAGGGTCCTGCAATGGGAAATCTCAATAGTCATTCCGTAGTTCTTATCCAAACTATGCTTAGTCCTGCCATCAACCCCCACTCAAAGTTTCCTTTGACTTCAGTGGGAGATCTGCACATGCACCTACAGCAGAATCAGGCCCAGACTAATATTGCAACAGGTGGAAGCTTTCTGTTCCCAGACAAAGCTGGTACAATAGTGTCCCTCTCTCTATATTAAAAAAAAGCATTTTCTCCCTTTAAGTATCTATATCTCAATATTTAGCTGCAAGCGCAATATGTAAGTCAATAGAAGGCAATAAAACATTAAGGGCTAAATTTTGCCCTCACATACACCCAAAGCATCCCAAGGGAAGTCAGTGGGGATGTACTTAAGAATGGCCATACTGGGTCAGAGCAAAGTTCCATCTAGCCCAGTATCCTGTCTTCTGACAGTGGCCAATGCCAGGTGCCCCAAAGGGAATGAACAGAACACGTAATCATCAAGTGATCCATCCCCTGTCACTCATTCCCAGCTTCTAGCAAAAAGTCAGTGCAAGTCAGTGCAAACTCTGACACTTCACTCATAACCGTGAGAACTAGAGAGCGTTTAAAAACCCTGACCTGCTGCAAAGTTCTGGGGGGGCAACTCAGACTGGTAAAGAGTTACGTCACCTTTTACCCTGTAACCCTGAGTGCCTTATGATGTCTCACCACTGACACTTTCTGCTTAGGCTGTCCATGGGCAGCAATAAGCATGCCCTTAATGTCTAGATCAGGAACGGGCAAACTTTTTGGCCTGAGGGCTGCATCGGGTTTCTGAAATTGTATGGAGGGCCAGTTAGGGGAGGCTGTGCCTCCCTAAACAGCCAGACAAGGCCAGGCCCCCGGCCCCATCCGACCCCCCCACTTCTCACCCCCTGACAGCCTCCCCGGGACTCCAGCCCCATCCAACCCTCCCCGTTCCCTGACGGCCCCCTGGGGACCCCTGCTACATTCACCCCCCCGCACTCTCGGTCTCCTTACCGCCCCCGGACTTCCTGCCCCTAACTGTCCCCCGCTGCCCCATCAACCCCCGCTCCTTCCTGACTGCCCCCCTGGGAACCCTGCCCCATCCAACCACCCTTTCTCCCTGACCGCCCCCGGACCCCTTGCCCCTAACTGCCCCACACCACCCCATTCAACCCCCCTTTCTCCCTGACCGCCCCCGGACCCCTCGCTCCTAACTGCCCCACACCACCCCATTCAACCCCCCCCTCCTTCCTGACTGCTCCATCCACTCCCCCTTCTCCCTGTCCCCTGACTGCCCCCCACCGCCCCATACAACCCCTCCTCTCTTTCCTGACTGCCCCCCGGGACACCTGCCCCCATTCAACCCCGGTTCCCCGCCCTCTGACCGCCCCAACCCCTATCCATGCACCTGACCACGCCCTGAACTCCCCTGCCCTCTATCCAACCCCCGCCCCCTGGCTCCCTGCCCCCTTACCGCACCGCCTGGAGCGCCGGTGTCTGGCAGCACGGCTGCATCAGGACAGAGCACTGGGTCAGGCCGGGCTCTGCAGCCCCGCCGCCCAGAGCATTGCACCGCGCGGCAGCATGGCTGCGGAGGAGAGGGGACAGCCTCCTGGGCCAGGAGCTCAGGGGCCAGGCAGGATGGTCCCGTGGGCCGGATGTGGCCCGCAGGCCATAGTTTGCCCACCTCTGGTATGTATAGACAGCCCTGGTTCAATGCTTTGGATTCAGGAGCCTGCCTGCAATACCAGACTTCCACTGGTCTCTACCAGCCTTGGTTAACCACTGGTAAGGTGACGCTACACTATCCCCAGTCCCGAATTTTCCCAGAAACGTGTTCTGCACTCTCCAGCCCTCCCCTGGACAGTTTAGATATTAAAGATGTGTTGCTCTTGTAAACAGTCAATATGCAACAGTTTGCTACTTTATTTGGAATTACCAAGCGGTTCAGTTTAAACACCACACTGGATTATTTAGATCAGTGGTTCTCAAACTTTTGTACTGGTGAACCCTTTCACATAACAAGCCTCTGAGTGTGACCCCCGCCTTTTAAATTAAAACCACTTTTTAATATATTTAATACCATTATAAATGCTGGAGGCAAAGAGGGGTTTGGGGTTGTCATAAATATAAAGGGAAGGGTAAACCCCTTTAAAATCCCTCCTGGCCAGAGGAAAAGTCCTCTCACCTGTAAAGGGTTAAGAAGCTAAAGGTAACCTCACTGGCACCTGACCAAAATGACCAATGAGGAGACAAGATACTTTCAAAAGCTGGGAGGAGGGAGAGAAACAAAGGGTCTGTATCGGTTGGTACGCTGCTTTTGCCGGGGATAGACCAGGAATGGAGTCTTAGAACTTTAGTAAGTAATCTAGCTGGGTATGTGTTAGATTATGATTTCTTTAAATGGCTGAGAAAAGAATTGTGCTGAATAGAATGACTATTTCTGTCTGTGTGTCTTTTTTGTAACTTAAGGTTTTGCCTAGAGGGATTCTCTATGTTTTGAATCTAATTACTCTGTAAGGTATCTACCATCCTGATTTTACAGAGGTGAATTCTTTACTTCTATTAAAAGTCGTCTTGTTAGAAAACTGAATGCTTTTTCATTGTTCTCAGATCCAAGGGTTTGGGTCTGTGGTCACCTATGCAAATTGGTGAGGATTTTTACCAAACCTTTCCCAGGAAGTGGGGTGCAAGGTGTCATAAATATAAAGGGAAGGGTAAACCCCTTTAAAATCCCTCCTGGCCAGAGGAAATCTCCTCTCACCTGTAAAGGGTTAAGAAGCTAAAGGTAACCTTGCTGGCACCTGACCAAAATGACCAATGAGGAGATAAGATACTTTCAAAAGCTGGGAGGAGGGAGAGAAACAAAGGGTCTGTGTGTCTGTCTATATTCTGTCTTTGCCGGGGATAGACCAGGAATGGAGTCTTAGAACTTTTAGTAAGTAATCTAGCCAGGTACGTGTTAGATTATGATTTCTTTAAATGGCTGAGAAAAGAATTGTGCTGAATAGAATAACTATTTCTGTCTGTGTATCTTTTTTGTAACTTAAGGTTTTGCCTAGAGGGGTTCTCTATGTTTTGAATCTAATTACCCTGTAAGGTATCTACCATCCTGATTTTACAGGGGGGATTTCTTATTTCTAATTACTTCTATTTCTATTAAAAGTCTTCTTGTAAGAAAACTGAATGCTTTTTCATTGTTCTCAGATCCAAGGGTTTGGGTCTGTGGTCACCTATGCAAATTGGTGAGGATTTTTATCCAACATTTCCCAGGAAAGGGGGGGGGTGCAAGTGTTGGGAGGATTGTTCATTGTTCTTAGGAGCCAAGGGTCTGGGTCTGTAGTCACCTAGGCAAATTGGTGAGGCTTTTTACCAAACCTTGTCCAGAAAGTGGGGTGCAAGGTTTTGGGAAGTATTTTGGGGGGAAAGACGTGTCCAAACAGCTCTTCCCCAGTAACCAGTATTTGTTTGGTGGTGGTAGCGGCCAATCCAAGGACAAAGGGTGGAATATTTTGTACCTTGGGGAAGTTTTGACCTAAGCTGGTAAAGATAAGCTTAGGAGGTTTTTCATGCAGGTCCCCACATCTGTACCCTAGAGTTCAGACTGGGGGAGGAACCTTGACATGGTGGCATAGTGGTGGGATTAACCTGAAATCATTTTGAGATCCAGTTGAGATTTTTTGAACTAGAAATACAGATTTTAAAAACTAAATTTTTTTTTCCTTTGGAAAGGAAGTCCAAAAAGCAACTGAAACTGAAAGCAGCTTGTTTTTTCTCTGCTTTGTGGCCAAGCAGAGACAAAAGGGGATTATCTTTGTGAATTGCAGGTTTTCTTTGCCTGGAGGCAGGGTTCTTAACTCCTGCAGGGAAATTCACAGTCTTCCAACCCAGAGTTTTTTTTTCCCTAAAAGTAAATGGGGGTGTGTGTTCTACCCATTTGCTTTTTCTTTGGGCTGGGTAAGCAGGTTTCCAAGTAGTTGGAGGTTTTTTTGCTTTGATTTGGGCCCAGAGCAGAGACAAGGGAATTGTCTTTTTCTGTAGGCTGACAATCACTATCAAAGAATAGGTATTCTATTCCAGCACAGCAAAATTTTACAGCCAAGTTTTGTTTGTTTATTTCTAAACCTCGGGTGTAAAGTTAGTTAAAAACAGAGAGGTTAGAATGACAAAATCCGCGACAAAATACAGCTGGAATTAGCCAAATTTCAGGCTGAGGAAAAACAAAGGGAACATGAAAGACAGATAGAACTCATGCGGCTGGAGAAGGAGGTACAGGAGGCTGCCCACAAGAGGGAAATGGAGGCAAGGAAGCATGTGGAGGAGGAGAAGGGAAAAAAAGAGAGGAAGCATGTGGAGGAGGTGGAGAAGATAAAGGCTCAGCAGAATATACCAACAAACCCTAGCAATCCTTCTCCAGGTACCACTTCCCATCCCAGAAAGTTCCCCACCTACAAGGCAGGTGATGATACTGAGGCCTTCTTAGAAAACTTCGAAAGGGCCTGCCTTAGGTACAGCATCTCTACCGACCAATACATGGTAGAGCTGAGGCCACAGCTCAGTGGACCCTTAGCTGAGGTGGCGGCTGAAATGCCTAGAGAACACATGAACGAGTATGAACTGTTTAAATCCAAGGCGAGAGTCAGAATGGGGATAACACCCGAGCATTCTCGTCGGAGGTTCAGAGCCCTAAGGTGGAAACCAGACGTGTCATTTACCCGACATGCCTACCACATTGTGAAACATTGGGATGCCTGGATATCAGGAGCAAGTGTTGAATCTCCAGTAGATGTGCCCTTCCTAATGCAAATGGAACAATTCTTAGAGGGTGTTCCTGAGGAAATAGAAAGATACATCCTAGATTGGGAGCCCAAAACTGTAATCGAGGCAGGAGAGATTGGAGTCAGATGGGTGGAGGTGGCAGAGAAGAAGAAAACTGGTCGCAGTTGGAGCGGAGACCAGAAGGGACAACCCCAGACCACACCCTATTACCGGGGGCCGCCCAAAGCCCCACCTACCTCCCAAAGAACCCTCCAGACCCCTTATCGTCCCACCACCCCGTTCTCCAGCAACCCTCCTCGCCCCAGTGACCCGTCAGCTGGACGATGTTTTAAATGTAACGAGCTGGGGCATGTAAAGGCCAACTGCCCCAAGAACCCCAACAGATTACAGTTCATTGCACCGGAATCACACCAGAGGTCCACAGGCCCAGATACCTCCCAGATACCCTTGGAGCGGAGGGAAACTGTGAGTGTGGGCGGGAAGAAGGTCACCGTGTGGAGGGACACCGGAGCACAAGTGTCAGCTATCCATGCTTCCTTAGTGGACCCCAATTTAATCAACCCAGAGATCCAAGTGATGATTCAACCCTTCAAGTCCAACTCTTTCGATTTGCCTACAGCCAAGTTGCCTGTCCAGTATCAGGGCTGGTCAGGAATGTGGACTTTTGCAGTCTATGATGATTATCCCATCCCCATGCTGTTGGGGGAAGACTTGGCCAATCATGTGAAGCAGGCCAAGAGGGTGGGAACGGTCACCCGCAGCCAGGCTAAACAAGCCGTGAGGCCTAGCTCTGTTCTGGAAACTTCTGTCAGGACCCGGACCCCAGGCCAATGTCTGCAACAGCAGTAGTGGATCCAGTCCCAGAGACCCAGACGGAACCAGTCCCAGAACCGGAACCAGTCCCAGAACCAGAACCAGCCGAGCAACCAACACCACACCCATTGTCAGCACTGAATCCAGTACTTGCAACCTCAACACCAGAGGGCCCCACCGACCCTGAACTGGCAGCAGCCGATAACCCGACACAAGAGGCTCAGCCGGAGCCTGAATCCCAACATAGTGCACCAGCGGAGAGCGGTTCACAGTCAACAGAAACAGCTCCATCCCCTATATCGCTTCCAGAGGGACCAAGCATAGGTCCACAATCCAATGAGGAACTGATGTCTCCAGCATCAAGGGAACAGTTCCAGACCAAACAGGAAGCAGATGAAAGCCTCCAGAGAGCTTGGACGGCGGCACAGAGCAACCCACCGCCTCTCAGCTCTTCTAATTGATCCAGGTTTGTTGTAGAAAGAGGACTTTTATACAAGGAAACTCTTTCTGGTGGACACCAGGAAGACTGGCATCCTCAGAGACAGTTGGTAGTTCCAACTAAATACCGGGCCAAGCTCTTGAGCTTAGCCCATGATCACCCTAGTGGCCATGCTGGGGTGAACAGGACCAAAGACCGTTTGGGGGGGTCATTCCACTGGGAGGGAATGGGCAAGGATGTTTCTACCTATGTCCGGTCTTGTGAGGTGTGCCAAAGAGTGGGAAAGCCCCAAGACCAGGTCAAAGCCCCTCTCCAGCCACTCCCCATCATTGAAGTTCCATTTCAGCAAGTAGCTGTGGATATTCTGGGTCCTTTTCTGAAAAAGACACCCAGAGGAAAGCAGTACATACTGACTTTCATGGATTTTGCCACCCAATGGCCGGAAGCGGTAGCTCTAAGCAACACCAGGGCTAAAAGTGTGTGCCAGGCACTAGCAGACATTTTTGCCATGGTAGGTTGGCCCTCCGACATCCTCACAGATGCAGGGACTAATTTCCTGGCAGGAACTATGAAAAACCTTTGGGAAGCTCATGGGGTAAATCACTTGGTTGCCACTCCTTACCACCATCAAACAAATGGCATGGTGGAGAAGTTTAATGGAACTTTGGGGGCCATGATACATAAATTCGTAAATGAGCACTCCAATGATTGGGACCTAGTGTTGCAGCAGTTGCTCTTTGCCTACAGAGCTGTACCTCACCCCAGTTTAGGGTTTTCCCCATTTGAACTTGTATATGGCCGTGAGGCTAAGGGGCCATTGCAGTTGGTGAAGCAGCAATGGGAGGGATTTACATCTTCTCCAGGAACTAACATTCTGGACTTTGTAACCAACCTACAAAACACCCTCCGAACCACTTTAGCCCTTGCTAAAGAAAACTTACAGGATACTCAAAAAGAGCAAAAAGCCTGGTATGATAAACATGCCAGAGAGCATTCCTTCAAAGTAGGGGACCAGGTCATGGTCTTAAAGGCACTCCAGGCCCATAAAATGGAAGCATCGTGGGAAGGGCCATTCACGGTCGAGGAGCGCCTGGGAGCTGTTAATTATCTCATAGCATTCCCCACCTCCAACTGAAAGCCTAAGGTGTACCATATTAATTCTCTAAAGCCCTTTTATTCCAGAGAATTAAAGGTTTGTCAGTTTACAGCCCAGGGAGGAGATGACGCTGAGTGGCCTGAAGGTGTCTACTACGAAGGGAAATGTGCTGGTGGTGTGGAAGAGGTGAACCTCTCCATGACCCTTGGGCGTATGCAGCGACAGCAGATCCAGGAGCTGTGCACTAGCTACGCGCCAACGTTCTCAGCCACCCCAGGACTGACTGAATGGGCATACCACTCCATTGACACAGGTAATGCTCACCCAATTAGGGTCCAACCTTACCGAGTGTCTCCTCAAGCTAAAACTGCTATAGAACGGGAGATCCAGGATATGTTACAGATGGGTGTAATCCGCCCCTCTGGAAGTGCATGGGCATCTCCAGTGGTTAGTTCCCAAACCAGATGGGGAAATACGTTTTTGCGTGGACTACCGTAAGCTAAATGCTGTAACTCGCCCAGACAACTATCCAATGCCACGCACAGATGAACTATTAGAGAAACTGGGACGGGCCCAGTTCATCTCTACCTTGGACTTAACCAAGGGGTACTGGCAGGTACCGCTAGATGAATCTACCAAGGAAAGGTCAGCCTTCACCACACATCTCGGGCTGTATGAATTTAATGTACTCCCTTTCGGGCTGCGAAATGCACCCGCCACCTTCCAAAGACTTGTAGATGGTCTCCTAGCGGGATTAGGAGAATATGCAGTCGCCTACCTTGACGATGTGGCCATATTTTCAGATTCCTGGGCAGACCACCTGGAACATCTACAAAAAGTCCTTGAGCGCATAAGGGAGGCAGGACTAACTGTTAAGGCTAAGAAGTGTCAAATAGGCCTAAACAGAGTGACTTACCTTGGACACCAGGTGGGTCAAGGAACTATCAGCCCCCTACAGGCCAAAGTGGATGCTATCCAAAAGTGGCCTGTCCCAAAGTCAAAGAAACAGGTTCAATCCTTCTTAGGCTTGGCCGGTTATTACAGACGATTTGTACCGCAATACAGCCAAATCGCCGCCCCACTGACAGACCTAACCAAAAAGAAACAGCCAAATGCTGTTCAGTGGACTGAAAAGTGTCAGAAGGCCTTTAACAAGCTTAAAGCGACATTCATGTCTGACCCTGTACTAAGGGTCCCAGACTTTGACAAACCGTTCCTAGTCACCACAGATGCGTCCGAGCGTGGTGTGGGAGCAGTTTAATGCAGAAAGGACCTGATCAAGAATTCCACCCTGTAGTGTTTCTCAGCAAAAAACTGTCTGAGAAGGAAAGCAACTGGTCAGTCAGTGAAAAAGAATGTTACGCCATTGTCTACGCTCTGGAAAAGCTACGCCCATATGTTTGGGGACGGCGTTTCCACCTGCAAACCGACCATGCTGCACTGAAGTGGCTTCACACCGTCAAAGAAAATAACAAAAAACTTCTTCGGTGGAGTTTAGCTCTCCAAGATTTTGATTTCGACATCCAACACATCTCAGGAGCTTCTAACAAAGTGGCTGATGCACTCTCCCGTGAAAGTTTCCCAGAATCAACTGGTTAAAATCATCCTTGAGATGTAGAAAATATTGTTAGTCTTTATGTACTTGGTAGCATATTTAGAGATGCATGTGTCTTATTAACTCTGTTTTTCCTAGAGCTCCAGGAAGAAATCCCAGCCAGTGTTTCACCCTAGCTGAGATTTGGGGGGCGTGTCATAAATATAAAGGGAAGGGTAAACCCCTTTAAAATCCCTCCTGGCCAGAGGAAATCTCCTCTCACCTGTAAAGGGTTAAGAAGCTAAAGGTAACCTCGCTGGCACCTGACCAAAATGACCAATGAGGAGACAAGATACTTTCAAAAGCTGGGAGGAGGGAGAGAAACAAAGGGTCTGTGTGTCTGTCTATATTCTGTCTTTGCCGGGGATAGACCAGGAATGGAGTCTTAGAACTTTAGTAAGTAATCTAGCTAGGTATATGTTAAATTATGATTTCTTTAAATGGCTGAGAAAAGAATTGTGCTGAATAGAATGACTATTTCTGTCTGTGTGTCTTTTTTGTAACTTAAGGTTTTGCCTAGAGGGATTCTCTATGTTTTGAATCTAATTACCCTGTAAGGTACCTACCATCCTGATTTTACAGGGGTGATTCCTTTACTCCTATTTACTTCTATTTCTATTAAAAGTCTTCTTGTAAGAAAACTGAATGCTTTTTCATTGTTCTCAGATCCAAGGGTTTGGGTCTGTGGTCACCTATGCAAATTGGTGAGGATTTTTACTAAACCTTTCCCAGGAAGTGGGGTGCAAGGGTTGGGAGGATTTTGGGGGGAAAGACGTGTCCAAACTACTTTTCCCAGTAAACCCAGTTAGAGTTTGGTGGTGGCAGTGGATATTCCAAGGACAAAGGATAAAATTAATTTGTACCTTGGGGAAGTTTTAACCTAAGCTGGTAAAAGTAAGCTTAGGAGGTTTTCATGCAGGTCCCCACATCTGTACCCTAGAATTCAGAGTGGGGGAGGAACCTTGACAGGGGTGGAGGCTGACAGTTCGTGACACCCCCACGTAATAATCTCATGACCCCCTGAAGGGTCCCAACCCCCAGTTTGAGAACCCCTGTTTAGATTAAAAAGAAAACAGTTTAACTATAAAAAGAGAGAGATTTTAAGTGGGTACAGATATCAGGTATTAAAGTCAGAAACAGTTACAAGAGAAAATGATAAAATGCTTTCTAGCAGCTAAAACTTAACAATCTAGACTTGGTTGAAGGTAAAATCCTTACCACACATTCCCAGCAACATGGCTAACCAAATTCCCAGGTCAGGATCTTCCCCAAAGTCAAAGGGCAGGTTCCTTTGCCTTTTTAGGTGAAAGAGAGATGAATTAGGAGGGTTTTGCCCTCTCGCTTTTATAACTTAGTTACCGTTTGAAATGGATTTTCCTGTGGATTGCCCTAAATGAAGTTCATTCCAGCTGTGAGAAAGGAGACATGAAGTCTCCAGGTGAAAGAGGTTCCATGCTGTTGTTTGCTAAAATGCAGATCAATCTGTTCCTGCCCCTCTTCCTTGCCAAATAGTGGCCAATTGCCATGTAATTGCCAATTACCTTTGACACCTGGCTAAAGGCATCAGCTTGTCCTTTGTCTTTGAGAAACTGGTTTACTCACTCCCCAGATTTGTCTGGTAAACACAATGTAATCATAATTTCAGTTTACGTTCCGTAACTCTTAATATGCATTTCACAAGAATATTAATAATCAGTGTATTGCTAGTTTTAGATGATACCTCACAAGGCGTATTTTGCACAAAGATTATTACAATAATGTGTAGCGTGTGAATATAGGGGTGCTTTTGGTTACGCCTCCATGTAACCAATGCAGTGACATCTGCAGACAACCTGAAACAATAGCTCTAAGAGGTGCAAGTTTCCCTATCTGTCTCACTGGAGTGAGACCCAAGACCCCTTACTCCTTTACTGCCACACTTGCCTTTCTAGTAAGGGAGAGAGACCCTCCAGATGTTACCCATGAAGGGAGTGGGCTCTTGCTCCCCTCCTGGGAAGAAAGGGATTACAAATGCTGCCAACTCTGCCACTCTGAGGGGATGGGACCCCCTGTCACTATCATTATAAACTGGAGAGTGAAGCCGTGGGGGCTCAGGGAATATCAGTGTCCTTATAGACCTGGATTGCCTTAATCTCATCCTGGTTGTATCCCAGCCCCTTTACACTGCTTTAGGAATATAAGAGGGTTGAAAACCCAGAAAACATGGATCTATGTTGCCCCCATTTCTTGCAGCACATGGCATAAGGGTATGCTGGGGGTGGGAGAGGGCCATGGCTTGAGTGCATTACCCTCTGGATCATCTCAGCTGTGGAGGGCTCACAAGAGTCTTTGCAGCAAGCATAAATTAGAGCAACATTGAGGCTGCTCTAAATTACATAGGCAACAGAAGTGTATTCTAGTCATGTAGAGTCTAAACATTCTGAATCCGAAGTCTTTGTTCCATCAAGATCCACTTTGAAGGTATAGTTAAGTATGATGTTCAAGAAGTCAGAAGAAAGGATGCTGAAGTAGGAGTTAGGTTCTGTTCCTGGTTCTATGCCTTGCTGTGTGACCTTGGGCAAGTCACTTAACCAATTTTTGTGACTCAGTTACCTCGTCGTTAGAATAGAAACAATGATGCTTATGTATTGCTTTGAGAGCTATTAATGAAAAACAGTATATAAGGATTAAGCATTATTATTATTGCATAAGAAAAATGAATATATATTTAATTCTGCCTTGCTTTACAAAAGTATTTTACATAAGTGTTTATGCTGCCCACTGAATTCCCATTTATGTCAATGGGAATTGCACAGGTAGTTCAAGGGCAACATTTAGCATTATGCTGTTAATCAATGTGGCTGTTCTTTGATTAATTAAAGGAGTATTAAAGCAGGCTGGAAATTGGTTTAGCTTGCTTCCACTGGGCTCCCACATTGCTAGGTACAGCTTTGCAAAAGGGGAAAAAAAGATAAGGATTCAGGTAAATAATTTTTGACAAATAATAAAATTGATTGGGTCTATGTGAGTTCTTAAAACTCCAACTACTTTCAATAATGAGAATTTAAAAACATACCAGAACCTGGATCCATAGAGATGTCCATCCAATCAAGAGTTAGGAACCTATATTCAAACAGGAAGCAGATGGAAAGTCTCAGTGAAGTTGTAAAATCCCAGCATATATGGACTCTAAGCTTCAAGTAACTTTATCAACAGGAAATCAAGAGCAGGTGCTTCTTTCTTGGACTGTGCCTCAAGTAAAATCTCCTTCTACCCACGCAGGACGGATATTAAGAAAGCAATGGGCCCAAACAGGTAAAGTGAGAGAGACTGCACTTACATACCAGAACAGTAGGGAACCACCTCTTGGCAATGTCTTGCAACTCTTTTCCAGTAATTTTTTCAGGCTTTTCATCTTACGAAATCTCAGTTCTAAAGAATTAGCCCTTTCATCTCTGCCCATGTTAGTAGCAGGTTCTAGTGTGGAATGAATTGTTCTGAATGGAGAATCGTTATCAGTATAATAACAAAGGGGTCTGGGTTCCTTCCTTAGAAGATTTTGAAACACCACGGGCAATCAGTTTAGCTGGTTGAAACATTTTCAAGTTTATTGACAAAAAAAGAACACCGCATTTTCCACAAAAATGTGTTCTGTTTTTCAGTCAGCTCTAGTTTTAAGCCATTCCAAGAAAGAAGTTGCATGAAATCTAGTTTGCATTGTAATCGCAGAGCCCACTGCAAAGTGTGGCTGTGAGGACTGTGACATGCCAGGGATTTACAATGTGTGCTCTGTGTCCCAAAAGTTTGGAGGTCAGCAGTATACGCTCTCTAAGCACGAGGCTCTACAGATTTCGGCCTATGAACACCCACCTAGTCCAAGCAAGTAACAGAACTCTTTTACTAGGGCTGCCAGAAATAAAGGTGCAAACACCCTAAACACAGAGGCTCAGTGGTTCAGAGGCTTCAACAATGAGGAGAAACCCACTAGCTTCCAATGAGGCCCCAAGAGATAGGGCTGGTTCTAGGGGTGGGAGGCCATGGCAACTTCCAGGGAGCACCATACCGAGCTTTTTTTTTTTTTCCCCCCTCTTGTTTTGTTTTGCTCTGCTATAATTGGCTGTCTATATTTTTTGTTTGGGGGCTTTTTTTTTTTTTGGTTCAGCAGCTCCAGGGGGACCCTGAAAACATTTTCTGTCCTGTCTGGCAAAATAGCTAGGGTGGTTCCTGCCTAAGGGCAGTCCAGTCCAGGGGTTTGAAGGTAGGGGTTTGAAGGTAACAGAGTCTCATGTGTACTCCCTAGACACTTATTATTATTTGTTATTTGTATTACCATAGCACCTATGAGCCCCAGTCTTGGACCAGGACCCCATTGTGCTAGGCACTGTACAAACACAGAACAAAGACAGTCTCTGCCCCCAGAGAACTACAGTCTAAGTAACACTGACCATCTTCATGCAAGCTGCAGCCCTGTATCCTCTCACTGAGGCGACTGCTGGCCTCTTGTCAGCAACCTGAGGGTTGTCTCTGTCCATCTCTCGGCTGTCCTGTTACAGCACCTCAGTGCCTGACCTTCGCCTAGCAACTGGCTTCCAGGTAGCTGCCTCCAATCTGCTACTCCTGTTCTCACACAGCCTCTGTCTCCTACTGACCTGAGAGTCTATTTTGCCTGTCCTGGAAAGATTATGGATGTTGCATTGGTGCCCAGTGATGAGCTAGTTAGTTCATTACGGTATTATTTATCTCACACTCTACCCAGAGGGAAAAGGGGAACTTACAGCTGCAATCAGACTCCTCTTCTCCTGGCAGAAAGGATGGGAAGCTGATGAGCCGGCAGATCTTCCTTTAGCATCTGCTTAACTTTAAGCAAGTGAGTAATCCCACGCAATTGTTATTATTTGTGATTGTTTACTGATTTTCATAAGAAAAACAACAAAAAGTGCAAAAAAGGTAAGTGACTTACAGCTTGTCTGTGTTACTGTGACAGGGGACTCTACTCAGGCTAGGACTGTGCCACCTTCTGGCGGTTCTGGGGATTAGATCTGCCAGGCCTATGACCCTTCCTGTGGATGCAGTTATACTCTATCTCTTCCTCTCTCTGCAGCCCCTCTCTTGTTCCAGGAACTGCAGCTTCTTCTTTGTGACTTAGCCTACAGCCAGGTCACTATGTGGTTTCCCCTTCCAGGGGGCACCAAAGTCCTTCTGCACAAACAGTCTCAGGTAGTCTCCAGCACTGCACTGATAGTGCCATTTCCCCAGTGGTCAATAGGGGAACCCAGGCCTGCCCACCACTTCTGGGTTCCTGTCCAGGGACCCTCTACCTGGCAACTGTGATCTGCTTTCCCTCAGACCCTGGTGCTCCTTCCCTGGACTCCTTCTTACAGATTCTGGTTCTCTCCCAGGTGTACCAGCTCAAACTCCCTCCTCCCAGGGAATAACTACAGATTACTGAACCCTGTAGCCTCAAATACATCTCTCAGAGAGTGACAGCAGATGACTTCCCTGCAGCCCGTTTTCTGTTGCCAGCTTCCTGGCTTCATAAACGCAGTCTAGCTCTGCCCCCCACAGCCAGACTTCATTAGCGAGTCAGGCCTTACCACTCCCTGGTTTTCCTCCAAATTCTGCCTATAGGTTAACTGGCCTAATTTGCCTCTTCAGGCCTTGTGTGGGTCGACACCTCATAATAGTTTCCCAATATCCCACATTTCACAGGCTAGCCAATAAGATTATGCATTACAACTTTACAGCTCATCAAAGCTGCAAGACCAGAAACTACAAAATCAGACAGTATTACACAGACATAACACGTTAAGGTGGGGCTAAAAACAAGCAAGCAAACAAAAGGCATACACAAATAGTCAAAAAAGGGAAGAGGAGACGAGGAGGAAGAGGGAAGGAGGGAAAAAGCAGAGAAGTCATGTGGAAGAGAAGTCTGGCATTAGTTGATCTATGTCAGCATTATTTAGCCACATATATCAAGAAATGGGGTCCAAATTTCTTCAGATTGACATAATTGCTCTCTATGATGATGTGCTATTCTTTCTTTTGCTGCTCAGACAGGTCAGAATACCACTGCTCTATTCTTAGCATAAGCGTGCTCCTCCATTTTTGTAAAATCACATGCTTGGTAATCATTGCATCCTGCAAAAACCCTAGTCTTTGTGATGGAGGTGAACCCATAGTAGTAGGTACATAACCTAGGATATAATTTTCAGCTGAGATTTGATTGCCTGAAGTCAAGCGCTATTTTCAGGCCCACATCTCGTACAACTTCTGTGTCATCCAATACATTTCCAATAGACTCTTTTGCTGTGTCAGGAATAGCCTGAGATCCACAGAAGCATGGTTAACATTCTATAATATGCTCTGCCATTGGGGTTCTTTCAAAGGCTGTGATAATTCCCCCTTCCAATGCTTTAATGAAGAACTCCAAACCAATAGAGTTCTTACTAAAGCACACATAGTGGACATGGGCCTGGGGAGTTTATGAAGCATTTCCAAGCTTCCCAGTAGCTCTGGGGCCTCTGGAAGTCCTAAGGCATCCAGACCAAACTGATACATTAGCAAGTGTCTTAGTTGTATATGCTACTACTCCATGAGGGTGGCAGGTTATATCATTGCTTTAGTATTAGAAAAGAGACCTCATCCTTGCCTAATTGGGAAATCCATATGATGCCCTTGTTCAGACATTTCTTCCAAATTATAGGTTCCTCCCCCCCGTCCCCATTTTACAAGTCTGGGTTACCCCAACTAGGTGCTTCTGCATGATGGCAAGGATGAAATTGGTCCCTTTTTGCTCAGACAGTCTAGATCCTTTGCGTACCCACTGCTGTAGGCACCTTATTTTTCTCAACTGGAAAAAAAGAGGAATTGATCAGAGCTTTAGGGAGACTTGGATACATTCATATGTATTCATTTTCTACCCAGGTGGGAATAAGAGTGTTAGCATGCTGAAACCAATTTTACATGTGTGACATGCTAAAAGCATAACAGTAATTTTATAGGTCTGGGAACCCAAAGGCCCCCTTGGCTATAGGGAGCTATATTTTAAGTGATACTTGTGGGCACTGACCAGGCTGCAACAGAAAGGCTCTAATAATGTTATTACATTTTCTAAAATAAGGAGAGACATATAGAGGTAGGCTGCTTAGAATGTAGAGGAGCCTAGGCAGAAAATTCATTTTTATTGTATTATCCCTTCCCCACAGGCTCAGGATGAGAAGATTCCACTTATTTGTATCACTAATTATTTGAGAGAGTACAGGATCTAAGTTCACTAGTTTGGTAATGTTTCTTGGTACTTTTATGCCTAGGTACTTAATAACATCAATTTTCCTATGGAAATTCCACGGAGAAAAAGCCCCACTACCTGACAACTGGGAGATTTCCAACAGTTCCAATTTTTCCCAATTTATTTTGTAATCAGATATTGCTCCAAATTTTTGAAATAGTGAGAGGAGGGCTGCAATAGCGGTTTCTGGTTTGGAAATATACAAAAGGGCATCTGGCCCTCACTTCATACTCTGTGGAACCAACATATATGCCTCAGATATCTGGATGAACCAGTTTTGCTATTGCCAGGGGCTCAAGAGCCAAATCAAAATGTAATGGAGACAGCAGGCACTCTTGCTTAGTATCCCTGAAGGTTTCCATGGTCACATTGTTGGCTGTAATGTGAGAGGTGGGTGGGTGGATCCAGGGTCTGAAGTTGGGTCCAAATCCAAATTTTTGTAGGGTAAACCTACATTTTGTAGGGTAATACATATACCTCCAGTCTACACTATCAAAGGCCTTTTCTAGCCAATGCTAAAGCGGCCTGTTGGTTTGGGATGATCATATTTGTCTGCTACACTATCAATAAGTTGTCAAAGGCTATCGGAATCACAATGGCCTCTATCAAACCTAGCTTGAGCAGGATGCAGGATAGAGCTCTAAGCCTTCTCCAGTCTCATTGCCAGAACTTCTGCCAATAATCTGACATCATTATTAATGTGAAATTGGCCTGTAATTGGAACATGGTGTGGTATATCTTCCTGGTTTAACTGATGTTAGGCCTTCCTTGAGCATAAAAGGAAGGTTGATCTCCACAAGTGACTCCAACATTTCAAGACTCTTGTCAGACAGGAGGGCAAGGAAGCATCTATATAATTCAGCAGAGGAAGCCATTGGGCCTGGGGAGTTTCTCCACTTTCAATTGCTATTTTTAAAATTTTAAACTCTATCTATTTCTATTTCTTTGTTTTATTTTTAATCATAAATATAGCATTTGTCACCAGTGGATCTCAAAAGAGGTCAGTATCATTATTCCCATTTTACAGATGGGAAAACCAAGCTAGAGAAGTGAAGTGTCTTGCCCAAGGTCACCCAGCAGGTCAGTGGCAGAGCCAAGAATAGAATGTAGTTCTCCTGAGTCTCAGTACAGTGCTCTAGCCCTTAGGACACATTGCCTCCCCCTTAAGTGTTTTTTTATTTTTTGACCTTTGCCTGTTTTTGATTCTGTATGATTTTTTTTAATTGGGTTATTGTAATTTTCTTTTTTTTTTAATAATTTAAAATAACTTCATTTTAATCTCTGCAGATTTCTATTTTTTTACTTAAACCTTCAACTATTTATATATTTTAAAGAAAAACTACTAACTTCTATTATTTTTTTAAAAGATACCTGTTTATACACCCCCCCCTCCCCATATCTATAACTATCTATATAAACAAACTTTCTAAGGATTTGATCTAGTGCCTATTAAAGTCAACAGAAAAAACTTCCATTGATTTCAATGAGCTTTGGATCAGATTCAGGTGCTCCTGTCCTCCAGACAGGTCTAACCTTTTCTTTTACTGGAGGCATGCCAAAATGGGCATGTTTTCACAAGTAAGTGGAAACAGCATGAATTGGTGCTAAGCTGTTTTATGTAACCAGAAATATGTAGGCCTGGGATGCACCTGATATACCTCCCACTTTACTGACATGAATGTTACTTGGCAAAAAAAAGTTGTCCCCTCATGTATTAATGTTGCCATCAGATATACTATGTTGCTGGAATTTCCTTATTAACAGTAAAAAGAAAAGGAGTACTTGTGGCACCTTAGAGACTAACCAATTTATTTGAGCATAAGCTTTCGTGAGCTGCAGCTCACTTCATCGGGCATCTGATGAAGTGAGCTGCAGCTCACGAAAGCTTATGCTCAAATAAATTGGTTAGTCTCTAAGGTGCCACAAGTACTCCTTTTCTTTTTGTGAATACAGACTAACACGGCTGTTACTCTGAAACCTTATTAACAGTGCCAGCCTAGGAGACGTTCCAAGGAACTGTGACTGTTAGGCACCGATCTGGGAGTCTGCTCTGTCCCCAATCCCAGGCTCCACTCTGGGCAAGCCTATGATGCTTTGCTGGTGAGGGAAGGTAGGGAAAGAGCTTACACTCTCATTTCCCTACACTGCTGTGTAGGGCCCCATAATAACCGAGCCCGTACAGAGCAAAGTCTGTTCCAACCTCTTGTTGGTTTTAAGTAAAAAACATGACAAACTTGTTTGCACAGCAAAGTCAGTTTTTCATAATTATCTTGCTCTACCCTGCTTATCAGTTATACCACCAATAATTTGGTCTCTAAATAGTCCAAATTTATATGAATTTGTTTTAAAAAAGGTTACTTCCAATTTTCCGTGATGTCACCCAGCAGCCTGTTTCTTGCAAAGAAAATTTGCAATCCTCAAGTGATATTCTTGTATGGAAAAAAGTGTATGAACATTACACTTTTAAGTTTTAAATGAGAATTTGCAGTCGCCTTTTGCTCCCGTGAGAATTCAATGTAGGTCTCCAATGCTGCTGGACCTGCCCCTTAAAGCAGTGTGGAGGATTTCACTCTCTTCGGTTTCTCTGCAATGCCATTTGCTTCTACGAAAATCTGTAAGCACTGCAACCTCTCCTTCCTTGTATTCAGGAGGATTCATTTTCCACTCTTTTGCCAGAGATTTAGTTTACTCCTTATTCAATATAATAAAGATGTGAAACACAGAATTGCTAGTAAGAGACTGTTCTTTATTTCCTGGCTCCTGTCATATGACATAGGCCAGGGTTACAAAAGTTTAGATTCCTATCACATGACAGGGGATCAGCATTCTCTGTTACACAAGTGATATCAAAACCACCACAAAAGAACGAAAGTGTTAATGCACTAATTTATTTTTACCATCATAACTTTCTTTAAAAAATTCTTTATTGCAAATAATTTTCCATGTTTATTCTAAGACCAAAAATGAATATTTCTGTGGAAAGTTACAACAAAATTAGTTGCTCTGTTTTAGAGTATGATGTGAGTATTAAAAATGTTATGCATTCAGACATCAAACTTGCCATGGAATTAGTTCTAACTGAAGACAAGTGGCTTTTGTAATATTTAGCAATGTAGTCAGGTTGCCTGGTGTCAAGGCTGATTCCCCACTCTGGCACTTTGAGTGCAGGAAGTGGGGGCCCGCAAGGATTCTAAAAATTAATACTGGCCACTCCAGGCTTGTATTAAACTCCCAAGGTTCCAGCTTTACTCTGACCTTGGATGGGTAGATGCTGCCACCACCCAAGTGCAAAACCCCTTTGAGAACCCAGGAAGGTGCACTTGGGAATTCCTTCCTGTGGGGTACCTTCAAGTCCTTTCACCCTCACCCCTCTGGGGAAGAGCTGAGAAAGAAAAACAAAGGAAATCAGCTGTTGCCATCAGCTAATTAAGCAACATGTGCACAGATCTCCTAGGACACAAAAATCCAATCCTGTTCTTAAAAAAGGTAAATGTTATTAAAAGCAAAAAGAAAGAAAATACATCTGGAAACTCAGGCTATTGCTAGATTAAAAAAAAACACTTACAAGGATTAAGCATCAAGAATAATGTTCTTGAGGTCCATCTTAAAGGTTACAAGCAAAACAAAAGCATTGGTCCTGGTTTGAGCAGGGGATTGGACTAGATGACCTCCTGAGGTCCCTTCCAACCCTGATATTCTATGATTCGGGGTTAGCACAGAGGAGTCCACAAGCCATAAAGAAATAAAAAGAGATAAACCTAATCGCATCTTCCTAGACATTTCCTAATCTACTTACATATCTGGGATTTTAAATGAGTAGTTTCTAGATATACCGATGATTTTTCATACCTGGCCCCAAGTTTCTTACAGCATAGTTGCTCTGTGTCTGCTTCTCCCTGAGAACAGACAGACAGACAAAAGGGAAGTCTTGTTTCAATTTTAAAAAGTTCTAGCCTTCCCATTGGCTCTTTTGGCCAGGTGCCCACTCACTTCCTTTTACCTATGCATCGCAGTGAGACTTTTAACCCTTAACAGGTAAAGCAAGTAGAGAACAGCTATTAAGAGGAATTTTATAGCTAACTGGCTCGCTGGGTCCATAAAAGGGAGCTACCCCCACCCCCTTCATTTACCATACCTGGAGAGAAGGCACAATATCTTTATGAATTGTACAAGCATTCAGCTCAGTCTTAATGTGTTCAGGCTTCTGAACACATATTTTGGAAGTGGATTAAGTGAATTCACTAAAAGGTACTCAATTTGGTTTAAGAGTGTCAACAGAGGAGCTAGTGTAGAATAGCTCTTGGGCTTTAAATTCACACCCCAGCTTACTTCACAAGAGCCTCCTCATGTAGACAAACTACAGCATTAACATAATGTTATCTCATTTTCATAGTCACTGCAATGCTACAACTTGATAGCTCAAAAGGGAGAATGTTAAGGAAGTTACTTGCAGCCAGCTGAGTCAATGTTAAACATAACTGGTACTGTCTACACTGACTGCAAGGTTGAGTTTAACATTGTGTTGAGTTTAACATTCAAGGTTGGCATTCTAACATGATCTAATTTTCTAGTAAAGACTAGCCTTAGACCACCACTATTCATTGTGATATAACATTATATAACGTTAGATTTTGAAAAACTTTCCAAGGTCACTTGATTTAGGTTATGTCTACATTGCGCACCTTACAGCTGCAGCCACGCCATTGTAAGGTGTGCAATGTAGCCGAACGAGGGGTGGTAGCTTCATCACCAGGAGAGCGTCTCCCAGTGACAATGCGCTGTCCACACTGGCGCTTTTCATCGTTAAAACTTACATCATGCAGGGGAGGGTTTTTTTCATACCCCTGAGCTACGAAAGTTTTAACGATGAAAGTGCAGTGTAGACATGGCCTTAGTCTATTATTTATTTAGTGTATACTTGTCTGGTTTTCTCAGGAGAAGTCTGCTAACAAGACACAATTGATCTAGAGTGATTATGTTGCACCTTCAACCAGGTGCTAACTGCATTTGGTAATGCCGATGTATGTAATGATCCCACAGTTTTTCACTATATGCTGAAGGTTCTTCTAAGAGATCTGTTTTTGAAACCAAAGAGACTATCTAGGAATCCTCAGAGATACACACATTTGCATTTTTCTACAATAAATGGCTTGACATATTTCTGAACAACAGCAAGAAAGATTCCCCTTTTGGAACCCTACAAATAGGTTTTCAATTTTCAACAAATCCTTTGCAGGTCTCTTTTAAGGCTGGAATTTTCAAAGGCGTTTAAGGGAATGAGGCAGCCAAATCCCATTAAAATTGAAATGGGAATCAGGCACCAAAGTCTCATTGGCTTTTACCAACCCCAAACTAATTTTTTTCTTCAAATATGACAAAAAGCATATTTTGCAGATGACAGGGTAACGTTATTTTAATCTCTGTTTCCAATATTCATTTTTAAATATTCCATTCCCATTTAACTTTAGTTTCTAGCAATAATTCAGAAGTTGCGTTTTTGTAAAGCTCCTGCCATCTCTGAAGGGTAGTCTGAATAATGCTGTCTTTTTTTAAAAGGTAAACATTTTCAAAACATGCTTCCACTTCATTTATGTATCTCTACCACTTTCCCAGCTGTTACTCACACTGCCAAAATAAAATACATATGTCAATTGTCATCAAAAACGTCACCTTTTTGCCTCTTGCGTAATTAATATCTTTTTTGTGATATTCTCTATACTTAAGGGAAAAAACTTTAAAGGAGACTTGAGAAGTTTCAATAGACAATTTCTCAATAAACCCTTTGTTTTCTAAGATTATCTCCAAAATACCATGGAAATGTCTTTTAAAAAAAAAAAAAAAACAACAAGCACCCAACCTCCTCCTCTCCCCAAGAATAATGAATCTGCTGGAAGTTCTTACTGTTCTTTCTAATGGCTGGCTAGAATCATGACTGCCATTGGCTTCACCTCAGGCCTCTAAGGGTATGCGTACAGTGGGATAAAAGAACCGTGGCTTGCCTGGGTTAGCTGACTCGGGCTCATGGGTCTTGGGCTACAAGGCTATAAAACTGCAGTGTAGACATTGGGGCTTGGGCTGGAGCCTGGGCTGAGACCTTCCCACCTTGCAGAGCCTCAGAGCCTGGGATCCTGCCCCACGTCCAATCACCTACCCAATCATCTACACTGCAACTTTTAGCCCCTCACCCTGAGCCCTGCAAGCCTGAGTCAGCTGACCTGGGCTCTGAGACTCGATGCCAGTGGCTTTTTAATCTCAGTGTAGACTAACTCAGAAAACTGTGAACAAATGGGTAACAGCTGGCAGAATTATCAGTGTTGCCAGGAGTAAGGTTCCCTCTAGAAGAGGACAGGACAAGGAGTAATGGTCTCAAGTTGCAGTGGGGGAGGTTTAGGTTGGATATTAGGAAAAACTTTTTCACTAGGAGGGTGGTGAAACACTGGAATGCGTTACCTAGGGAGGTGGTAGAATCTCCTTCCTTGGAAGTTTTTAAGGTCAGGCTTGACAAAGCCTTGGCTGGGATGATTTGATTGGGGATTGGTCCTGCTTTGAGCAGGGGGTTGGACTAGATGACCTCCTGAGGTCCCTTCCAACCCTGATATTCTATGATTCTCAGGAAGGATTTCATTGTCCAGATTTGTTGGAGTTTTACTAAACCTTTCTGTTACACTAACTGCTTAGGGTACATTCACTATAAAGTGGAAAGAACATAAAAATTGTACATCACTAATAAGTAAGGATATAATTTACTCATGGAGGTCACGGATTCCATGATTTTAACAAACCTCTCTGACTTCTCCAGCTTCAGCCCCCCCTCCTCCCCTGATGGTGGGCTTGGGCTGTCTGTCCTCCCCCGCCCCCCCAGCAGTCAGCCCCCGCCCCTTATTTTTAGTAAAAGTCACCAACAGATCGTAGGCTTGTGTGAATGTTTGTTTATTGCCCGTGACCTGTCCCTGATTTTTATTAAAAATAACCATGACAAAAACGTAATCTTACTAATAAGAAACGTTTAAGCAATGTCAAAACAATCCATTGCTACTCTGTTTGAGGAACTGACAGAGCTTGGCCTTTGGGATCATCAAATCTACTGTTTGTTGTGAGCTGCATGATCATGTGGATTCCATAGGTCAGGATCCATAATAAAACTATTGACGTCACCAAGCCCATCCAGATTCCAGGGGAGAAGAAAGATGTACAGTCGCTTGCGTAGGAAAACCGGTTATTATGAATATTGAAGCCCTGAATCTGAGAACAAGAAAAAAATAGGTGAGCCCAAATGCATTTACACAACAAAACCTACTTTTAAGATCTGTATATTCACTACAAAATCTAGCCCTGCAAAATACTGTGTGCCCTCAATTCCTATTGAAGAGGCGTGAGCACCAACTCCTTTTCAGCACGATTTTTCAATTTCTCTCTCCTTCCAGGAAATTTCAGATGCATGACAGTTATTTGTTTTACAAAAAGGAAGTTGTGCTTCCAAACTTCAGAGACTTGGGAATATTTTAGAGGTAAAATTCCAAGGGAGGCATGAGACCAATGTAACTTAATAACTGTTTCAGATTTGCCAACCTAAACATTCAAAAATCAAGAGTAGGGCTCCCAAAATCATGAGGTTGGCTTAAAAATCATGACATTTAAAAAAAAATAATACATTTGGGGTTCTGTTTATTTTATTTTATTTTATTTCGGTGTTTGAGCATTAGGGTGTGTTTTTAAGCTTTTTTCCACAACTCTGAAAGCTAGAAACTTACTTGAGGAGTAGGGGAGGGGAAAAAACAAGAAAGAACTGAGATTCTCACAGATTCACATGACTTTGGGAGATGGGGCTTTAAGAAAAACCTCAAATATCATAAGACTTTTGATAAAAATCACAAGAGTTGGCAACACTGTATATTTTTGTGAAAGTTAGTTGTTTGAATCATCTTTCCCCACCATGCAGATGTAAACAAGAAAGCAGAATTCCAAAGATAGCTAATATATTTTGCTCCGTATATAATTATCTCTATGTATGTAATTCAGAAATACAAACTTACCATAGAAACAGCAAAATGGACATACAGGGGGACACATCACTACCATTCATTGACCTCCCATGAACTACGGTGTGATTTTGTAGTAGTAATATGGTGTTTGTACTAGAAATGCTTAGGTTTCCATATGAAAGAGTGATTTGGATTTCTAGCTAGTAAGAATGAAGTCTTTGTCCCTTTGGTCCATATGCCTTTTGTGTCCCCAATTCATCAAGGGATGGTGAGGGTGGAGCATCCCGCAGAGAAGCCGTTTTTGTTTTATTTTTCCCAGGGCTGTATTTAATAATTTTTAATGAATGTGAACACATTTATAAAATAATTGCTTAGTGAAAATAAATAAAAAAATATTTCACAGCTCTAGGAGGCAGATTGAGTTGCAAACCTTTGCAACCCAGATTATCTGCAGTGTTTGGAAATGTGCATGCGCTGTCTCTCATTCAGTTACTACAGTGGCTTGCCAAAATGATGGTTAGTGCAATTCTGCATGATCTGCAAAACTAGAGCCCTGTAGAGGTAAAGACAATACTGCAGGTACCAGCATACTCAGGCCTCTTTCAAGAATTAAAGACTGTTCCCATTGTTACCATAGCAGTTAACTTGTTAATATTGACTGCTTTGCACTATATCCAATTGTATGTTTCTGACTCAAGCAGGATTATGGAAAATAAACATTTGGGTTGGGAGGCTGAGTTTGTACACAGCTTTAGTAAGTGATGCGTTTGCCAGGGCATTTCATCGTTAAGCCACTGTTTAGACATCACACCAAAGCTGAATGGGAGTCACACAATATGGTTTGAAAGATTGATTGAAAAAAAGCAGATGATGCTTCATGTCATTTTGGTTCTCAAAGGACTGAGCTTCTGTGAAACAATACATGCTTGTTACCATTCTTCCAGGACATTCTAAGGTACTTAACAGAGGGATCGATCCGTTTTTACTAGGGCAATTAAATTTCTTGGCGCTACAGCCAGGAAGACTGAATTTTATTGTATGTGGTAATATTATTCCTTATTCAAGCAAGATTATGCCTAGCAAACCTTTAGGTGGGAGCTTTAATTATACATTCTTGAAATGCTATGTTTACTTTTAGGAAATAACTGTTTATTTCATGTTCTCTTATTGCTTTTCTGATATTTGATCATTACTATGGGGATGCTGTTGGATCCCAGCTGGCAAATAAAGATGCAGCTCCCTGCAGATTTGCCACCTGTGTAGGAATTAAAAATACATAGATACATAATCCTAGTTAATTATTTTTATATAAATCTTTTGATAAGGATTCCAGCCTACTGTATGTTTAAATGCTAGTGTTTCAGTTAGTATCATTGTTATAGGTTTGCTTGTTCTATATTTACTAGTTTTTATTTTTAAAATGAAATTGTATTTTGTGCAGCGTATTGAACATTTTGAATGGAGTTTCCTAATCGTTTGACCTTTAACAAAACCTTAACGTAGGTTTGTTATGTAGATTGTGTGGGGTATCCTCAAGGGCAACATATAAAAGCTGAGGTTTGAAATAGTTTAGCCTTGAAAATCCTAAAATTCCTGGCTTCAGTGTCTTGGGCATTTGCCCTGAGCAAAAGGGGCTACTAACAAGTCTGACAGACACTGAAGAAATATGAAAAGCCTGGATGCAGCTTTAAAAACAACAATGAGCTTTCATTTAGTAGATTATACAGACAGCATTAAAGGGAAAGGAGGAAGCATTTGGTAACAGGAACCTCAAAATTCTAGAACAGTCATTCCCACCATTGATCTATACACTTGTGCTGGTACTTCAGCCATCTGTGACTGGTACAGAGTAATGACCAGATTCTGTGCTGGACTCTGGACTGCAGTCATTGCTCACCTCCCTAAGAACTGTGCTTTTAGTGGTGCTTGAGCACTCTGAACCCTAATCTTCTGAAAAGACCTATACTGGAATCGTCAGAGCTTCACTGATATCAGAGAGAATACAGTGAGAGGATGGAGGGGCACTGGTTGTTCCAGACAAGTCAAACAGTTGCCCAAAGAGTTTGGGAACGACTAGCCTAGAAACCACAAGCTGAGAAAACTGCAAAGAGTACGGCGCATTCACCCGCTTGGGAGCTGGGTCTTCTTCGTTCACTACAGCCTACTGGGGAACAGCATCTAGTGACCTTCTGAACCAGGCTTTCTGTTGTAGGGGAAGATTTGGGGCTTGCACAAAAGGAGAAGAAAGAGGGGTCTGGACATTGCTGTGATAATTTGTGTGGAACTCTGAGTGAAGTCATAACCCAGTGGCGGGGCATTAACCTTATCACACACCCCTGCTGGGGCTATCAAACCGAGAGTCAAGTTTTACCACATCATAGAAGAGACTGTTGCCATTTAAAGTGGGGTTTTGTGTATGTGTATACATCTAGAGTACATAGGTTAGTATGTCTTTTCACCTGGGTATAGGAAATAGCATAATGATTGCTTTAATATATTTTAAAACCTTTCAACTCTTCAGTATATTTTGAAACCTGCTACCACAAGTTCTCTCCCACTTTTAGCTGTTTCTGAGACAGATACAGCTATTTTGTTTGATTTGGTGTTTTGTGTGTGTGCCCTTTGAAACAGTTTAGGTCAAGATAAAGCTACTACCCCAGTTAGGGGTATGTTACTTATTAGGAGTCCCTCTGGTAACTGGGTGGGAGTACTCAACCTCACAGATGGATCTGACATGGGTAAGAGCAGCAACTAGGGAGGAGGTACTGTGACAAGAGGGTGAGGCAATTTGGAAGCTCCCTTGCTATAGGTTCCATTGTTCAGGCTCAGTCCCGAGGTCTCACTAGCATATGTGACATCCCTCAAGAGGGAGGGTAATTGGGTTACAGCCTTAAAGCCAATCCCAGAGTGTTCTGGGGACCCAGAAGGCAAGGGGGTGCTGGTATAGCCTTGCTAGATAGACCAGGGTGAAGGAAGTCTCCTGGAATTACTCATGTCCCACTCTTTCCCACAGGTGGGGAACTACATTCACCTGTACCCCTGGGTAAAGCTGGGGGCAGTGAGAGAGCGGTTGCTTCTTGTCCCATTGAGATAACATAGGTTGGGATAGGGTCCCATTTTACAATATATCTTCTCCTATCCCCATTACCCTGATTGAGTATTGAGTACTGTCTATTGTTTTGGTTTTTTTCCTTTCTGTGGATACTTTATAGTGATTTGTTTTTTTTCAGTTGTTCTCATGTTATTGTTCAGAAGCTGCCTGCTCTCTCTTCCCCCTGTTGAACAGCACCCATAGTGGGCAAATGGCTTTCTCTTAATGTGTTTTTAGAGTTGAACTAAAAGTACAGGTGTTATGAAAATATGCTGTTCAACACATACTCTAGCAAGTAATCGTCCCTGGAATTGCCTCTGAAATGGCAGTGCACTCACTTGGAACTCTGAAAGGTAAACCTCCCAGCTCTTTGCTCCACTGTTGGCTGGAATCAGCTTTGCACCACAGAGACTGCTGGTCCCCACCAGCTGACAATGAAATGAATACTCCGCAGGAGCAGAAATGATGGAGACATTAAATCTAGCGACCACTTGGTTGTCATGTGCAATCTCAACAGAATCTAAAGTAAACCATTTTCGAGCAGAGCCTGCATAGAACTTGTTGGTCATTAGAAATCTAGAGAGAAGAAAAACAGAATAAATAGAGTCAAACTGACATAGAAAAAGTTATAATATTCATTGGTGTGCATGCTTAACCCACAGTAGAATCCAACAGGGACCATCACTTGAAGAAGAACAGATGGCAGACGAGATTAATCATCACTAGCTCTTTGCCTATGAGACTGCAGTTAGTATCTCCTCCTGCAGGAGGACTTGTCATGAGTGAAGTGACTTTGTTAATCTTGTTTTACCGCTTGTTACAGTTTTGTATAATAAGCAATATTTTCGTAATTTGAATGAGCATTTATTGTTTCATTCTGCAAGGGACTGCTATAGTGCTGTATTTCATAAATTACTGGCAGTTTATAATCACTGATGCAGAAGCTGAAAGATTGTCAGCAGAACTGCATTATTTTGCAATAAATATTTTTATGGGATTTTTTAAATAAAAGTATTTTTATGAAGGGTACAGACATGAAAACCACTTTGATTTATCATAGGAAACTGTTTCTTGGTTCAGATGACTAAATGGCCATTTGCATGTTCAAATAGAATCTTAGAATATCAGGGTTGGAAGGCACCTCAGGAGGTCATCTAGTCCACCCCCCTGCTCAGAGCAGGACCTAATCCCCAACTAAATCATCCCAGCCAGGGCTTTGTCAAGCCTGACCTTAAAAACCTCAAAGGAAGGAGATTCCACCACCTCACTAGGTAACACATTCCAGTTCTTCACCACCCTCCTAGTGAAATAGTGTTTCCTGATATCCAACCTTGACCTCCCTCACTGCAACTTGAGACCATTACTCCTTGTTCTGTCATCTGCCACCACTGAGAACAGCCTAGCTCCATCCTCTTTGGAACCCCCTTCAGGTAGTTGAAGGCTGCTATCAAATTCCCCCTCACTCTTCTCTTCTGCAGACTAAATAAGCCCAGTTCCTTCAGCCTCTCCTCATAAGTCGTGCTCCAGCCCCCTAATAATTTTTGTTGCCCTTTGCTGGACTCTTTCCAATTTTTCCACATCCTTCTTGTAGTGTGGGGCCCAAAACTGGACACAGTACTCCAGATGAGGCCTCACCAATGCCTAATAGAGGGGAATGATCACGTCCCTCGATCTGCTGGCAATGCTCCTACTTATACAGCGCAAATTGCTGTTAGCCTTCTTGGCAACAAGGGCACACTGTTGACTCATATCCAGTTTCTCGTCCACCATAACCCCTAGGTCCTTTTCTGCAGAACTGCTGCCTAGCCACTCAGTCCCTACTCTGTAGCAGTGCATGGGATTCTTCCTTCCTAAGTGCAAGACTCTGTACCTGTCCTTGTTGAGCCTCATCAGATTTCATTTGGCCCAATCCTCTAATTTGTCTAGGTCCCTCTGTATCCTATTCCTACCCTCCAGCGTATCTACCACTCCTCCCAGTTTAGTGTCATCTGCAAACTTGCTGAGGGTGCAATCCACGCCATCTTCCAGATCATTAATGAAGATATTGAACAAAACCAGCCCCAGCACCGACCCTTGGGGCACTCCACTTGATACCGGATGCCAACTAGACATGGCAGCCTGAATTTATACCTGAATTTATACATGAAGGCACAATTCTCTCACTCTAGGTATGTTTATAACCCCCATCACTAAAATATGACCACCTTCAAAGTATTTTAAAATAGAAAAATATTGAGCTAGTATGGACATTTCCCTCCTTTGGTGGACCTGCAAATTTGTACCATGTTGCATTCAGGTAGTCCACTTCTCTCATATTAAATATATTCTCTGTGTCAATTGTGTTGCTATTGGAGATTTCACACTTTTCTCCTTATTTTACCATGCTCAGTATTTTAATTCTACCTAGTTTAAATTAATGTTGTCTCCAGTAACTTGCAATCACAGAGTCCTTGGGGCTCTCCGCTGAGGGTGGCTATAAATTTGCATATTCTAAGCTGTCTGCCCACCATGAATATTAGATGTGGACTTTGAGAATTTTAGGTGGTGTTTAGGTGCTGCTGCAATAGGTGCCAAACAAATCTATACAAATCTAAACAAATACAAGTTTAAACAAATACAAGTTACCAAAAAATCAAAAACAAAAAGCACATTCAAAATAAAATATGGGTAGGTAGTAATTTTTGTAGTAGATAAATAGGTAGCAAGTAAAATGGACACAACATATCAATTGTCTGACTAACAAAGATGATATGGCTGAAGTATCTATATGAGAGCCAAAAATAGTCCTTATTGTGAGCAGGAAACACCTTATTATAGTAGATTCACGTCATGAACAGGAATTGAATCCCTTCACAACATTTTTATTATTTGTTGTTCGTATTACAGTAGCACCTAGGGGTCCCAGTCACACACCAGGACCCCATTGTGCTAGGTGCTGTACAAGCACAGATTATCCTGAACTATGTAAGTCACTTATCTCAGGGCTGTAATCACTATTAATAGAGCAATTGTCCAATAAGAAGCCCCGAAAGACCAAACAGGGCCACAGCTTTCAACAAAACACACTATCAGTTTAATGAACACACAGTACTTGAATTGTTAATTCTACATGACCAATACCAACACCAGCAATAACTAAGTAATGGGTAAAGGCGAATGGATCAACTTGACCACTCAGACATGGTCCTTCAAGGTATGCAACATCCTCTCCCACCCCCGAATGGCCAGCCAGTTCTGCTGGCCTGTGCATGAGTGAGGTTGCAGTCATGACTCTGCCTACTCACTGCTCCTCCTTACTACACCCCCTTTGGGTAATGTGTATCCCTACAGGAATAGCAAGGAAGCAGTCCCTGCACTCCTATGGGTACAGGTATTGCAATTCTGATCAGCCTTTGCACAGACTGTGCATAAAATGGAACAAGTTTCTTATCCTTCTGCTACTGTTTGCTCCCACCCAAGGCTTGGCAGAATGTAGCTCTCCTTTAGGAGTCATAACTCAACAACCAAATGAACCAAAGTGATGCAGAATGGAGAGGAAGGGGAGACTGTTTTATAGATATTTATATGGCTTTTGATGCAGTGCTTAGAAAATAGCATTGTTGGAATAAACAAGGTGAACAAATGGAACATATTCCCAAGTCATGGAAGATAGTCCACAACAACTTCTGATTCTTGTAAACATGCACTATTATTTGTATTGCAATAGTGCTGAGAGGCCTGATAAAAGATTGGGACTGTTCAAACACATTTTAAGAGACAGGCAGGAAGCATCAAGATAATCAGCTTTGAAATATCAAGGTTTTTGTATAAACCAACAAAAATGTTTAGTTGCACTTAAAATAAACCAGTCTTACTTATAGCTTGGAGGATGACCATCTCTCAAGCTCCCAGATTAGTTTCCCAGTTCTAAATTCTGTCCTCTCTTAGGTTACCAGAAACCTTTCTTTACAAAGCTCCATGGAGTAGGCCGCCAGCTTCTGACTGAGGATTCTTGGCTCACTATCCCATCCCTTTAAACATGGGCAGCAGAAAACTTCAGTGAGGAATTAACGTCTTACCTTTTGGTGGTACACAAGGAAACTGTTCATAGTGGAAGACAGAGACACTTTAATACTTGATTCAAGGATTCAGTTAGCATGGGGTTCTAATAATCATTAAAATATGGTTCTATTGGGAAACTAGTCAACCACCTGTTTTGTCCCTCAGATTTCAGACCAGATTTTCTCAGCGTAAGGTTTTCCTAACTGCGAGTCTTGAAAACTCAATCCAGGATCTGAGTGTCAAGCTGAGTACTTTTTTCCATGCATCCATCACCTTTAATAACAATTCTGCTGGCCAAATTATGCCCCCACATTAACCTCCTTCAGCCCTAAGTATCTTTGAACAAGTTGGAATTTAGTAAATAAGTCTATTTATGATCTACAAGAAAGAAGAGAACAAGTTTGACACTCATATCCTAGATTGAGTTTTCAGGACAAGCAGTTAGCCTCTGCGGGGCTCAGAGGAGTAAAATGAAATAATTCTCTTTTTGTCACTGAAGTGAGCAGATATGATTTTGAATATACACAGACCTTAAGAATTGTTGAGGTAGCATGTGCCATTTTACTTTGTGGCTTTTCAGAGAAAAACCACACTTTGAACTGTAAATAAAATTATCAGGAGAAACCATTCTCTTTAGTGGATGTCCCGTCCCTTTTTTATTGTCTGTCTCAATTTCTTCTTATGAGACTAGAGTCTCTCTCTTATGCAGTCTTGGAAGAGCAAAAAACTTTTTAACAATGCCTAAATAAACATGACCCAGATAATCCCGTCATATTTGCTGTATGCTGAAGTTTAAAAGACCTTCTGAAATTCTCTAAATTCTGTGGTGGTCACCCCTCTTTCACTTATTGTTCTACCTGAGGCTGTTCAGATAGAGGGCATCAATGTTTTATTATATTGTTGCATGTTTCTATGAGTCCTTTTCTCACTGTATTAATAGCTCTTAGAGCCCCAGTGGAGGAGAATGTAAGCTTTGTAGTTTAATACCCTTTCTAATTCTATCCTATTTTCATGTACCTTAGATGGGGCTTGCTACTTTGTTTTCATGCTGCCAGCCAATAATTTCAGTTCTGCTTTCAATTATTTACTCTATCCAATTATTTTCTTCCCTTAGATTTCATCTTCTTAGGCCATCTCCTAAAATGTATCCCAAACTAATTTCAGGTGAGCTATGTCCTTATTTATATCATAGAATTTTTAAAGCCAAATTCTGTGCTCAGACACGTGCACGCAACTCCCACTTCACTGGCAGTTATTCACAAGCCTCCAAGATAGGATTCGGCTGTAGGTTTCATAGTAACCTTTCAAGCACAGGCAGACCCAAGATAGTTCCAAAAAGGAGCTCTAAAGAAGGTGCCACTTGGGTGGAGGACAGTGGCTCATCCATTCCTGGCAGCTTGTGGGACTCCTCTGCTGGAACTCCTGGTGTTTGGATCTCAACAGTATGGGGTAAGCATAACTGGGGAGAAGCCATTGTCAATACAATGCCCCTTATGGACCTTCCCGATTCACCGTTTCGAACATTTAAAGTGGGGTTTTTGTGCAAGACAATGGGTGTGCAGCCAATTAACCTCCTAGGAAGCTGTGCTGCTATAGGGGATAGGTCTGGATTCATGTAGCTGCACTTTGTTGTACCCATGGATGCTTAAGATCTGTGGGGATTGCATGTCACAGCCCCCTTCTGCTCAGTGACTCAGAAAGGAAGCCCTTAGAGGGAGACATTGAGGAAATTCTGTTAAGTGATCCCTTTAGGGTATCCTGTGGGCTTTCTCCTCTTCCATAGGTTCAATAAAGTGGTTGTCTCGTACAGGGCTGTGAACTTGTAGTATAAGTAAAGAACAAGGAAACCTTAGGGCTTGTCTACACAGTGAGTTAGTGCGTGGCAATCCAGGATGTGAATCTACAGTACACTAGCTTGCCATGTACTAACTGGCCACCTGGACCCTGTTACTGTGCACTGCAAATTCAGGGGATCTAGTGCATGGTAGTAGAGTCCACACAACCAGTTGGTATGCAGCAAGCTAGTGCACTGTAGATCCATGTCCTGGCTTGCTGTGAACTAACTTGCCATGTAGACAAGACCTGAGTTTTAATCCTCAATTAGACACTTATTCTGTCACCTTGGGGAAGTAATTTAACCTTTCTAACCTTCCCTATCAGTGAAAAGGAATGATGATAATTACCTCACAGCATGTTCTGAGAAGTGCTTAGTTAATGTTAGTAAAGTATTTGAAGACAACAGATGGTAAGTACAGTACGTATAGTTAAGTGTTCCCATACTTATTAGGAAGGGTTTACATTTGCAGTTTAGCTATCTGATTAAATAGGAGCATGATCTAAGAGAACCACTGGGAGCATGTCTGCCTCCTTTATGGCAGGCTCCAAGAACACAAAAACATATTCTAGACTGAGGGAGAAAACATGCTCCTATACTGGGTGTTCTCCAGACAGCGTTAATTTACACTAAAATCTTTCCAAGTTGCTTTACATTTCTTCTTCTCTAGATGAATCTGGGATTCATGGTCATATTAAAGTTATCTCCAAATAATTAATAAAAAGGACTGATTTTAGCAAACAGATGACTACACATAGGTCTGAATAATCCTCATTAAGTCCATATGCATGTATTAAATGTCACATTTCATCTTCTTATCCACCTCCATTGAAATCTGACATTAACTTTTCACATTCCAGAGTCTTCTGTTTCTATATTAGCATTCCCCTGGGTTTGGATTAACTGTTGTGAAGTCTAACAAAATTGCCTCTCCCCCGACAAACAGTCTTTTAAAACTTTAATTCTCTTCAGTTCAATTAATTTTCTGTGTTGCTGACATAATACCAGTCCAGGTACGTCTTTTAAATGCTTTAAGATTTATAGTATTTTGTAGGAATCTTTACCCCCTATGTATTCTAGGAAACATATGGTTATGCTCGGGGTTGAATGAAACCTTGTTGAAGTTGATGGGTTTGACTCTTGCCCTTCATTCAGGATAACTGTAAGAAGCAGTTAGGCGCCTATATGGAATAGGATAGCTGAAACAATAGGAACCACCACCTAAAATACAGGCCACATACAAGGCTAGTCAGAAACTGAGCTTTGTGGGTGGAAGCTAAATGCAAATGCAGGGGGCTGGGCATTGTTTTGGGTGGAGGGGGTGTGTGTGTGTGTGTGTGTGTGTGAGGGCTACAGAGAGGGTGTGCGCACATGTACATGCAACAAGCTGCCAAAGAATAGGCAGACAGAAGTGGCAGAAACAACACAGAAACGCACAGAGAAGAGAAGCACCAGAAACAGCCAAAGAAGTGTTTGTAGCATGAACCTGAGAAAAAGCCAAGAGAGAGGTTTTGGGTAAAGTTCTGGCTTGAAAGTGGTTTGGAACTGAGAGCAAAGAAACTGTCTCCTGAGACTGGGAGTGGCTAAGTCATTATGCAAGTTAACCTATTTCCCCTTGTTTCCCCCCCCCCCCAGACGTTCTTGTTAATTTGTGCTGGATTTGTGCTGGAAATGGCCCACCTTGATTATCATACACATTGTAAGGAGAGTGATCACTTTAGATAAGCTATTACCAACAGGAGAGTGGGTCTGGGGGTGGGGGGGGGGAGAAAACCTGGATTTGTGCTGGAAATGGCCCAACTTGATTATCATACACATTGTAAGGAGAGTGATCACTTTAGATAAGCTATTACCAGCAGGAGAGTGGGGTGGGGGGAGAGAAAACCTTTTGTAGTGGTAAACACCCATTTTTTCATGCTTTGTGTGTATAAAAAGATCTTCTATACTTTCCACAGTATGCATCTGATGAAGTGAGCTGTAGCTCACGAAAGCTTATGCTCAAATAAATTGGTTAGTCTCTAAGGTGCCACAAGTACTCCTTTTCTTTTTGTCTCCTGTTGTTTGCTTTTCATTGTGTTTGGGGAAACAGCCCTTTGTACATTCCTTGTAAATAAACAGGATTGAATCAAAAAAATACCTGATTCCATCATTAATTTCTCCTCCTAGCAGAAACAACCTGCAAGACCCCATATACTGGGTAATCAGTTGGGTCAAAATGGGAACAATTTTAACTAAAATAATCTCCCCTGTGCTATATTCTCCCTTACAAACATCTTTTTTTAAAAGAAAACATGTCATATCATTGCTATGAACTATCACCTATCATGATTGCTATCAACTATCATGATGACTGCACGCTCCTCTCTATATCCTGGACATTTCCCCTTCCTTTTAAACTCACATCTCTGACTGCCTCTATGACACATCTCCTTCTGGATGTGTCTCTGCCAACCTGAATTTAATGTGTCAAAAATGGAACTCAATTTACCTTCCAAAACGTCTCCACTTTTTCCCTTCTCTGTAACCCTCGGCAAAACCCCAGTTCACCCAGGTTCAGAATTTGCTACCATTTTCTTCTCTATTCCCACTTACAAAAACCTTGTTCAAACCCTGATACCCTCCAACCTTAACTATAGCAAGTTTCTTCTCTTTGGCTTCCCTAACCTCTTCCTAGTCTTCCTCTGTCTTTCCCTCTTCAACCCATCCAAAACACATCTGCAAAAATCACCTGTCTTGTCTGCTGCTCCAGCCACTTTCAAATTTACATTCAATTTAAGCACCTTGTCTGTAAGGCACTGTACAATCTAGCTCCTGCATACTCCTCTGCTCTCATCTCTCTTTGCACCCCCAAGCTATAGAACTCCATCGGAGTTAGAGAATCATAGAAATTTGGGTTCAAAGGACCCTCAAGAGGTCATCTAGTTCATCCCCCCATTCTGAGCAGGACCACATATACCAAGACCATCCTTGACAGGTGTTTGTCTAACCTATTCTTAACCTCCCATAATGGGGATTCCACAATATCTCTAAATATCCTTATAGTTAGGAAAAATGTTCTAATATCTAACCTAAAATCTTCCTTGCATCAGATTAAGTTGATTATTTCTTGTCCTACCTTCTGTTGCCATGACTGATCACCATCCTCTTTGTAACAGCCTGTAACATATTTGAAGACTTATTGGATCCTCTCTTGGTCTTCTCCTCTCAAGACTAAACTCACCCAGTTTCCCTCATAGGTCACATTTTCTAAACCTTTTATTACAATGGTGCCCAAACTTTTAGTCTGGCACCCCGCTCCACCAGTAATGGAAAGCGTCCATGGGTCCCCCCCAGGGCTGGGAGCAGAGTTGTGGCTGGGCTGGGGGCTGCAGCCAGGAATCAGGAGCCATGGCCAGAAGGCAGGGGCTGAGAGTGGGAGCCGGCAGCCTGCCATGCGCCCCCTCCCGGACATTCCTCTGCGCCCCCTAGGGTGGCATGCCCCACAGTTTAGGGGCCACTGTTTTATCATTTTTGTCATTCTCCTCTTGAGTCTCTCCAATTTTCCCCACATCTTTCTTAAAATGTGGTAGCCACAACTGGACACTGTGCTCCAGCTGAGGACTCACCAGTGCTGAGCAGAGCAGAATAATTACCTCCCATTTGTTACATATGACACTCTTTTTAATACACCGCAGAATGATGTTAGCCTTTTGCATAACTGCAACACGTTGTTGACCCATATTCAATTTGTGATCCACTACAACCCCTGGATCCCTTTTTGCAGTATTTCTGCCTTGCCAGTTATTCCCCGTTTTATATCAGTGCATTTGATTTTCTTCTTTCCAAAGTGTTGTACTTTGCTCTTGTCTGTATTGAATTTCATCTTGATTTCAGACCAATTCTCCAATATATCAAGGTCATTTTGAATTCTAATCTAGTCCTCCAAATGCTTGCAACCCCTCATCTTGGTGTCTTCTGCAAACTTTATAAGCATACTGTCCAGTCCATTATCCTAGTCATTAATAAAAATGGAATAGTCCCGGATCCAGGGCAGATGGTATCCCTATGTGACCCCTCTAGATACATCCTCCCAACTCAACTGTGAACCATTGACAACTACCCTTTGAGTATCATCTCTGTACTACTACACTTTGTAATGGCTTCATCTAAGCCACATTTCTCTAGTTTGCTTAGTTTGAAGGCAGTGTTAGTAAATATTAACCTTTTATTATTTTTGTATGTTAAACTCTTATAATTCTTTGCATGC
This sequence comes from Natator depressus, assembly GCF_965152275.1. Classification (NCBI taxonomy): domain Eukaryota; kingdom Metazoa; phylum Chordata; order Testudines; family Cheloniidae; genus Natator; species Natator depressus. Next base: position 306,346,632 of record NC_134234.1, read on the forward strand.
TGACTACATTCCTGGAATCATCACTGTATTAGCCAAAAGTGTATCTGAATTTTAAGACTTCATAGTGTTCATTCTGAAACTGAGCTAGTGTGTGATCAAATGAAAGAATGTGTACAATTTTCTACCAGTACTGATGTTCAGGAAGGGGATTCCTGTAAACTAATAAGGATGTCTATCATCACAAAAGTATGTTATAATAAATAAGACTAGGTAATTGATACGGGATTATTATAATTCTATTATGTTCTGTGCTTGATAAGCAACATTTGTTATCATAGATGTTTTCTGTGATTTATGAAATAATGACCCATTGAAATATGTTTTTAACTCATTAGAAAGGCTTGTTCAAACAGGTGTTCTTACAGATAACAACTGGGTTAGAAATCCCTTTAAGTTGATCAGTCAGGTAAATTAAGGTACCAAAGAAGAAATTTCATAAGTAATTAGGTAAAATGAGATATCAAAAACAAAACATAGTGAAATCAGTTGTGGGAAAGTAACTTTTCCCTCCCCACAAAGGAACTTCTTTATCTCACATCCTATAAAAGGTGAGAGGTTTGAGGAGTTAGACTGGGAATGAGCAAACTGCCAGCATTCCACTTCTTACAGAAGAAGAGAATGGGGTGCCACCTTTTCATCATTCATAAAAGGTGGTAAAATATACTTTCTTTCTGTATTCTGTATAGAGCTGAATTAATTTTTGACTAATAATCTGTTAAAATAATTCCAACTGAGCCAGTTATTTGACATCATGAATAATTATTACATTTAAATATGCAACAGCAGTCACCCACTCACAGAAGATGTTCAGCACCTTGCAGCACTGGGCCATTAGACTGTAAATTCCGTTACTGACTTCTTTTGTTTCATTTTGCGAAACACTGAATACACCGATAGTGCTCACTGAATAATAAGCAAGCACAGCGATGGATATGGAACTACTGTTTAGATGTTAGACTTACTTACACATCACTATATTTATTCTGGCTTGCGGAATGGTCCTACAATGGATATGATAAAGTAAATGATTCATAAACCCAAGATCAGCATGGGAAATGGGTACACTTTTGACACTGCTAGCAATAGGAGACTTCATGTGCCAATGTCCTATGAACATAATTGTTTTGCTACACTTTTTTTTTTTAATTAAGAGAAGACCTTATCTGTGGACATCAAAAAGGCTTATGGATCTTTAAAGTTACACGTGCATCCTACACTATATATAAGGGTCTATCCTATTGGTTCATGATTCTTCCATGCACTGTAAAAAGAGTCAGCACAGAGAAACAAAAACTGGTTAACTTATAACATTTTTGAAAGATATCAACATAACTCTATGACCCATTATAACCTTATTTCAGAAGAGAAATAGTGAATTTAAAAAATGGCATTTGCACTTGATCCTCTTCTGTTTATGTACTAATTTACAGATGTTCCTCAAGTAGAAAGATTTTATGAATAAACCATAAAGATACCTTATTTTTAGGTTGTTGATTCCATCCACTAACCCAGTATAGTTCAACGACAACCTGCAAATAAAGAAATATTTTAAATGTTACAGTGTGTCAGTTTAAATTAGGGCATTGCAACTTCTTAAAATCAAACTCAATTTTCCAAACCAATAGATAACTACAAAGAAATTACACAGCAAAAAGATAAAGTAAACTGGACAAATATGACAAACATTTCAAACAGAAATGCTTCATCTCCCCCCAGCGAGTGCTTTAAAGGAATGGAAAACAGAGAATGCAATGACAAGAGACCTTGTTCTATGAACATACTCACAGCTGGATTAATACCACGTATTGGCATGGCTTCACCGTTGGGAAATCTTACAATGAAATTGCTGTCTCACTAATGCTACTGGAGGTTTCAATGGTTGTAGAAGAGAGACAAGGTGCTAACAGAAGATGAGATACAGCAGCTCAGAGGCACTGAGGAAAGTAAAGATAACTATTCTAGCCAAAACTCATTTTAACTCTACTCTCATAAGCAAACAAGGAAAAACAGTAAAAGGAAAACAGTCCTAAAAAACAGAAACCAAGATTAAATGATTCCTGTGGTGTTGCCTCTGTCATTTTCCTACAAGAAAATGAAACTTGGGGTATTTATCCAAGGCGGTTTATTAAATTAGCATTAGCCTTTTGAAATTTCACTACTTCTGATTAGCTGTTAGAATCACATCATTTTATGATACGGATCTTTGTCCCACTTACGTTGCATTGGTGGCTGAACAAACAGATGAACTGAAGTCCACCTTACGGGACACAAATGTTAAATTTGTCAAATCCACATGAACTGATTTGTTGGCTGTGAGGCTGAAATTACTGGCATAAAAGAGGATGCATGTGTTAGTTCCATTGGTCACATTCAGTGGATAGTATTCATCTGTCACTTGTGCTTCAGTGGCCATGAGTCGCCGTCTTGATTCCAACACTACATCGGGTCTTCTGGGAATCTGGGATAACAGCACATTACAATTAAATTACTAAACAAAAAGAAAATCGGGACTAGAACACAGAACTTTTCAGCACTATATTGTCAGTTTGAATTCCGCTCAGGATTGCAATCACCAACAGTTATTAATATCTTATGGCTGTTCACCAACCTCATTTCATATAGACCACTGGTTTTAAGACCAGTTTCCAGTGGGCCGGTATCCACATCACAAAACCAGTCCCACTAACACTAGCTCGGCAACCTTGTGACAGTTTTAGCAACAGAAGACTACATGGACATGGAGTCTACCCTATCCTTTCACCTCTCCAGGTGGCTTTTCCAGGTCAGTGTTGAGTTTCCAGCACAGTGGCTGGGCATTGTGGGGAAGTTTGTGCTGTCACTGCCCATTGCTATACCTGATGTGCGTAAAGAGAGAACTCCACTCTCGGGCACTGCTGATTGAGAACATTTCATGAATCCTAGTTCACACTGCTGAAAACTTTTAAAATAATGATAAACAACAACTGATGAAGGGGTGCAAAAAAACCCACAACCCAGCATAGAGAAAAAAAGAAGAATGGCTACATTCTATGGTCTCCACCAGCCTTGGAATAGTAGTGTCCTTAGGGGGATTACCTGGGAGAATGAATTGATTTTTTTAAAATGTTGATATAAATTCAGTTTTTTCTCTTATAGAATGGCAAACAAATTTCAGTTAGCCAGGCTGAAGAGATAGGTTTTTCTGGGGTTTGTTTTTTTTTTTGGCATGCCATTAGTTTAAAAATTGCTTAAATTTTATATTTTTTGTTTTAAAAGCAGGCTATTAAATCAATGTGGATTAGGCTCCTCTAATGTTTTCTGGAAAAATAATTTTTAAAATGTCCAGGGGTGCAAGATGTTGAGGTTTGATAGTATATATGTTCACTGCACATGCACTGCACTAGCTCCTTAGCAAGAGGCTTCCCAGGATTCCATTTGATAGATAATATATTCTAAGAAGTGTGCCATAGGCATCCTGGGTGAAATCCTGGCCCCGCTGAAGTCAGTGGCAAAGCTTCCATTGACTTCAATGGGGCTATGATTTCATTCCTTCTTTTTAGGCACTCAGACAATACTCTACATCAGCATTTCTCAAACTGTGGGTTGAGACCCCAAAATGGGTCACGACCCAATTTTAATGGGGTCGCCAAGGCTGGCTTAGGCTCGCTGAGGTCCAGAGTCAAAGCCCAAGCCAGAGAGCTTCAGCCCTGGGCGGCGGGGCTAAGGTTACAGGTTGAAGCCCTTGGGTTTCAGCTTTGGCCCCCTGGCCGGGGGCAGTGGGGCTTTGCCCCTCCCCTCTTCCCCCCAGGGGTCAGAGCTTAGGCGGGCTCAGGCTTCAGTCTCCCCTCCTGGGGTCCTGTTGTATTTTTGTTGTCAGAATAATACAGAGTACTGGCTTTTAAAATATAACACTGATCCTTTTTGATCAGAGCAGCTAGTTCAGGGCCATGGGGATGTTCCAGATGGAAGTAGAAATTGCAGGAGTCTGGTATTCTTTGATGTATTGTTTATTCCTTGTTTATTTACAAGGAATGTACAAACTCCTGCTCCTCTGAATGCAGGAGGACCCAAGAACAAAAAGAGCAGTTACTTAGTTTATAACCCCACGCCTTGTTAGCCAACAGACCCAAAAGTTCACTGTCTAGCTTTTTCCAGCATCACATTGTTCTTACCTGTTACTGCTTGGCGTTCTTGCTTTTTGCCTCTCCCTCTCTGTTTCTGTGTTTTCTGCCCTCTCTCTCTCTCTCACTCAGACACACATACCTGGTCACATGCTCAGTGGAACTTCCCACCCTGCCCGCATGGCGATAGCTTCTCGACAGACACTATTAGGCCTTGGTTTAGGTGCAGCCCCTTAAGTGTTTCTTAAAACTATCTTAAGTGAAGGGTGCATTAACACATCAGTTTGAATGAGGTTTTATCTCACCCCATAACATTTCACCCAGCTCATAATAATGTACAATATTAACCCACATATTTTAAATGAAGAAATATATCTCCCCTAAAGAAGAGGAAAATATTCAGTTTAATATAAAACTTTAAATCTGTCCCTAGGTTTCTCCCCCCAAAATATAATTATTTTATTTTTGTATTGAGAAAAAGATCTGAAGACTAAATTGTATTTTGTCTAACAATTGACTGCACATTATGGGAGAATGGGCCCAGCATATCACCTAAAGAGGGTTTTTAAAACCACTTGCTAATAACTGAAAACAAGACTATAGGAGACAATGACTAAGCTATGGGGATTAGTTGAGTATGTTTGGAAAAAATATAAATGATACATTTTCAGCAGACTAAAGCTTTATTTCCACTGCTGTACTGCCAATACTTTAACCAGGGGATCTTAGAGAGATTTTCCCCTTTATCCTCTGAAAAAGCCCATATATCAAAGGTGCATTTGCCTGCAGAATCTATCAGTTTGTTTCCCTATATCATGCCCAAGAAAAGAGACAACACCACTTGGCAAACAAACATATTTTAAATGCACTTTGCCGGAATGCTTACACTTTGTTGTTGAAAATAGAGACAATATATTGATAGTATAGCACAGCATTCAAGTGTTTGTGCTATTTAAAGGAGGGCAGAACAAATAACTTGTAGGGAAACCTGGAGGTGCCCTGTCTTGGGAAAGACTCAAAAATACCTATTCTTATGTAAGATGTTTATGAGCCCCAGGGATAAGTCATTTGTGACAGGAATGATTTAGCAGGACCGAAAGAGGGAATTCATTCCTTCAGAGGCAAGGAAATCAACCTTCAAGCTGATGCTGGAATTTTAAACAAAGGGCCCCTCCAGAAAATCACTACCTATTTCTATTTCAAACATGCATTTATTGTTCCTTTGTTTTTTAATTTTATGATGTATCCCCTGCTGCAACGAACATGAGTTTCTCTGGTTAGAACCATCCTACCCAAACTATACATTTAATGATAACTACAAACAACAAAATCCTTACTTGGAAAATTGGTTAACATTATACTGTATTCTCTTAAATGAAATTTAGTCTCCATGTTCTAAATCTTTAAAGGATATTATTATTTTTCTTACCCTTTATCTTTCTGTTGGGCTTATCAATAACAATTCTGATCTCACATGCACAGTAAACAATCACTGTAGCTGACTGAACAAGGCGTATAATGAAAGGGATGCACTTTGCATCGTCTTAGATCAAAATTGGGCTGACCTGGTAGAACTTAGTGTGGACTGAAAGTAAGAAAGGACCCAATTCTTCCCTTTGATCTGCATTGTTTGACTCCTAATTCAGAATAATCTGTGCTTTTTTTAAAAGGAAGAAAGAGCCTCAGAAGAGAACATTTGACCCACTGACATTCCTCTCTCCTTCAGAATGGAGCAGATCCTCAGATCCACATAACTGGTATTTTTCTGGTGGCTCTTCCAAAAGAGTGTGGTTCATAGAGCTAGGGCAATGGGGTCCTGATCTATGATTAGGGCTCCTAGGCACTGTGGTGCTACAAATAAATAATCAAAACAGATTTTGGGCCAAAATGATTTTTTACACTTATTGTATACGTGCAAGAGAATACAACAGAATGGAAACTACTTATAATAAATGTAAAGAAGAAGTACAAAAATAGTGGGGAAATAGTTATATAAGAAGATTCAAGGATTGTCACTGTGTGTGTCACTTTTTGAAGCCCAAAATGTCTGAGTCAGTGAGGAGCAATGGAAACAGCTACAAGCATGGTGGAGGGCTCTTTTGGTTCAGAATATCAGCAGATTGAATCATCACTGGGATTTGCAGGCTGTTACCATCCAGTTTTTAAATTCTCAGCCATTTGACTTTACAAATTACACCTGTGCAGTTTACAGCTGCAGTTAGTCATATCTAATACCATGCCAAGGGTCCTAGCCCATTATGATCTCAGAGATAACCAATTACTACCCTTACTCAACAGCTAATTTCCATGCAGCCGTTTCATTTGGTTAGCTGAGGGAGACTGCACAAATCAAGGATTACTTGGCTCAGCTGCAATGCCCAAGCAACAGCACAGGCTTTCAGCTACTAGTACAATAAACAATTGTAACAGGATAAAAATTCTCCATTGTATCGAAGGATGGGGGTTTTCTGGGTATTTGTCCAAAAGGCGATGCTACTTTTTCTTCCCCAAACATAAGTTTCTCCGTATTCTTTTTTCTTTGGCTGTTTTATGGCCCACATAACAATGGCAATGAGAAAAGGTCCTGGTGGCACCAGAATGAGTATGACACAAATGAAGAAATGGCTTATAAAGTGAGAGTTAGCAATGGACTGGTCCTTTCACTGTTCGTCCTCTGGACTAGATTCTTGGCCACCCCTCTGACTAAGTTGTCCTGCCATATCCCCGAACTTCTGTACAAGGGCTGACCAGAATTCCAGTGGGAAATGTAGTCCCTGCTTCCTCTCCCAGCAGTACACACTACAATATTGTATTTATTCATTAATTTATTTAACCTTTTGGCATCCAGAAACGTATTTAATTGTAATAGTCTATAAGAGCCATAACTTAAGGTTGAGATTTCTCAAAGCTAAAGAGGGGATATAACCCTATAGAGTTCCCATGGAAATTAATAGAACTTGCATGGTTAAATCCCAGAGTCAGCTTGAAAATCTCAACCTGAGATCTTCTAGTTTGTGCGGATTATAAAAAAGAGGCATTGTGGATCTGAGACTAATCTCATCCTAAATGATCTGCACTCACGTGTGTTATCAGACCCATCATTGATACCAGAATCCAGTCTCTTCAAATAGGGGCAGAAGTATTCTGTTTTCCTTCTGAACTGACCCTCTGGAATGTAGGCAGGACTAGGAGTAACCAAAATGCTATTTTATGGGAATGCAGGCTAGGGAGAAACATGTATTGTGTATGGATTTAGGTCACTTTAGAAATTCAGGCTTTAGAAAATCAAGGTGAAAGTGTATTGCACAATTTGACTAAGCTGTTTCCACTCTGGGGCCAAATCCTAGTTCTTACTCAGGCAACACTTGCAATTGCTTCAATGGGTGCTTTGCCTGAGTGAAGACCTCAATTTTTAGCCCTAATTACCATTGTGTGAAGAATACAACCCCCCCCTCCAAATTATATTGTACTGATGTTTTCTGTGTCCAGTAAAGTAATAACTAGAGATCCACTTCTGAATTAGACACCAGAAGGAAGTACCTGGTTAAAACCCCACATAATTAGATCCTCTGCATGACTCATGTACTGTTTAAATACTGTTTAAATACTGACAATACTTAGCACAAATGTGCACTTGGAAATTCCATCTGTAATGATACACACACACAGTCACCAGAATACAGTGGTGTGTAGGAATTCACTGACACATGGCACTTCAGTGAGTGCAAGGATCCTCAAAAGAGGAAAATTTGTACCAAAGAATGCTTCACTCATGCTTCACTCAGCAATCTGTGTGGATCTGTGACCCAGTTGTACATTGTAGGGCAGTAGAATTGAGTGCATTCCCCAGAAGAAGGAGAGAGAATTGAGGAGGCAATCCTATTTACAAGTGCACAGCAGGAAATGTATTTTCAAAATAGGATTTAGTTTCACTTGCTGAAATTGGAATTTCACTTTAGCTCCTCACACAGATGAAATGAAATGTTCAGAAAATGTACTGCTTCTGAGAGTGCACTCTTCACATTCATAGCTGCTTTAAGCACAGTTGGTAATAAATCATTAGAAGGTTACTTGCTAGCATTGTGAAGTGGATCATACATACTTTATTTCATATCTGTGTAAAGCAGCTGTAATGAATTCATGTCACTTTGCCTGGCAGACTCTCAGGAAGAGGCAGTTCTATCTCTTTCCTCATCCTTACCTACCACTCTCATCACACTCTGTCCCCTGTTCTTCCTATATATGTTTAGACAAGTCGCTCAGGGCAAAAAAATTGGTCTTCTTAAGCAGGTATCCTGGATGGGGGTGGGGGGTGGGGGAGGGGGGAAGTGTGTGCATACACCTGCAAAGAAGCAGGGAAGAATGTGGACCTAGTATTCCCTTAATCACTAGTCAAGAGGCCTGGCTAATGCTTGCTTCAGTGCTCCAAAAAGACATGGGCAGATCATCTGCTGACATTATCATACTTCCAGTCCCCATACCGACCCCAAACACATACACTCCCATGAATGAACAAAATGGCTCAGGGACCTTTGCTCAGCATCTATTCTGCTCCCATGCTCGTAGAACCCTCACATTATTAAGGCTAGAATTTTGATTTTAACACCTAAGTTTCAGCAACCAGAAATAGGTGGAACAATACAGGATATGAGGCAATGGCTGTAAAGCACTTTGAGGTCTTCAGATGGAAAAATGCAAGTAACGATATGGTGGCTGTTTAGTGGCCTGTATGAAATGAGTTTGGAGTGTAAGCCCACTTTTCTACAGATTGATGTGCACATCACAGAAACTTCAAGGGTGCAAGGGTTCACCTCAGCAGATCTTTTTGCAGAATGGGGCCTATGAAATTTCTTTACAGTGGCTTGCAATGAATTGCAGAACTCCCCTCAGTTTTTTCAAGAAAAATTCTGAAATTTCCTGTTATTTTCTCCCTACAATATTCAGTTTTGCAAAGAAACTGAAGGCTTAAATCTCAGTCATCCTGTACAGTTTAGCCATAAGTTGATTACATCAGAGTTTTGCAACTGACTTTAATGGAACCAGGATTGGACAGTCTCAAAAAAAAAAAAAAAAAAAAAAAAGCTTGCTTTGAGGAACTGAATAATGTTAAGGATGCATTTTGTGAGGAGGTTGTTTTTTCCTACATTTCCCAACTTAAATTACATTTGGGACAAACAGAACAAACAAATATAAACTATTCCCCTCAAAACAGATAGCGTTTTGGTTTTCTACCAGATTTTTAAAACTCATGTATGTCCTTTTAGTCAAATCAGATTTTTAAAAACTAATATTAAGGGGTTTAATCATTTTTTAAGACGTTGCACTGGAAAACCCAACTGCTGTTGAAAGGAGTATTTAAACAATAGATATTGGCCAGTGGGTGTCCATTGTTGCCACTTTTTAAACAGTGAGAGTAATTAACCATTGGAACAATTTACCAAGGGTCATGGTGGATTCTCCATCACTGACCATTTTTAAATGAAGATTGGATGTTTTTCTAAAAGCTGTGTTCTAAGAATTACTTTGGAGAAGTTCTATGGCCTGTGTTATGCAGGAGGTCAGACTATATCACAATAGCTTTGGAATCTATGAATCCTGCCCCAATTCTATCACAAGTAATGGGATTTTGACCCCCACTCCAGGTAATCTTCCCATGACAATGAGAGAAGCTGCAACCTTCATACCATTTTCAGAATTCCCAGAGGGAAACGTGCTCTGACTGGCTGCCTTCTCTACTTCCTCGCCTCCTGAGCAAGAGCAGCCAATCAGAAATGCTGCAGGAGGCAGGCAGAGAGTAATCTCCTTCCCCTTTGGAACTGAGAGAAGTTTTTTATTTTTAATAGGGACAGAGTGGGAGGCAATTACCAATACTATTTTCCCAGGGAAGAGGGGGCGGAAGAAGCATTGCAGATCAGGGGAGCCCTACTCCCACCTCTCCACTCCTGTACAGTCCACTCCTCTCTCCTCTTCCCACCTTCCCTTCTCCTCCAGGAAGGTTTATCTTCACTACAGAGTACCTGCGGGCTCCTACACAGGTACTGCCCTGGTCCTCACTCCATTCACACACAAAAAAAAACACCTCTCAGCAGAGTTTGGTGGTGCTTCCAACCCAGGCTAGCTGACATAAATCCAACTATGTGTTAAAGCCAGAGTGAAAGCATAACCTAGGCGAATAACCCACTCACTTTGCAGTGAAAATGCAAGCTAAATCACATCCATTGTCTTCCCACTATTCCCTTTCTATGCCCGGCAGGACAGACATTCTTCCACAATTCACTGGGAAAGAATCCACTCAATGCAGTGTAGAGAAGGACACAGTCCTGGGTACGGCTTTACAGTGTGGATGTTCACATCCCAGGTAGACTAAACCAGGTGCTCAGATCAGGTGCCAATCACCCAGGCTAATTCTGTAGTGAAGACATCCCCTAATGCCACATCACCAGGCCTGGGAAGGTGTAGAAGGCCACTCCTACCCCAGGCCTGGAAAAGTGGGTGAAGCACACCTAGAGCTGCCCCTTCCCAGTTCAGGTAGAGAGTGAAGAGCTTCCACAATTACTAGAGGAGCAGAAATGTACCAGGGAAAGGGGTAGATTCGCAGCTGGAAGGATGCGGAATTGATTGCAGCATGTCACTGGGAGTTGCATAATTAATTGATGTAGGTGTGCAAGGACCAAATTGCATCACTCACTATACACCTGTGAGAGTTGCTACCACTAAATGTCAAAGACACATTTTATGAGCAGGGGAAGTTCAAAAATCAGCAGACAGACCAAAACCAATCATTCTTATTTTATGATTTTTTAGGCCAGTCTCATAATTTTTTCAAATGTGGGGGGTTGGCAATACTGTGTATTTCACTTTTTATTTTAAAAATTAATCCTTTTTACGGAATGTAATTTGAAACCTCTATAAATCATAGACCACCATCTTCCCATTCCTTGGGGACCATCTGTAATCATAAATGGTAGACTGACAAGATGCTATTAGGCTATTCACATTCTCTGGGTCAAATTCTGCCCATATGTTCAGTGTGGTCCCATCATTGTTACCAAAGACAGAAGTTGGCCCAGATTTTGCTTTCAGTAACACTGGTGTAAATCTGGAGCAAATCCACTGTAGTAAATTCTGAGGTACTCTGAATTTACATCAGTGTAATCGTAAGGAGAATCTGAGCTTCTGTCCTTTGCAGCACTAATGAATCATAGGGCAAAGGACAATAATATTAGTAAACAGAACCTGTGTGACAAGGTCTTTCAAGGGAACTTAATTAAAGCATGTATTTTTCCACAGAAGAATGTAAATAGAAAGGTGCTTGCCTTCTGTTCTGTTTTCTTATGCTCAGTAGCACAGCTGAGTTTACTGACAATATAGTACAATTATGTAAGTTAGAGTGTAAGCAAAAAACCAACCCCACACACAAGAGACCACAACACAGCATGTTTGGCAAAGCTAATCTTATAACTAACAGATTTGCCCTTTGGAAGGAGACTATTCAGAATTTCTTTCTACTTGATATACTTTCCCCACCCCACATTTCTCACATGATGGCCACAAGTGCACTGAAGTTCAGTTAACCCTTACAGCAACAGAAGACCAAACTCATCTCCTGTCTCAACAGAGTACTTATCCCACTTACCTGCCAGCCCCTGAGCCATTACCTCAATCAAATGAGTCTCCTCCCACCTTCTGAGGCCTCTGTTTCCTGTTCCCCACAATTTAGCATCAAAGCATGCACCCCTTAGTAATAAGCTGACCATAACTGTAGGCTGCTGGAGTTTGTGGCTACTGATCCCTGTCTTGTAACAGCAGCATTAAATTCTGGAAATCTAATTGATGAGAGGTGACCGGGGCCAGAAAATAAAGACTAGTTTCTTGCCATCACGCCTGTGCATCACACCTTTACTATACCAAAAAATCTTGTGTCTACTGTTCTTCTCACTCGTGTACCCAGTTCAGCCTTCCCATTCTGGATAGCTCCAAGCCTGGCCTCTGACCACAGTTCTGACCACAGAAAGGTCAGGAACAGTCGCAAAGAGAAGATGATCGTAAGAAAAGCATATAGATTGGGAGAAGAGAAGCATTTCCAGCAGTAAGGAGGTGAAGGTTGAGTCTGAAGACATCTCCCAAAAGTCCAGCCCAACTCTGAGACAAGAAATGCTCCTTATTCCATTCCATGACCTTCCCAGTGGGCTTGGCTGAAAGTCTCTGAAGCAGTCCAGTTCTTTGCGTAGATGCCAGATGTGTATTCCACTTAGGTGTGTGCATGCCCAGTGCGCCGCAGCCTTTTGGCTAATGGTACTCTTAGAGGGGCGGTGCTTGCATCCCGTGGCTGTGCCCTTCTCGGCTATATGAGGTGGTGCTGTCCTGACTTCCCTCAGTTCCTTCTCATCACCAGTGGCTGGAATCAGAGCTCTGCATGGTTGTAGTCTCACAACCTTGCATTTAGTCTTAGCCTAGTTTATTTTATATAGTGAGTAACGAGTAGATAATGTTAGTTGATAGCGTTCCCCAGTGATACCTTTTCTTGACTAAGTGTTTTTCCATTGGAAAATGCCAGTTTGTCAAAATTCTGTGGGAATGTGTCAATTTTGATGAAATTTTGTTTTAAATATTTAAAAGAAGCACTTTGTTATTTTTATATTGTAATTCTTTTCTAAGATAAATTAAAATATAAAAATAAAATTACTAAACATAATAGTAAAGTAAAAATAAAGCCTTATCTAATGAGTCACAATGTATTTCAGAATGAACATGCCAAATCTGTGTGTTTGGCTAGCCTGTCTCTAACCACCAGATCACACACTCCCCTCCACCCCCCACACATCCAGGAAAAGAACCCAGGAATCCTCATTCCCCACAGTCTACTGATGTCTGGGAAATTATAACCCACTGGCAAAGTGTGTGCTGTGTTCCTCTCCATTGGTTGGTCAAAATAAGGGATAGCAGTCACTTCTTTAGAAGTGGAAGTCACTTCTTTAGAAGTAGAAGCTAGAGGTCTATGCTGGGGATCTGACAATCCAGTGTTCAAACCCTACTACCAACCCATGAGGGAAGGAGAGAGTGTCATCATTAGGGCCCTACCAAATTCACGCCCATGAAAAACATGTCACAGCCTGTGTAATCTGATCTCCCCCCATGAAATCTGGCCTTTTGTGTGCTTTTACCCTATAGTATACAGATTTCACAGGGGAGACCAAAGTTTCTCAAATTGGAGGTCCTGACACAAAAGGGAGTTGAAGGGGGGTCACAAGGTTATTTTAGGGGGAGTTGTGATATTGCCACCCTTTACTTCTGCGCTGCCTTCAGAGCTGGGCTGCTGGAGAGCGGTAGCTGTTGGCCAGGCATCCAGCTCTGAAGACAGCAGCGCAGAAGAAAGGGTGATAATACCGTACCTGCCATTCTTACTTCTGAATTGCTGCTGGTGGTGGCTCTGCCTTCGGAGATGGGATCCTGACCAGCAGCTGCTGCTCTCCAGCGGCCCAGCTCTGAAGGCATTGTCACCACCAGCAGCAACACAGAAGCAAGGATAGCAGTACTGCAACCCCCCTCCAATAACCTTGCAACTCCCCACAACTCCTTTTTGGGTCAGGACCCCTAAAATTACAACACTGTGAAATTTCAGATTTAAAATAGCTGAAATAATGAAATTTGCAATTTTAAAAATCCTACGACCATGAAATTGACCACAATGGACTGTGAATTTGGTAGAGCCCTAGTCATCATGGTTGCATAGGATGGAATTTTTTTTAAAGCAACTGGTTTATTTAATACACAGAGTGAGAAAGCTTCCTTTAGACCTTCTTTTATAGTTAAACATTAAAAAGAATGACACAAAGTGCTACAAAACACAAGTTTGTCACATATGTGATTGCTTGTGTTGCTACGTTGGCACGTTTGAAGGCTGAGTATGCTACTGATTGGTAGTGGTTTATAATGATAAACCATCAAAGGCAGGGATGATCATGGACAGCTGGAATAAGGAAATAGAAACCTACTCTTGAGCGCTATTGTCACTCTGTGGGGTGTAGATAATGGGAGAAAGACACTGAGGATCTAAAGAGAGATCTGGTATCTAACTAGTTGAGCTAAAATAGCTACATTTATTTAGTGCTTAGATTGTGCCCAGACAGACAGTCTGTGAGCCACCAATGGGAACAGCAACAGCTTCAGGCAAATGACTGAGTATAAATGAAAGTGAACAATAGTGTGGAACAGAGCTGGCTGAAAAATGAAAAATTATTGTCGAACAAAATTCTGAACTTTCAGAGCGTTTTTATTCAAAGTGTTCAAATATGAATCACTTTCTGTCCTTTAAAAAAAATGTTCATGATTTTTCAAGAACAGTTATCAAAATATTTTAAATTAAAAAAACCCCAATTCCCAGTAAATGAAAAATATCAAAGGCTGTTTTGATAACATTTTTTATGATACTTTTGATAAAAATTGGTCAAATATTTTAGAAAAGGCAAAAAAAAAAAAGAAAATTGATTACATCAACGTTTTAGTGAAAAAATTCATTTAAAAAATGAGAGGTTTTTCCATTGCAAAATTGCCTTCCAAAACTCATTCTAGTGTTGAGACAATAGAAAGACAAAGTACTGCAGGTGGCTGCTTAGGCAAGGCTGGGCACTGTTCTGTCAACATGTGTGAGCTGTTTCAGCCTAGCAGTTGGAAAAGCTATCCCTCCTATGCAGCAGTATCTGGGCACTTGAACGGAGTCCAGTAGCCCTTTCTTGCTACGCTCAGCTCTCTCACCCAACCATTCACTTCTTCAGAACAACACTGCAAATCCCAAAAGCCTTGAGTTAGACTCCCACACTCATGAAATTATTTTTAAAAAAATCTCATGATTTTTGGTCAAAAGATTAGATCATTTGAAGGGGGTCTCTCTTTGTAAATTTTTTTAAATACCCCTGTGTGACAGGGTAGTCTAGTGCTTTGTGGAGCTGGATACATTACAGCAGGTTTCTGTAGTTTATAAAATTCTTATGTTGCATATGGTCTCATTAAATGAGTGAATGTGATACAAATGGAGTATGAAATATAGTCTTTTCCTGTTTCCGTTCATTTCCCCACTTTCTTTTCTTTCTAGTGAGCACCGGAGAACACTGCCACTTGGGAATCAGTTGGGTTGTTTTAACAACAACTCAGCAGAAAAGGCCAGGGATAATTGCCCTGACCTAATCATGATATACCAGGTGAGACTGGTGGAAGAAAGCAGATTCTGGGGCCAATCAGAAAGGAGAGGATCCAGAGATACCCAGTTCCTGAGTTTGAGCATGGACAGTTAAAACATGGCAGGCTTCCTGAACCCAAAAGCTAGGGGTGGGAATAGCCAAACTTCATGTGGTGGGGCGAACCCTTTGAGGACAGCAGGCTGAATACCCCTGCTGGGAAACTTCAGTTTTGACTTCAGGGTTCTACAGTTGGAACATTTGTGCATGTTTTATCCCAGCTTGAGGAAGTACACATAAAACTTTTGTTTAACCCTCCAGAGACAGAAGCACCTATGGCTCTGTTTTACAAAAGCCAGACCCTCCGCTTGAGGCTTCCTTGCAACACCTTGATGCTCCCAGTGTGTATGTGACAATCACAGCATTACCAATTCTTGTTAATATATTCAAGTGATGTGATTATGGCCCCTGCTGCCAGAGCTAGTGGTGGAGGGCATATAGCTGGGTCTGCCACCTCTCATGGCTAGGGGTGCCTCTGCTGTGCCCTGTTAATAATTCCTCCTTCTTCAGGGCTCTCCTTTTCCATTCACACCAAACACAGTCTCATAGGCCCTTTGGACCAGGCTTTTACCCTTTTTCATTTCCCCAATACAACAATCCAAAACTGAAAACAACAACTACCCAGCTAGTCTTGAGTTCTGTCCTCAGGGGTCTCTTACCACCAGGCCTTCTGCCTCTGGTAGTCACTCATGCTTCTTTAGTTTCCTCATGCTTCTTTAGTAGAAACACCTGACCCAATCTAAGATCTTAATCAGAGTTGGCTAGTCCTAGCCTTCCAGCCCTTAAGGGCAAGCTAGATGCTGCATGTAGTAAAGAGACAGTCCCTGCTCTCAAGAGCTCACAATTCAGTTCAAAGAATGGTGATGGGTTTGTGACACAGGAGCTGAAACCCATCAAACTCATTTCATGTGAGGACCACCAAACATCCATTAAGATGGAAACCATTCTTGATGAACTGGGCTGGATTCAAACACGCTCTTCAATGAAATGCCCCAACCAGTTCTCAACTTCCATTATTCAGAGTATACACAATATAATGAAATGAATATTAACTCAAAAGTCTAATTCACTTCTAAATACATTTTTGCAATGTAAAGCCTTTCTACTAATTACTCTAGTGTCCTTATATTTACTTTCATACCTATATATTTCCTTTTTCATATAGCAGAACTGAACCCACAATCTTTAGTTCCACAGCACAGACCTGCTTCCACTTCAGCCGTAGGAGTAACCTGGGGAAATGAAGCATGCTGTTTTCCTCTAGGTGAGCAAGAGGGTCTCCTATCTCCCATTCCCCTCTCCCACTCCTTTTAAAAGCGTGCAGTCCCATAAGGGTATGTAGCCAGGGGAGGCCCTGAAAATGCAGGCTGCGAGTTAGGAGGGAGATTCAGAGCTGGTTGAGAGACTCCATGTTGATTTCCCTGGTCTGCAGTGACCCTTGTTCCTTGACTTTAGCAAAGCTTTTGACACGATCTCCCACAGTATTCTTGCCAGCAAGTTAAAGAAGTATGGGCTGGATGAATGGACTATAAGGTGGATAGAAAGCTGCCTAGATTGTTGGGCTCAACGGGTAGTGATCAATGGCTCCATGTCTAGTTGGCAGCCGGTATCAAGTGGAGTGCCCCAGGGGTCGGTCCTGGGGCCGGATTTGTTCAATATCTTCATAAATGATCTGGAGGATGGTGTGGATTTCACCCTCAGCAAGTTTTCAGATGACACTAAACTGGGAGGAGAGGTAGATATGCTGGAGGGTAGGGATAGGATACAGAGGGACCTAGACAAATTGGAGGATTGGGCCAAAAGAAATCTAATGAGGTTCAACAAGGACAAGTGCAGGGTCCTGCACTTAGGACGGAAGAATCCAATGCACCGCTACAGACTAGGGACCGAATGGCTTGGCAGCAGTTCTGCAGAAAAGGACCTAGGGGTTACAGTGGACGAGAAGTTGGATATGAGTCAATAGTGTGCCCTTGTTGCCAAGAAGGCCAATGGCATTTTGGGATGTATAAGTAGGGGCATTGCCAGCAGATTGAGGGACGTGATCGTTCCCCTCTATTCGACATTGGTGAGGCCTCATCTGGAGTACTGTGTCGAGTTTTGGGCCCCACACTACAGGAAGGATGTGGAAAAATTGGAAAGAGTCCAGCGGAGGGCAACAAAAAGGATTAAGGGACTGGAACACATGACTTATGAGGAGAGGCTGAGGGAACTGGGGATGTTTAGTCTTCAGAAGAGAAGAATGAGGGGGGATTTGATAGCTGCTTTCAACTACCTGAAAGGGGGTTCCAAAGAGGATGGATCTAGACTGTTCTCAGTGGTAGCAGATGACAGAACAAGGAATAATGGTCTCAAGTTGCAGTGGGGGAGATTTAGGTTGGATATTAGGAAAAACTTTTTCACTAGGAGGGTGGTGAAACACTGGAATGCGTTACCTAGGGAGGTGGTAGAATCTCCTTCCCTAGAAGTTTTTAAGGTCAGGCTTGACAGAGCCCTGGCTGGGATGATTTTGTCGGGGATCGGTCCTGCTTTGAGCAGGGTGTTGGACTAGATCACCTCCTGAGGTCCCTTCCAACCCTGACATTCTATGATTCTATGACCCTGAAGAATCCATAAGTTTGCTACTGGAATTATCTCACTCTGTGGGGAGAAGGGAAAACCCCTTCCCAAATTGAACAATGTGGGCAGAATTCTATGGACTTCCCTTTGTGGAGTGTTCTGCCTTTGGCCCTTTGTCAATACTGTTATACATTACCCATTCAAGTTCTTGGCTCAGAGAGATATTCTATAAATATGCCAATGTCCTGGGCCTAAGATACTGAAGATGTAAATAATTAAAGGTAAGTGACTGTCCTCACCAGATAAGAGGAGGTTTATTTCTGCATTTCCTACTGAAATCAATAGGAATACAATTATTAAACAAAAGATGAACTTCAGAGAGGGTAGAAAACACATGAACTGATAAAGCACTACAGACGTTAATGTCTTTGCTGAGAAAAGCAGCACTGCAGCATCTAGGGTTAAAGGTTAAAATATTGACTTGCAGTTATTTACGTGGATAGCGTAACAGAACATCAAACAAATCATGGGATATTGCTAAGAAATATTTCTTTCTCCCTCTTCCATTCTGATTCCAAAATAACCAGGTGATTTTTTTTCCCTGCAGTAACATTCAGCTAGCTTCAGCCAGCTTGAAGCAGTTCTTTGGTAATTATTTTAAACAACACTTTGAATAGAATGTGGAAAAATCTGGCTGAGTTAGCTGGGCAATAATTAAGTATACTTTCTACATCCACAGGTTAAAGTTTATTTTTTTAAATGTAAAGGAGTGCTCAAAGCTGGGGGGAAGGGATAGGAAAACCCAACTATTTCTTCCTTCTTGTAGCTAGCAGCAATAGGTCCCAATATGGCCTATATATCCTCCCCTCAGGTTTGAAGAGTAAATGAGTAAGTGAATCCCCTACTACACACACACACACACACGTACGTCTCAATCCAGGAAATGGCATTTGGGCCATTCTCCTGACACTTATTGTCCTTGGTCCCCGGCAAGACTCCCATTATTGTGATGTCAGAGATGATTAAGTTCGATAGCAGATACTATCACTTTAATCAGAGCGAGAAGAGGTGAGTGTGCCAACTGCAAGTGGAGGAGGCAGCAGCTGTAAAGCATGTTCAATCAATTAAAAAAACGTCACTGTACAAATGGAATTTTCCAACCCTGTCACTGGCCGCAGATGATACAACTATTCTATAGGCAAATAAGCAACTGTCACTGTGCTCAGTTGAGAGGCACATCCTCCACTTTTGGTATATTTTCATAGCCAAGAGTAACACATTTATGTGGAATGCCTCATATTCCACAAAGGTCAGTGAGGAATTGCATCTTGAACCTACAGTCCTTGCACATGTAACCCTTCTGCCCATCAGAGTTGGCAGCAACAACGGCTGGGTTCAGTATCTAGGGTTTCCATTCCAATAACACAATGCAAAACCGGCTCGAGCCCCCACCCAGTGACCTGGGACAAATATATACCACCCCCGCTGGGCACCTCCAAGAGGCAATACTTCCCCTCTCGCAAGCACATAGTCTGAGTGTAGCAAAAAGCCTTTTAATAACAGAGAGAAACAATGTGGCATTATGTTGGGGAAACACCACCAACAGGATTCATAACACAACCCATGAGCAAAAACCCACCCCAAGCAAGGAGTTCTTGAAGCAGACAACTGAAATGGCAACAGCAGTGCCTCCAAGAGATGAACTAGGTGCTGTAGCACCCATAGAGTGGGCTTGGTGCCAAGTGTGGCTAGGCCTTTCTGACCCCCCCCCCAACTTCTTGGGACCTTCACCTGAGAGGATGGGGTGACTCCAAAAAGACACAGCTGCCCTCCCCCAGTTAGGCACATACAGGCCTCCAACATGGGAGATATCAGGACCCAGGTAGAAACACTGAGAATTGCTCAGTCACACAGGAGAGACTGGGATTCCCTTTCCTGATGCAGAAATAAACCACCGTGTTTGCTGCTGAGGACTGACTCCCTTGTATAAGCAGTGACTGAAGGATGACTCTGTGACACAGCACTCCATATTCATCACAGTTATATTATTATGATATGATTATGACATAATTATGATGTATTTTGTATCTCATGTGAGGTATCATTAGAAAAGTAATGATTTGCTGAATATGATTATCCTGTTTGTATGCATGTATCATTTTTGTATCTGAAGTTAGGAATATTGACTACGTATCTGTCTTTCAAATGTAGTTACACCTGGGCCACACCCACTAGGCAAAATGCTTCCAGTCTAGATAGCCAGCTGTGAAGGGCCTATTCAAGATAATGGGCCATTAGAAAAAACAATAGGCCTTATGAAAAGCTTATCCCCCACCTGGTAAGCCTTCCGGAGAGTTCTCCAGACAGCCTGTAAGTAATGGCTGCTATGACTCAGCAAGGTATACAAGGGCATGTGAGCAGGCCATATGACTCTGGACTCCATTTTGGGACGTCTGTATTTTTCCACAAATTGGTCTGGTAACCAAGTTTAAAACAAAGGGTTCCTGCCATATACTAAAGCTATATAAGGCAGGGAGTGACAAGAAGACTCCTGGAAACACCTGAAGAACAAAGACTGAACTGGGGAAGTGCTGGACCCAAGCTAAAGCAATTTCTAGTCTGTGCATGAAAACCTGGGGATCCCAAGCTGCAAAGCAAGTGCAGCTTGTGCCTTGAGAATCTGTGAGCCTGCTTGTATCATCAGTCAGGGTGAGAGATTGTTAATTCAAATCCTATCCTTCTAATAGTTTGTGGTTTTGTTTATTTACTAGGTAATCTACTTTGATCTGTTTGCTATCACTTATAATACATTAAAGTCTATCTTTTTGTAGTTAATAAACTTACTTCATGTTTTAATCTAAACCAGTAAGTTTAAACAAAAAACAATAAAACAAAGTTTTGTTTTTGTTTTGGAGTGAAGTGCTTGGGAATCTTAGCTCAAGGGGCAGGGGCTGTTGCATTTCCTCTCTCCACGTTGAGGGGGAGGCGAACTGGATAATAAATTCATACAGGTCAGGGTTTTGACCAGGGCAGGATGGTACAGCTCTGGGGTTCTAGGCTGGGAAGCTGATAGTTATTTTGGTTGTAGCCTTTCTATTGTTGGTTCATGCAGTGGCTGGCCAGAGTCTGCATGAGACTGCAGCTGGGTGTGTTCCTGTGTGAATGCTGGTGGAAGTGTAGGACCTGGAGCAGGCCTGTAGCTTGTCACAGCAGCACCGTGTGAGATGGAGCACAGACTAATGAGTCAGAGGGCTCCGTGGTACCCTAGTTCCAGGTGGCACCCTGGGGGGAAACCATCACAGACTCCCACAAGAAGAAAGAGACTTTCTATAAAAAAAAACTCTTCAATGTCCGTGTGGAATAAGAAACAGATGGGGCTTCTGCCTAGATATGAAGAAATAGACAGGGAATCCAGAAACAATCTTACTGTCCACCCAGCTCCATCTAAGACAATAGTGCCCACTGGCTTCTCAAATGCACACCAAGGCACTTGCAAGTTACTTTGTTGGTTGATGTCAGCTCTTCTGATGGATGTTACTTGTGACACTTCACCCCATATTCATCATAGAATCGTAGAAGATTCGGGTTGGAAGAGACCTAAGGAGGTCATCTAGTCCAACCCCCTGCTCAAAGCAGGACCAATCCCCAACTAAAACATCCCAGCCAGGGTTTTGTCAAGCCAGGCCTGGAAAACCTCTAAGGCTGGAGATTCCACCACCTCCCAAGGTAACCCATTCCAGTTCTTCACCACCCTCCTAGTGAAATAATGTTTCCTAATAGCCAAACTACACCTCCCTCACTGCAACTTAAGACCATTGCTCCTTGTTCTGTCATCTGCAACCACTGAGAACAGCCTAGCTCCATCCTCTTTGGAACCCCCTTCAGGTAGTTGAAGGCTGCTATCAAATCCCGGCTCAGTCTTCTCTTCTGCAGATTAAATAAGCCCAGTTACCTCAGCCTCTCCTCGTAAATCATGTGCCCCAGCGCCCTAATCATTTTAATTTACCTCTGCTGGACTCTCTCCAATTTGTCCACATCCTTTCTGTAGTGTGGGGCCCAAAACTGGACGCAATACTCCAGATGTGGCTGCACCAGTGCCGAATAGAGGGGAATAATCACTTCCCTCAATCTGCTGGCAGTGCTCCTACTAATGCAGCCCAATATGCTGTTAGCCTTCTTGGCAACAAGGGCACACTGACTCATATTCAGCTTCTCGTCCACTGTAATACCCAGGTCCTTTTCTGCAGAATTGCCACTTAGCCAGTCGGTCCCCAGCCTGTAGCAGTGCATGGGATTTTTCCGTCCTAAGTGCAGGACTCTGCACTTGTCCTTGTTGAACCTCATCAGATTTCTTTTGGCCCAATCCTCCAATTTGTCTAGGTCACTCTGCACACTATCCCTACCCTCCAGCTTATCTACCTCCCCACCCCCAGCTTAGTGTCATCCACGAACTTGCTGAGGGTGCAATGCATCCCATCGTCCAGATCATTAATGAAGATCTTGAACAAAACCGGCCCCAGGACCAACCCTTGGGGCACTCTACTTGATACTGGCTGCCAACTAGACATCGAGCTGTTGATCACTACCTGTTGAGTCCAGTGATCTAGCCAGCTTTCTATCCACCTTATAGTCCATTAATCCAATCCATACTTCTTTAACTTGCTGGCAAGAATACTGTGGGAGACCATATCAAAAGCTTTGCTAAAGTCAAGGTATATCACATTCACTGCCTTCCCCAAGTCCACCGAGCCAGTTATCTCTTCATAGAAGGCAATGAGGTTGGTCAGGCATAACATGCCCTGGGTGAATCCATGTTGACTGTTCCTGATCACCTTCCTCTCCAAGTGCTTCAAAATGGATTCCTTGAGGACCCTGCTCCATGATTTTCCAGGGACTGAGGTGAGGCTGACCGGTCTGTAGTTCCCCAGATTCTCCTTCTTCCCTTTTTTAAAGATAGGCACTATATTTGCCTTTTTCCAATCATCTGGGACCTCCCCCAGTCGCCAGAAGTTTTCAAAGATAATGGCCAATGGCTCTGCAATCACAGCTGCCAACTCCCTCTGCACCCTTGGATGCCTTTCATCTGGCCCCATGGACTTGTGTATGGCCAGCTTTTCTAAATCATACTTAACCTGTTATTTCACCACTGAGGGCTGCTCACCTCCTCCCCATACTGTGCTGTCCAGTGCAGCAGTCTGGGAGCTGACCTTGTCTGTGAAGACCAAGGGGGGAAAAAGCATTGAGTACTTCAGCTTTTTCCACATCATCTGTCACTAGGTTGCCTCCCCCATTCAGTAAGGGTCCCACACTTTCCCTGGTCTTCTTGTTGTTGCTTACATACCTGTAGAAACCCTTCTTGTTACTCTTCATATACCTTGCTATCTACAATTTCAATTTGCTTTGGCCTTCTTGATTACATCCCTGCATACTCAAGCAATATTTTTATACTCCTCCCTAGTCATCTGTCCAAGTTTCCACTTCTTCTAAGCTTCCTTTTCATGTTTAAGCTCATCAAAGATTTTTCTGTTAAGCCAAGCTGGTCATCCGCCAAATTTGCTATTCTTTCTGCACCTGGGGATGGTTTATTCCTGCGACCTCAAAAAGGTTTCTTTAAAATATAGCCAGCTCTCCTGGACTTCTTTCCCCCTCATATTAGCCTCCAAGGAGATCCTGCCCATTAGTTCCCTGAGTCATAGTGATATTATTATGATATGATTATGGCATAATTATGATGCATTTTGTACAAGATGTGTCATGTAAGGTGTCATTGGAAAAGTTATGATTTGATTAATATGATTATCCTATTTGCATGCATGTATCATTTTTGTATCTGAAGTTATGAATATTGACTATGGATCTGTATTTCAAATGTGATTACTCTGGAAAACACGCAGAGCTAGCCTTTCAGGTACCACAGTGATGAAGCTAGACAGTGCTAATGGTTCATCAACAAAGACAATGGGCTATGGAAAAGCTTAGGCTTCCTGTAAACATTTCAGACGGCCTGTAAGTAATAGCTGCTGTGACTCAGCAAGGGCGTGTGACCAGACCACATGATACTGAACTCCATTTTAAGTACCTGTATTTATCCACAAACTGGGCTGGGGAACTGTTTTTGGAACAAAGGATTCCTGCCATATGTTAAAGCTACATAAGGTGGGGTGTGACATCATCTAGGGGCCTCACTCACCACACAAGGAAACTCCTGGAAACACCTGAGGAACAAAGACTGAACTGGGGGAAGTGTTGGTCCCAGGCTAAAAGGATTTTTAGCCTGTGTATGGAAACCTGGTGGACTGCTTGTATCATGAGCCAGGGTGAGAAATTGCTAATTCATATCCAATCTTTCTAGTATTTTAGGTTTAGTTCCTGGATACTATGGTGCTAATAAGCGATGGTCACATAAACACCACCCTATACTGAAAACCTATTGACCGCTATGCCTACCTACATGCCTCCAGCTTTCATCCAGACCACACCATACAATCCATTGTCTACAGCCAGGCTCTACGATACAACCGCATTTGCTCCAACCCCTCAGACAGAGACAAGCACCTACAAGATCTCTATCAAGCATTCTTATGACTACAATACCCACCTGCTGAAGTGAAGAAACAGATTGACAGAGCCAGAAGAGTAACCAGAAGTCACCTACTACAGGACATGCCCAACGAAGAAAATAACAGAACGCCAATAGCCATCACCTTCAGCCCCCAACTAAAACCTCTCCAACGCATCAAGGATCTACAACCTATCCTGAAGGACGACCCATCACTCTCACAGATCTTGGGAGACAGGCCAGTCCTTGCTTACAGACAGCCCCCCAAAATGAAGCAAATACTCACCAGCAACCACACAACAGAATCACTAACCCAGGAAGCTATCCTTGCAACAAAGCCCGTTGCCAACTGTGTCCCCATATCTATTCAGGGGACACCATCATAGGGCCTAATCACATCAGCCACACTATCAGAGGCTCATTCACCTGCACATCTACCAATGTGATATATGCCATCATGTGCCAGCAATGCCCCTCTGCCATGTACATTGGTCAAACTGGACAGTCTCTACGTAAAAGAATTAATGGACACAAATCAGACGTCAAGAATTATAACATTCAAAAACCAGTCGGAGAACACTTCAATCTCTTTGGTCACTTGATTACAGACCTAAAAGTGGCAATTCTTCAACAAAAAAACTTCAAAAACAGACTCCCAACAAGAGACTGCTGAATTGGAATTAATTTGCAAACTGGATACAATTAACTTAGGCTTGAATAAAGACTGGGAGTGGATGGGTCATTACACAAACTAAAACTATTCCCCCACGTTTATTTCCGCCCCCCTCCCCCACCCACCACCAGCACCACCACTGTTCCTCAGATGTTCTTGTCAACTGCTGGAAATGGCCCACCTTGATTATCACTACAAAAGGTCCCCCCCCCACACACACTCTCCTGCTGGTAATAGCTCACCTTACCTGATCACTCTCCTTACAGTGTGTGTGGTAACACCCATTGTTTCATGTTCTCTGTGTATATAAATCTCCCCACTGTATTTTCCACTGAATGCATCCGATGAAGTGAGCTGTAGCTCACGAAAGCTTATGCTCAAATAAATTTGTTAGTCTCTAAGGTGCTGCAAGTACTCCTTTTCTTTTTAGGTTTAGTTTGTGGTTTTGTTTATTTACTAGGTAATCTACTTTGATCTGTTTGCTATTACTTATAATCACTTAAAATCTATCTTTTGTAGTTAATCAACTTGTTTTTTGTTTTATCTAAACCAGGGTGTCTTTGAGTGAAGTGCCTGGGGAAAAATCTCAGCTTGGTTAACACAGGCTTGTTGCATATCTTTCCCACATCGAGAGGAGAGTGAACTATTTATGAGCTTACATTGTACAGAGCTCTGTGCAGTGCCAGACCGTATAATTTTGGGTTCTTCCTCCAGCGGGGGGAGGGTGGGTATGCCTGGGGAGTTGAGGAATTGGCTGGTGTCTGCTGTTTGCACTCAGGCGGCTCCATTTGGGTGAGTGGCACCATCTGCTGTTGTGTTAGGTGTTAACAGGTCCAGGTGAGGCTGGCTGTGTCTCCAACCAAGATGTGTGAATATAGAGCCAACCCAGTTGTGTGTCTTAGAGGGGCACAGCGGTTCCCACAGCTCCCAGGCTGCACCCCAGGGATGACAACCCTTCACATTACCCATGTGACAGAATCTAATATCCAGAGGAATCTTGAACTGGTTACCAAAACTAGTTAAACTAGTTCAGCATAGACCTGCTGTTCTAAGGTATTAGCCATCTAGCTCCAGGCTCGTGACCCAGAAGCTATGGCAGAAACAAGCAGATAGAGAAAGCCTGGGTAAATCTCTACCTCCTGGTGGATTTTCTATATGTTGCTTCCTCAGCTGTGGTCATCCTGGCCTCCTCTCACCTGCTCACCAACCACCTCTCACCCGCAAGAGAGCTCTCTGGCTGCACTCACTAAACTGGTTTTCCCAATCAATAGAGAAAAAGGACTGTAATCACAGGAGGATTTTGACTTCTATCATGTTAATGCACTTTCTCGGAGAGAGACTCTAGTCTGGAATCCTGCCCATGTTTTATTGTTGATAAGCATTTCTCATAATTGTTTTAGTAGTGCTTGAGGCTATGGAAGCTTCCACTAGAGAGAAAGGGCTGCAGCAAGGAGGTATTACCACTAGTTCTGAATTGCTTAGCAACAGCTAGGAGGCAGAATTACCTGCAAGGGAGCCAAGAGGAACAACTGTTCAGCTCTGGAGTGGGGATCTCCTTTGCAGAAAGTGAATTTACATATACAATACCAATCTTTTTATAAGAAGAGTATCATGCTTGAAGTCACTTTCCTTTATCAATGGAGAAGACCAACTTGGTGAAGGCAAATCTCTCATACCGAATAGTAATTAGGAATGGAAGCACTTCCCAATTCCTTTCCAACAAAATAATATCAAATGAACAGATTAATGGATAAATGCTCCACATAACTAGAACATTCAAGGAAAAGTACCCTGAGATATTAGTTTATAAATAGGAGTGAATGCCAAAAACATTATGCTGGATATAGTATAAAGAGTTTTATTTAAAGCTAGATGCTGGTGACATTCTTCAGAAGTAAAGAATAATGTAATATTCCTTTTCATATAACCAACACTTTGGTTGTCACTGGGGATTGAACCTGTAACCTCTATGTAAAGCATAAACCGCTACAGCATGAAGTGAAGGAATAAATTTGGCTTTGGCTGACAGTTAAATACATTCATATCTTCATTGGACCAAGCACAGACAGAGAAGCATAACACATATTGAACACTGGGTTACACACACAAGTATGGATAGATGACTCTCCAGTAGGTGCTTTACTGGCTGCCTACCACAGCCCTCTACGGCAGCTGATAAATCTTGAAAGTACTGCAGTAATTTAATATCACTTTTACTGTGCAAATAATTTGAAGTGTTTTTACATGGGCTTGAATTTAGAATGTAGAAGAGTTTAAGAGGGCTCAGTTTGTGGAATGTAGAAGAATTAAAAATGACTGCATTACTTTAATTATTGAATAAAGCTCCAGTTGGCTGAACTGAATCACTTTAAAAAGAAAAGGAGGACTTGTGGCACCTTAGAGACTAACAAATTTATTTGAGCATAAGCTTTCGTCAGCTACAACTAGCTCACGAAAGCTTATGCTCAAATAAATTTTAGTCTCCAAAGTGCCACAAGTACTCCTTTTCTTTTTGCGGATACAGACTAACACGGCTGCTACTCTGAAATGAATCACTTTAAAATCATTACAGATTTCAATATTACTTTTAAATTACTTTCAGCATTCCTCACATTCCTGTAACCAACCCCAATTTTTTCTTTCAAAATCTACCAAATGCATATCTGCAATTTGCTAGTGACTGCTTCCTTCCATTTCATACAGGAAAGAACTGTGACAACTCATTGTAATTATTATTGTGGACCTTCTTTAAAATACAGAATTTACTACTTTTGAAAGAACCTGACTGAAAGCCCTGGAGACTGAAGTCCACTCTTTATCCACAGGACATGGACAGCAGAGACAACAGCAGTGCAAGTGTCTTCAGATTGGTCTACCACTGTATCTGAAGCTGGGACCCAAGACCTGCAAGCCCAAGTCAGCTGACCTGACAACCATGGGTTTTTATCCCTATGTAGATGTACCCTATGACACTGAGGTCCTTTTCAAAGTCCCTGCTTTTTAGGGTACAGTCCACATTCCTTTTAGTATGGCCTATGTTCTTTGTTCCTAGAATTCCTTGCATTTGGCTGTATTAAAGTTTATGTTGTTTGTTTTCAACCAGCTTGCCAAGAGAAACAGGTCACACGGAGAAAAGTGACCTGTCCCATCATTATTTACCTCTCTACTAATCTGTGTGTCATCTGCAAATAGTCCAGTGTCTGTATCTATTTGATTACTGTTCCTTCTCCTCAGACTACCATCAAAAAGCGCAGTCAGTTCTGGCTGAACCTCATCTATCTGGAACTAGATTTAGATCACCAACTCAGTTCTCTGGACAATTACATCCATCAGCTAATTAACAACTTCTGGCTAATAATGACCTGATCTAGATTTGAACCCTCTAGAGATGAAAGACTTGATAATCCTGTGCCAATATGTTCTTCATTTAAGGTCCTTTTTATGCAAAAGACAAGAATTAAATGGAAAAAAATCTAAACATTATGCTTTTAAAAAATTACAAGTTATAAAGACCACTAAAAATGTGGCAAATTCACAAGCCTATTAAAAATACCCATCTGTAATTGAAAATCCAGGCAATCCTTTCTGTGCAAAGTCTTGTACAGGACTGACTGTTTACTTGTGTAATCCTGAAAGTCACGTACAACATTCATTAGCAAGTATTGTTATACTCCAAAAAATTGACAGCTCTAGACACGGAAGACTACTCACCCTTGAAGGTCTCATTGCAGTGTAAATTACTGAAAACTGAATTCCTTGTTCTTGCAGAATCATAGTCAGTCTTCCAATTATTTTGTCTGTAAATACACATTTGTATAGCTTACCAAACTCTAAGTTGAGAACTAAAAATCTATGATCATAATACAAGTAACAGCATAAATAGGTATTTAAACTTACTAGTACTATTATTTGAAATAATTTATATGACACCACAAGTTGTATGATAATTTACAATCACAGAAATGTAGGGTGGGTAGGGACCTCGAGAGGTCGCCAAGTCCAGCCCCTTGTGCTGAGGCAAGACTAAGTAAACCTAGACCACCCCTGACAGCTGTTTGTTGAACCTGTTCTTTAAAACCTCCAATGATGGGGATTCCACAACCTCCCTTGGAAGCCTATTCCAGAGCTTAATTATCCTTATAGGTAGCAAGTTTTTCCTAATGTCTAACCTAAATGTACCTTGCTGCAGATTAAGCCCATTACTTCTTGTCCTACCTTCAGTGGACATTGAGAACAATTGATCCCTGCCCTCTTTATAACAGCCATTGACATATCTGAAGATTTCTTAGATCCCCACCCCGTCAGTCTTTCTGCTCAGTTTTAAAGATGCTCTGTTTTTTCAACCTTTCCTCGTAGGTCAGGTTTTCTAAAACTTTTACCGTTTTTGTTTCTCTTCCTTGGATTCTCTCCAAATTGTCCACATCTTTCCTAAAGTGTGGTGCCCCAAATTGGACACTGTACTCCAGCTCAGGCTGGATTTACAAAAAGGGAGTAAGAGACATTCACTGCCCTAAGGAAGTTACAGTCCACATTAGACAAGACAACAATTCAGATAAAGAAGGGGTTCTGAAGTTGTGAAGAAAGTACAGTAGGAAAGATACCTGCGAGAGTGGGTTTTAGGAAAGTGACGGAAGAGAAGATCATCCAGCAAATGAGAAAAGGATATCTAAGACTGCTAGTTAAATTACCAGCTAATTAAAAATAAAGCTGAAGAATTAGTAAACTGTGTTTATAAGGGGAGAAATTATACCATGTACCCCAGAATGTTCAGAGCATATGATTATTGGAAACTTACCACCAAACAAAGCTCAAAGGGTTAGTGTACCTAAGATATGTGCACAGTATGTACTATACTGAGAGTAATAATTCTACTTGTGATTGTGAATTTTGGGTCTGACCTTACTAACTCTGAAGTCAATGGGAACTTTGCTATTGACTTCAATAGGAGCAGAAACAGATAATTAATTAGTCCTCCTGTTAACATTTCTGAGAAAAATAAGGTAAGTTGTCATGAAGATGGTGGCGTAACTATATGGTGTTGGTGTTGGTCCTGCTTTGAGCAGGGGATTGGACTAGATGACCTCCTGCGGTCTCTTCCAACCCTAATATTCTATGATTCTATGACTATACATGGAGGAATCATTACAAAGTACCAGGCTTTCCAAACTCAGTGTCTTGCCATAGTTTTGCAGAAGTTTTCAATAAGGGAGTCCAAAGAATTTTCTTATGGAACATTCATCATTCATAAAATCATATATAATTATGACAATTTACAGCTTATCTCAAGTTTGCCAACTGCAACTGAAAACACTAGGAAAAAACTACATAAGATAAGGAACACACGTGGTGAATGTCAAGAAACGTTAGCTTTTTCAGTGTGATTGATGGAGAAGTCAGTCAGTGGGCTAATATTTCCTGTCTCGGTACCGTTACTGCTTCTTGTCTACTAAGCAAACCTGTCCGATGAATGGTTATTTCACAACCCAGCCAAAACAGGCTTCTTATACAGATTCTAAGTGGACAAGCTAGAGTAACTGAGTTTAATTTTCATTTATCAGTATCTGCTCTCATTTCATTACCCTTTTAACCTCTCCTATTTAGTGAAATTGTGCTCTCACGCTTAGGCAGCTTTGGTGAAAATTTACATAACTATTTTTCAGCAGGATTTTGCCAAGTTTGCACAGTTAAGACAATAACAATTTCACTCAAGAGAGGCAGTTATCTAACAGT
Organism: Natator depressus; assembly: GCF_965152275.1. NCBI lineage: Eukaryota > Metazoa > Chordata > Testudines > Cheloniidae > Natator > Natator depressus. The sequence goes on from NC_134234.1 coordinate 306,377,484, forward strand.
GTTTTTTTTTAAATGATAAACAAAATTTATCTCCTATAAAAAATCCCTCACATAGACTTTCCCCAGCAACACAAATGACGGTTTACATTTTATATCTTTGATCTAGGAGTTCTGAGAAATTACATCCTGCAGATTTATATACAGTAGGCACAGGCAACAGTGTCACTTTAAAAAACCCAACAGCTTGAGTCACTGTTTGCCGCAGGTATAATACGAGGTAAATGCATGTGTTTGTGTCTCATTTAAGATAACCAAAGAACTTCTGTGGTAATAATACATTATTTAGCATTTCACTGAAAAAAGGAGACAAGCGTAGCTATAGCTACCAAGAATATCAATGACTTTTTGCTTTCAGGAAGGTCTAGAAGCAATCTGTTTATTCAGAGGAGTTGTCATGGGAATACACTCAGGACAGTATGTTTGATAAAGACTACAATTCACCTGTTACCAAAAAATACCAAAACCCCATGACACACACACTATCCATTTATTTGAAAGTATCTTTAAGAATGTTTCTTAGATTATAAACTCTTCAAGGCAAGCACAGTGTGTAGCTCTGTGTTTATACAGCACCCAGCACAATACAACCCCTACTTACTATTATGAAATTAAAATAATAATGTTTAAAAGTTAAAACACAAAAAAGCCAGTAGCAGTACAACTAGAATCCTGCAGCCATATATTTATATATTTGTTATCTAAATTAAGAACCTCCACCAAAACTGATAACAGAAAATAATTCCCCTATTCCCTTCTGGAAGGTCCAGAACCTGCAGTCTCTGCTGAAGCTCCCATTAATTTCAGTGAGCACTTGATTTAAATAAGAACTGCAGGATCAGCACCAGGACTATCGTATGTTACTTCCTAATTGATCTTGATGTCCTCACTGGACTTTTACACCATTGCGTGGGGAGGAAGGAAGAGAAGAACTGAGGGAGAGGAAAGGGAATGGAAGGAGAGAAGTCAAAAGAAAGAGAAGGGGCAGCAAAAAAATAGCAAGAGAGGAGAATAGGAAAGCGAAGGAAGGAGAAAGAAAAGTAATGGGTAAGAAATAGGGGTTAGGAGGAACAGACTGAGAAGAAGGGAAGGAGGAATAAATGAGGAAGCAATTAAGGGCCTGATCCCAGATCATTAAAGTCAATGGGAGTTTTGCCATTGACTGCAATGGGTGCAGGAACAGGCACTTAAGGGAGAAGAATCTAGCAGACAGCTGGTATAGAGGAAAGGGTCTACTGAGAAGGGAAGGATCTTAGCAAAAGGGAAAATAGAGAAAATCCCAAGTGAATGTCATATACTCCGCCTCAAACAAGAGGGAAAGAGAAAATACTGAAAGGAAACAGAAGGAGCAAGACAAAGGTAAAAATCAGGAAAACCCCCCCACAGTATCTTGAAGAGGTGAAAGAAGAATGGCCTAAGAGAGAAAAAAATGATCTTTAAAAAATGAGAGACGTAGCCCAAGGTAATCTTTTCACAATTATTACATACATACACAGAAAATGAAATCTTAACCAAAACCATAAGTCTGGATACATGGAATTTTGGGGAAGTTTAGAATCTGAACCCTAATCTAAATTTCCCAGCTGGTCTCATTTCTATAATACGCTGACCACCACCTACATCATCTTATCACTTCAAGTCAAACTTTGGGGTGTTTGAAATCCAGATCTGACTTCTAGCTTATCTTAAACAAAACATGATATCTCTAGTAAATAAAACTGCACAAGAGTCTTCTGGAGTTTTGTTGTGTCATATTTTAAAACTATGTGCAGTGGGGAGGAAACAGGGGCATGCTGGGGGGGGGGGAAGCTGGGGCATGCCCCACCCCCCAACCAGTGGAGGCACAGAACTCCTCCAGAGCCAGGACGTAAGAGCAAGCTCCTCTGGCACCAGGCCAGGGTGTGGGGGAGATCCAGTTTTCCAGCTGCTGGGGGGAGGGGACGAGAGCCATCTCCACTGGTCCTGGGGCCTCAGCGGGGAAAACCAGCTCCTCTGGCTGCTCAGAGAGAGAGAGCTCCTCCAGCCATGGGGTGCACAGAAAGTGCCCCTCAAAAACAGGAAAATTTTTATTCCTGTGCGTGCCTCTGGGAAGAAAGTAAAGAATTTACTGTGACATGCATACAAGTATTTTTGAGTTGCTATTCACTGTTACAGGAATGCAGTATTTCTCTTGATTTTACTGTTGGCATTGTCAGAAACAATACACAATATTTATTGGTTTACGGCATTCTTGTCATGTTACAGGGATGTGACAAATGGCATTTGTTGTTACTGGTCCAAACACCAATAGTAGCTATCAGTCGTCAGTAAATAATAAATACAAATAATTAATGACCTTGCAAGGAATTGTGACCTCAAGACGTCTCCTGATAGCAGTAACATTTGGCAAATGGATTGCGTTGTGTGGCCAATGATAAACAGATTTGCTGGAACATGGAATGCATGATTCGGAAAGCTGTAATGCGAACCTTTTATATAATGCAGTTTTTGAAACAGAACAGTGAGATTCCTATATGATTTTGTCCCATCAATTCCATAGACCTTTAGTGGGATCTTTTTAAATCAGCAGTTCAGTAACTTTTCATTTTTTAAGTTTAAATTCACTGTCACTGATATTTTCAGGAGTTATTGGGTAGTGCTTTGGTATCACCGTGGTTGGCAAAAGAACCAAAAGGATTGAACATGAATTGTGGAGCCAGCACACATTTCTACTTTTATATAGCTGATGACACAATTGAAATGCAGGCCAGGGCCTAGCTTTTGCTGCTCAGGTGTGCAAAGGAAGCAGAAACGGGCCATTTCTTCGCTGGAGCAGTGAGTCCCCCATACACATAGAGTGGGTATAGCCAATTCCTACATTATCCCACCACCTCTGCGGTTCCAGAATAGGAGAGATCTCAGGGGTGTGGCCAGAAAATGCTACACTCTGGCAGTCCCCATCTGTCGGAATGTCCCTTAGGGACTGCTATCAGCTGGTGGAGTTTAGGGCAGTTCTCAGCTTCTAGTTCTCCAGTGGTTTGTGCTTTTTTTGGCTAGTGATGCTACCATAGTGCCTCAGTGATTCAGAGACAGAGACTAGCTAATACTTTCTACTTAAAAATCAAATTCACTTTGTCCTACTCAAAAATAAAGCACCATTAACTTCAGAACTAAGAAGTTCTTCCTGATTTCCAACAGCTGCCTCTGATTTTAGATCTGCAGTTTTGGGGACACACATAATTGTAGGCACATTGTACAGCCACTTAGCCACCTACAGTAATGAATTGATTGTGTGTGCAATCATTGGTACCCATGAGGTTGCCCCTACAGTTATTTGCAAGCCTCATAATAGGAGTTCTAATTTGGAGCCCAAGTTAAAGCCCTGTGAAAACTAGGACTGTCTATTTGCATATAGTAATTGTTTTACAGCTAGCTTACATACCCTAGGGGAAAAAAAGGGTTTTAATACAGAAATGTGTGCACTGATGCCCCCTTAAAAAGCATTGTGTGGTACCTACAAAACCAACAACAAATTAAACTTAAAATCAAGCACTCTTTGAAGGGCCCCATTATCATTTTACAGAGGCAGGAGAAGCATTTCCCAATCTTTTCAATCATGTGTACCATTTTACTAGACTAAGACCGCAATCTTGCCCTCTTGAGCTGACACCTCCTATTTAGTTGTGTGCACTATAATGTACAAACATATGGGTGGGTGGGCTAAAATTTACAGAAGTAAATAGGAGACACAGTGAGCAGAGGCTTAACACTGAAGCAAGGATGGAATTCATAGTATCAATCACAAAAAGACCAGTCATATTTAGGGCCTCATCCAGTAAAGTCAACTGGGAGACTTCCATTGATTCCGGTGGACTTTGGATCAGGCTGTCAGTACCTAAATGCTATGGTGATTGGCTATAGACAAGTAATATAGGTGCAGATAGATTAAAAGAATCCTAAAGAATTAATAATAGTATCATACCAATTGTTGGGAATCACTAGAAGGTATAGCATGCACCCTCAGGAAAATAGGACCAAATCATGAAACCCTGGATACAGCAGCCACATTGCTTACCATTTGCAGCGAAAGCCTTTGTAGAAATATCATTTAATCTATACAAAAAAAGAAAGATAATTAAAATATTGTATAGACCAGAATAATATTCTCAAGAAATGTCTGGCGGTAAAGGCCACTTTTGGCATGCCCTTCCTATTCTGATCTGCAAAGCCACTACTCCCTCCTTATTCAGTCCTTAAAGTCCATTTCTTTCTTCTGCAAAGCCCACAAGAAACTAGTCAACTAAGATGTATTTATTTTATTCCTGAAAAACTCAAACTTCTTTGCTCCATCAAGCTGTTGAATTCCCCAGAACAAGAACCCATGTTATTGGTATTAACCTGGTCCTTCCCTCCCCAGACTCCCTCTCATTAAGTTCTGTCCCCTCTCATTATGTCATGTTGTCTGATATTAGCTTGTAAGCCCCTTAGGACAGAGCTCTTGCCTGTATCTGTATTGTGACATGCTATATATCATTATGCTATCTTAGGGTTCAGTTATGTCTTTGATAGAGTTAGAGTTATACTAGAGCGAGGGAGGAGCTCCACTGTCCAAGCAACGGTGCATGTATGGAGGTATCAGGGGAATGAACTGAGAAGAGGGACTTGCGACACCATTGCAAACTGTGTAGCCAGCCCTTCTCTCCCCAACACTCTTACGTTGATGCTTGGTGGGGTTAGTGTTGCAAGCAGGACAGGTCCCACATTCACTGTGCCCACACATGCATCTTCTAGGGTTCCTAATGCTGCTGGCAGTGCTCCTCAGCACAGCAAACCAAATTATAGCTGCCTCCTGTGCAGGTCCAGTAGGGCGAGAAGGGACTGCCCAGCATCTGCCTCCCCCTTTGGCATGGGGCAGGCATAAGTTGGCCTTCAGGGCACAGCAATAAGCAAAACTCAACATTGTAAATAGGAAGCTAATATTTTAAAAGTTGCTTTATGTTGCTCTCAACATCTTGCAGTGTGGTCTGCAAATTTTTAGCATCAACTTCAAAGTAAACTAGTTGCTTGATTGTACTGAATTCTGAGAGCTATAAATGTAAAAGCTAGCATTCAAAGACTTGAGGGTGTTACAGGGTAAATTCCAATGAGCACAGAGGCAAAATAAATTTCAATGTAACTTTAGATTTTTCACATGTACAATTTACTTTTATGTTTAAAAGCATCTCCATGTGCTCTTTCCTCTCATGACATCAGTGACAGAAATGTTTACAGTAATTTATCACTGCTGTCACTTGGAAGAGAATAGAAAGGCTGGCTAGAAATATGCCAAGCAATGGTGAAATTGACAACAGAACAAGTTATTATCAGATTAAATAAAATAATCAAAGTCCTGTCAAACTCAATAATTTGTATGACTAAATTGAGATAAAGCACCTAACAGGAATGCTGACAGCGCCTGATAGGACTGCCTATAAGCTTCGTAGCTTTTTTTGAAACAGAAACACAGAAATCTCCAGCTCAGGAGAATGGTCCCTATAGTTCAATATCCTATCTCCAACCGTGCTCCATACCAGACACTCCAGAAAGAGGTGTAAAAGCCCCATAATTAACAATCATGCAATAACATGCCTATGAAGGAACTTTCTCCCTAACCCCGTCAGAGAGAAGATGGCTTAGTCCCAGAAACATGAAGGATTTTATAATTTCCTTTAAAATTTTATCATTTATAATTTAATATTTATAATTTCATCCTGTCTAATGTGGCTAAGACTGATCTCAATATTGATATAAACATCAAATCCTTTTTATAATCCTGCTAGGTTCTTAAACTCTGGAATACCTTATGGCAGTGAATTCCACAGGTTCATTATGTGTTGCATAAAATAATTCCCTTTATCAGTTATAAATGTGTTGCCATTTAATTCCATTCGGTGCTCAATGTTTTTAGGATAATGACAGAGGTAAAATATGATTGACCTTCTCTACATCATTCAAATATTGCCCTTGGTAAACTTAACAGACAATGTGAAATAATACAGAGTGTGTATTTAGGGCAAAATATTTGATAACTTTCTTAATCCTGTAACACTATTGTTTTAGGCACAGATTTTTAAAGGTTTTTAAGTGTTGCTGTGCTCAGCATTACAACGCCTAACTAATTTAGGATCCTAAATCCAATTTTCAAAAGGGATTTAGGCCCTCAGCCACTTCACTGTCAATGTGATTCAGGCTCCTAAGTGCCTAAATTCCTTTTGAAAATAAGATCCCAAATCAGTTAGGTGTTGCAACACTGAGCATAGCAATGCCTCAATAACTTTTACAAATCTGGGCTTTAGTGGCTTATATACATGGTTAATACACATGGCATGTTCAAGAAGGCTTGAAAATCCTGAAAACAGAAATGTCCATTCCAATCTTTATTGCAACAAGCTCCATACCTGCTGACTGGCTGTAGCTTTACCACAAATATGTTGGGCTTGGATGTGTCTACTTCCAGCTTAGATAGCTCAAACTCGTCTATGTCTGTTAGCTTCCAATCCATTGATTCTTGAAGATAATCCAAAAGGTGACTGGTAGCCTGACAGTCAACAGCCGATAAAACTAAAGAGGATGATGAAGACTCAAGGAGTTCCTGTAATAAGTATGTGGAGAATTTAGTCATCTGCTTCATAGTTAAGACACAGGCAGATTGCTTTTTTATATTCTTGATTATGATATTCAAATCTGCACACAAATCCAACATGGCAATTTAAAAAAATGGCAAGTAATGAGCACTGGTAGAGATGGTTGAAATTTTTTCAAAATTATTAAAACTTTGCAAAGCTTAATTTTTTTCTATTTTTTCACCAGTTTATAGGTTTTGAAATGTCTGAAAATTCAAAATGTTGATGAATTTTTTTTGTAAAATTTGTTTGAATATTTTCACAAAGATAATCCTGCATTTTTCAACCAGTAATGTATTAACATTTTTGCCAACAGGTTTTATATCTCTTTAAATTGATAGCACATTTTATTTAGCACATACTCCACATGAAGCCTTGTAAGCATGATACTGAAAGGGGCTAGATTGACAGCTCCTAGCCTGCATCCCCCAGAACACATACAGTGCTAGTTTCCTCACACTTCTACACCAATGTGTCTCAGTGTGACACAGTAATTCCATCTCCATGGCTACTACACCATGAGGAAGTGTATTTATACTATCAGTCTAATACATAGAGGGTATCAAACAGCTGTCAAACAGGAAATTAATGCCGTTGTAATTGAAACTAATCAATATAGGTAAGCACAAGTTAGAACAGTACAATTCAGTACCAGACAGCCACACTACTATGTCTACACACTTTGCATCTTAAATACCCATTCTTGATAAGTGCTATGAGTGACTAATTTGTAACAAATAATTTGACAAATCTTGCCTATTTTGAGGTCACAGAATCTCATGCTATTGCTATTTAATTTTTTATTAGTATTTTCATAAATTTCAATTACTTCCTGGCTTGCTACTCAAAACCTGAATCACAAAACTCGGACTGAGCTGACTCAGTTGGGATTGATCAAATGGTATATCTGTTATTTGATCAGGTGAGCATGACTCCTTTATTCAGGCTTCTGAGCCAAACTCTCATGGAAATTGAATTAAAAAACAAAACAAAAAAACTTCTTTCTGCAAGAATGAATAAATAACGCTAATGTTCTGAAGATGCTGTTTCTGTGTCACTGCAAACCTACACTACCACAGGCTCCCGAATTGAGACGCTGACAGGTACTAAGGCCAGTTGGGCCTGTTGCCTTAACATGGTTGGGAACTGGGGGGGGGGGGGGGGCTGCCATGCAGAAATACAGATCTAGAATGGCTGAACCACGTGGTTCTTTCCAGTGAAGTGTGACAGTAGCAAGGCTGATCCACAAATGTGCACTTGAGAAAGACTAATGGAGTCTAAAACAGGCTGCACGGTGACTATGACACCTAGTTCACAGTATCTTCTCTTTTGCATTTCTAAATTTAGGGATAATTGCTACTATATCTAGTGTTCTGATATTAAACTTGTTACAGACTCTCTCTTAACTAGTGCTAGTGTTATGGTGTTGCTAAAGCTTTTCTCCTCCAACTCATTCTTTCTGTTCCCTAACGCTTTCATGACCCTTTTCTGTTTTTCTGATTGCTCAGATGTTTTGCTGTTGCTTATGTTTCCTGATGGTATTGATTTTAAAGGAGAGAACTCCAGGCTAAGGTTAGACATTTTCACAGTTTGTCTAGCTGCAAATCAAAGATACCTCGGTTGTATTGTCCAATTAGCCAGGATGGTAGAAAAATAACTACGGGAATGAAAACAGGTCCAGCCTGCCTTGGTTCACAGGCCTCTGAGAAGGCTTCTCAGCTCCTTTTACAGGAAAATGATGTCATATCCTATATTGCTTGTTTTGGTTAATGAACCTGAAGATAGTTGACATATTGTATGAGAAAATCCTGATGCTATATTTAATGCCAATAGTTTTGCTACTTTAATTCATGGAAGTCTATGGCCTGTATTATGTAGAGAGCCAAACTAGATGATCACAGTGATCCCTTCCAGCCTCATAATCTCTGAACCCCTTGCTTCCAGCAGCAGGAATTGTTCCAACAATAGTATTAAGCATTTTTTAAATTTTTTTGTTAAAGAAACATTTTTAGTGATCAGTGTCTTGATTTATAAAAATTATGAAGAGGGATATTGAAAAACCTATATGAGTATTGCATACCTGTCATTAAGGAAACCACATGACGCTTTAGCTGTTTAGCGTATATTCAGACTAGCATATATCTTCAGCTCATCAGAATCCTGCACACTTTAAATGGGATTGAGAATGCATAGAGCTACCCAGATGGGCCTGATTTTGCATTCCAATGAAGGATCAGGCACTAAGGGGCAAATCCAGTTCTGAGTAATCAAGCTGGATATTGGGAAGATCTGCAGGGGAAAGGGAGAGAAGTCTTCTCCCTAAGCACACAGAGTGACAGTGGAACCCCTGCATAGAAAGAAGCTGGAGTGTAAAATATTTGTAAAAGGAAATTCTGCTGGCTATGTCGAATTATCATCTGAATGAATTTTGTCTTTTTACAAGTCACCTACTCCTCTTTTAGATCAAACATTACAGGAACCTCTTTAATTGATTTCATTTGTTTCCAGAAAGATTGTTAATTGTTCTCATTTGTTCTTAGATACAGATTATGTTTAGATACTTTTCTGTCAATTTTGTAACAAAACATATTTTGGGGAGAAGATTCTTATGTTCCCAGACTTTTCCAGGGCAAAAACAAGCCAGAAGTAGGCATGTTTCTTCATATAAATGAGAGATCCTTGAAGTCTTTAATCTGCAAAAATGTCATTTAAAATATCAAAGCTGTGGGTTTATTTTCTACCACACTGATCAATTAGTGTCACATATGCAAAGCAAAGAGAGTTGGAAGAACCATCTGTTTCTACACAGGTAACAGTCTTTTGAAAATCAATGACAATCACATGGAAAATTAGTGTTGTCACTGCTTTTGAAGCTTTCATCTTACATAATGTATTTTATATTTTTAGATTAATAAAATATACTTTACCACAAGTTTCAGGACGCATACATGAAATTATGCATTATAGTTCTAGGGAAAATTGATGCAATATACTTTAGCAGATAATAGTTATTTCAACTACTGAAAGTATTTGTGAATAAGAAGCTTTTCATTCCATTGCAGTTTCTCAGCTAATGTTGTGACTGTTGTTATTGCATATCTCATTTATTAAATTTGCTCCTGCCCTGCCATTACAGGTTAATTCCAAATTGTTCTTTTAAAAATGGGTGCATTGCTTGTTCTTTATTTATGTACTTATTTTGCTTCTTTGTGATGTATAAAGAGGGCCTGATTTTATTCATTTGTTTTTATTTTCTACCTTTTTAAAAAAACCTTGTAACTATCAGGAATGCCAAGTCAGGGCATCCCTACTTTTGCCTGAAAACCTCTTAATAGTAGGAAGTAGTGTCTTAGAGCATGTTTACCATGTGTCCTCATACCACAGCTGAAGGGGAAGGTTTGAATCTTTAACAAAGACAACCTTTATCTAAAAGGTTAGGTAGTCACTGAAGTTAAATAAGTGTAAACAAAAACAAAGTTTTAAAGATTCTAAGGCCTTCTCTATCCCAGGCAATTGTACCAATTTAATTAAATTGGGTTAGAAACTGAATTTGGTTAAATTCGTGTAATCCTCTTATGTGGAGACTCTTAAATTGGTTTAAGACTATCTTGTATCAATTTAGTTGAAGTAGTACAAGGGTATATAGCAATAGGTTTCCTGGTAGGGCAGGGAATAATATTTCAGCCTCTTTAAACAGAAGGGAGGGGACATGGGTGACTGAGGACTGGTCTACACAGTTCTGTACTGCTATAATTACGTTGGTTTAGAAACTAACAGTTAAAATGGTGCAACTCGTACTGTGTGTGCAGTTATACAGATATAAAGATGCTTATAGCAATATAGTTTATACCTGTTAAGCAATCATGTTGAGATAGGATTATATGTCCCTGTTCAGCCAGTTGGTAAAATGATCAACAGTTTTTACTGCCGATAATGATTGCAATTATTTTCAGTTACATACACACGTTTGTTTTGGCCAATTAGATTATATTTGGCTATCAAGGAGTGTCTATAATAATAAGTCATGTAGCTGTGCATATGTACATTTACACACATGCAATATCTAGCAAAAATTCTGACTTACAATAGTAATTACACAACTGCACAGCTGGCAGCTAATTAGATTGCTTTATTTTACATTGTAATTCCATAAAGTTAAGTATCAGTGGAGGAACAGCCAAAGCTAATACTTGGGAAAACAGTTTGTGGGATATAATTTGCTTGACAGACATTCTCCCAGAATGCTAATCTTTGCATTTTATTATTTAATAAAAAAAATTGCTTGAACCTTTAGGATAAATGGTGTACTTGTAACATCGTTTTCTGTATTAACTGGAAATGGAAGCCTCTAATTGCACACATACTCATTGATCCCAAAAGCTCAAAACAGCTGTTAATGATGTAGCTGAACAAATCTAATAGCTGCAAATGTCTCTGCAGCTTATAACCCTATAACTCTCTTTGCAAGTTAAATTTTTTCCTTGTATTACATATGCTGTTACATGCACACATCCATACTAAATGAGATCTCTAGTGTAAGTCTGTGAATAAATTTGCATCTCTGAAGTTCAAGAGGAGAATGCTCAGGTGACATGGCATAGCTATTATTTCTTAATCACTGATACAACAAAGTTTGTATATTGAGATGTAAAAATTTGTGATCATGCAACACTAAAGATCTGAATTTGCCTAAGGTGAAGAAATTCATGGCTGATTTTCCCTTTGTCCCCTATTGTGTATATATTATGATAGGGTCTTTCATCAAAGAATCAGGACTGGATTTCTTTCTAAAAGATATGCTTTCACTCAACTGGAAGTTATGAGCTTGATTCGGAGACGACTGGGTGAATTTTTGTGGCCTCTGTTCTACAGAAGGTCAGGCTCAATGACCTTTCCTGGACTTCAAATCTATGACTTTGTTCACAGATGCTCAACTATTGCTAAAGTAATACATATGTGCACCTAAGTGAAAGAAAAATGTTTTGCTTAAACAATATATAATTCAATGTAACATATTTACAATCCTATTGATGGAGCAATATAGAAAAATGCAATTTACAGTCTCCTTGGCCACCATGTCCTACTCTAATACCTCCAGACTTTCTGTCCCAGTCTCCCGCCACACCCAGTTTCCTTGTCCTCCCAACAGCTCCTTGTCCAGCCAGCCCCAGTCCCCACTTCACCTGGCTCCTCTGATCTGGTCTCTCTCCTCCACTCTGGTCACCATTTTCACCCCCCCCCCCACACGTGCCCCTGCACTCAATCCCAGTCCCAATCTCCCTCCATGAGCTCCTCAACCAATCTCAGTCTCCCCCTGCATCTACTGGCTCCCAAGTCCCTATCCCCCCCTGCCCCAGTTTCCCTTCCTGGCTCCCATTAAGAATCTCCATGCCCTCCTAGGTCCATCTCTTGTCCCCTCTGCATTCAAGTCAGACAGCTTCCTTCTTCATGCTGCCTGGGCCCAACAGGAGAGGCACTGAGAGAGCAGAAGAGACAGCTTCCCTGCTCTCAGTTCTAGTGCCCAGATCTGGATCCAGCCCCAGCACACCCCACAGCAGTCCAAAGCTGCAACTGCAGGGAAAGTCCAACTCAGCCCTGGGCTGGAGCATGCCCATTGTAGAAGGAATCTTTGGGAAAAGCTGTTAAATCCGTAAGTCTTTACTAAGCATGTGAATTTTTTCAAGGGCTTATAACTTGGCCAATTTTGGATGGATTTCCATGGGGACAGCAAAAGGCATATCCCTGACATACATGACACTGCCCTACCGAGTCTTTTCTCCAAAGCACCCGGGTGCTAGAGATTTTCAAATGATAAATTACCGGAATTTTTTGTCTTGGGCAAAACAATGCATTTTTCCTTAGCCTCATTCTCAGAAATGGCTGAATCGTCTTGGCTGAAATTTTCCAAAACAATTCAGACTGAGGTAGCCAGCCAGCATGGAAAATTTCAGCCCAGACAGTTATGACTGGAAAAGTTATAAGTGAACTAAACCAGGGTCCTATAATGGGAAATGTCAGGCAACATTAATAGGCAGTACAACCCGCCCCCTACATATGATGTACTTACTCTATCATATGTACTGCATCATATGTCCCTTTGCTTGGCAAGAAGTGGTCATTATGGGTCAGATCCTGGAAAACGTTCAACTTCCTCTGAAATCAGGGTGAGTTGAGGCTGCTCAGCATCCTGCCCGTGGAAGGAAAAGGCCTGGGTAGGGACCGTCGAATTGTGGAAGTCAACTAATGGCTACGCAGGTGGTGTCGGAGAGAAGGCTTTGGATTCTTTGACCATGGGATGGTGTTCCAAGAAGGAGGAGTGCTAGGCAGAGACGGGCTCCACCTAACGAAGAGAGGGAAGAGCATCTTCGCAAGCAGGCTGGCTAACCTAGTGAGGAGGACTTTAAACTAGGTTCACCGGGGGAAGGAGACCAAAGCCCTGAGGTAAGTGGGGAAGTGGGATACCAGGAGGAAGCACGAGCAGGAGCGCGTGAGACGGCAGGGGTCCTGCCTCATACTGAGAAAGAGGGACGATCAGCAAGTTATCTCAAGTGCCTATACACAAATGCAAGAAGCTTGGGAAACAAGCAGGGAGAACTGGAAGTCCTGGCACAGTCAAGGAATTATGATGTGATTGGAATAACAGAGACTTGGTGGCATAACTCACATGACTGGAGTACTGTCATGGATGGATATAAACTGTTCAGGAAGGACAGGCAGGGCAGAAAAGGTGGGGGAGTTGCACTGTATGTAAGGGAGCAGTATGACTGCTCAGAGCTCAAGTATGAAACTGCAGAAAAACCTGAGTGTTTCTGGATTAAGTTTAGAAGTGTGAGCAACAAGGGTGATGTCGTGGTGGGAGTCTGCTATAGACCACCGGACCAGGGGGATGAGGTGGATGAGGCTTTCTTCCGGCAACTCATGGAAGTTACTAGATCGCAGGCCCTGGTTCTCATGGGAGACTTCAATCACCCTGATATCCGCTGGGAGAGCAATACAGCAGTGCACAGACAATCCAGGAAGTTTTTGGAAAGGGTAGGGAACAATTTCCTGGTGCAAGTGCTGGAGGAACCAACTAGGGGCAGAGCTCTTCTTGACCTCCTGCTCACAAATCGGGAAGAATTAGTAGGGGAAGCAAAAGTGGATGGGAACCTGGGAGGCAGTGACCATGAGATGGTCGAGTTCAGGATCCTGACACAGGGAAGAAAGGAGAGCAGCAGAATACGGACCCTGGACTTCAGAAAAGCAGACTTTAACTCCCTCAGGGAACTGATGGGCAGGATCCCCTGGGAGAATAACATGAGAGGGAAAGGAGTCCAGGAGAGCTGGCTGTATTTTAAAGAATCCTTATTGAGGTTACAGGGACAAACCATCCCGATGTGTAGAAAGAATAGTAAATATGGCAGGCGACCAGCTTGGCTTAACAGTGAAATCCTTGCTGATCTTGAACACAAAAAAGAAGCTTACAAGAAATGGAAGATTGGACAAATGACCAGGGAAGAGTATAAAAATATTGCTCGGGGATGCAGGAGTGAAATCAGGAAGGCCAAATCACACCTGGAGTTGCAGCTAGCAAGAGATGTTAAGAGTAACAAGAAGGGTTTCTTCAGGTATGTTAGCAACAAGAAGAAAGTCAAGGAAAGTGTGGGCCCCTTACCGAATGAGGGAGGCAACCTAGTGACAGAGGATGTGGAGAAAGCTAATGTACTCAATGCTTTTTTTGCCTCTGTCTTCACGAACAAGGTCAGCTTCCAGACTGCTGCACTGGGCAGCACAGCATGGGGAGGAGGTGACCAGCCCTCTGTGGAGAAAGAAGTGGTTTGGGACTATTTAGAAAAGCTGGACGAGCACAAGTCCATGGGGCCGGATGCGCTGCATCCGAGAGCGCTAAAGGAGTTGGCGGATGTGATTGCAGAGCCATTGGCCATTATCTTTGAAAACTCATGGCGATCCGGGGAAGTCCCAGACAACTGGAAAAAGGCTAATGTAGTACCCATCTTTAAAAAAGGGAAGGAGGAGGATCCTGGGAACTACAGGCCAGTCAGCCTCACCTCAGCCCCTGGAAAAATCATGGAGCAGGTCCTCAAGGAATCAATCCTGAAGCACTTACATGAGAGGAAAGTGATCAGGAACAGTCAGCATGGATTCACCAAGGGCAAGTCATGCCTGACTAATCTAATTGCCTTCTGTGACGAGATAACTGGCTCTGTGGATGAGGGGAAAGCAGTGGACGTGTTGTTCCTTGACTTTAGCAAAGCTTTTGACACGGTCTCCCACAGTATTCTTGCCAGCAAGTTAAAGAAGTATGGGCTGGATGAATGGACTATAAGGTGGATAGAAAGCTGCCTAGATTGTTGGGCTCAACGGGTAGTGATCAATGGCTCCATGTCTAGTTGGCAGCCGGTATCAAGTGGAGTGCCCCAGGGGTCGGTCCTGGGGCCGGATTTGTTCAATATCTTCATAAATGATCTGGAGGATGGTGTGGATTGCACCCTCAGCAAGTTTGCAGATGACACTAAACTGGGAGGAGAGGTAGATACGCTGGAGGGTAGGGATAGGATACAGAGGGACCTAGACAAATTAGAGGATTGAGCCAAAAGAAATCTGATGAGGTTCAACAAGGACAAGTGCAGAGTCCTGCACTTAGGACGGAAGAATCCCATGCACCGCTACAGACTAGGGACCAAATGGCTTGGCAGCAGTTCTGCAGAAAAGGACCTGGGGTTACAGTGGACGAGAAGCTGGATATGAGTCAACAGTGTGCCCTTGTTGCCAAGAAGGCCAATGGCATTTTGGGATGTATAGGTAGGGGCATAGCCAGCAGATCGAGGGACGTGATCGTTCCTCTCTATTCGACATTGGTGAGGCCTCATCTGGAGTACTGTGTCCGGTTTTGGGCCCCGCACTACAAGAAGGATGTGGAAAAATTGGAAAGAGTCCAGCGGAGGGCAACAAAAAGGATTAGGGGACTGGAACACATGACTTATGAGGCGAGGCTGAGGGAACTGGAATTGTTTAGTCTGCAGAAGAGAAGAATGAGGGGGGATTTGATAGTTGCTTTCAACTATCTGAAAGGGGGTTCCAAAGAGGATGGATCTAGACTGTTCTCAGTGGTAGCTAATGACAGAACAAGGAGTAATGGTCTCAAGTTGCAGTGGGGGAGGTTTAAGTTGGATATTAGGAAAAACTTTTTCACTAGGAGGGTGGTGAAACACTGGAATGGGTTACCTAGGGAGGTGGTGGAATCTCCTTCCCTAGATATTTTTAAGGTCAGGCTTGACAATGCCCTGGCTGGGATGATTTCGTTGGGGATCGGTCCTGCTTTGAGCAGGGGGTTGGACTAGATGACCTCCTGAGGTCCCTTCCAACCCTGATATTCTATGATTCTATGTTACAGTTATTATTGGAGTTTTAATTCTGTTTTCTGAAAGTCACGCAATGAAAGTCCCAGACAGTGTTGCAATAGCACTGCTGATTCTCTTAAATTCTTTGATCTTTTTTAAAGGCACAGGGGGAAAAAAGTATTTAATCAAAAAACACACCTTTGGCTGAGTGGCTGTGCCTCAACAATGCTTGAAGAGATTTTCTTCCAATTTCCCAAATGAATTCACTTCTGCAGTGAGAAGGAGCATGTGAAATTTCAGCCCCAACAGGAATGGTTTTTAAAGGAGCCACTGAAAATAAGGGCTTAGAATGAAAGTGCCATCTCAACAATAACTAACAGAAACAGAGAATCATAGAAGATTAGGGTTGGAAGAGACCTAAGGAGGTCATCTAGTCCAACCTCCTGCTCAAAGCAGGACCAACAACAACTAAATCATCCCAGCCAGGGCTTTGTCAAGCCAGGCCTTAAAAACCTCTAAGGAAGGAGATTCCACCACCTCCCTAGGTAACCCATTCCAGTGCTTCACAACCCTACTAGTGAAATAGTTTTTCCAAATATCCAACCTAAACTCCCCCACTGCAACTTTAGACCATTCCTCCTTGTTCTGTCATCTGCCACCACTGGGAACAGCCTAGCTCCATCTTCTTTGGAATCCTCCTTCAGGGAGTTGAAGGCTGCTTTCAAATCCCCCCTCACTCGTCTCTTCTACAGACTAAATAAGCCCCCTCAGCCTTTCCTCATAAGTCATGTGCCCCAGCCCCCAAATCATTTTCATTGCTCTCCGCTGGACTCTCTCCAATGTGTCCACATCCTTTCTGTAGTGGGGGCCTCAAAACTGGACGCAATACTCCAGATGTAGCCTCAATAGTGCCGAATAGAGGGGCATAATCACTTCCCTTGATCTGCTGGCAATGCTCCTACTAATGCAGCCCAATATGCTGTTAGCCTTCTTGGCAACAAGGCACACTATTGACTCATATTCAGCTTCTCATCCACCATAATCCCCAGGTCCTTTTCTACAGAACTGCCACTTAGCCAGTCGGTCCCCAGCCTGTAGCAGTACATGGGATTCTTCAGTCCTAAGTGCAGGACTCTGCACTTGTCCTTGTTGAACCTCATCAGATTTCTTTTGGCCCAATCCTCCAATTTGTCTAGGGCATTCTGGACCCTATCTCTACCCTCCAGCGTATCTACCACTCCCCGCAGTTTAGTGTCATCCGCAAACTTGATGAGGGTGCAATCCATCCCATCATCCAGATCATTAATGAAGATATTGAACAAAACCGGCCCCAGGACCACCCCCTGGGGCACTCCGCTTGATACTGTCTGCCAACTAGACATCGAGCCATTGATCACTACCTGTTGAGCCCGATGATCTAGTCAGCTTTTTATCCACCTTATAGTCCATTCATCCAATCCCTACTTCACTTCTTTAACGTGCTGACAAGAATACCGTAGGAGACCACATTAAAAACTTTGCTAAAGTCAAGGTATATCATGTCTATCACTTTCCCCATATCCACAGAGACAGTTATCTCATCATAGAAGGCAATCAGGTTGGTCGGGCATGACTTGGCCTTGGTGAATCCATGTTGACTGTTCCTGATCACCTTCCTCTCCTTCAAGTGCTTGAAAAGAGTGGGGCAAACCCAGAGTCCAGTGCCCAGCATAAGTAGCTTCTCTGTATGCTGAGTGGAGATTTAAGTGGACACAAGGAGGAATCCTACCTCCAAGGTTATGGAGTGCGTATGGTTCTGCAAACTCTTACATAGTCCAACTATAGGGCAAAGAATGGGAGGATCTGCACAGTTGTCAATCTCTCAGCCCTCCCACAGAACACCCAGGTCTATCATGTAAGACTATCCCCGCACGGGTGTCTTGCAACATGCAGGTATCTGTACATCCTGCACAGCTCCCTGAAATATTTCCCTCTCTTGAACAGTTGAAGTGCACCCGTTCTGCTGCCAAAGGAGCCTCTGTGGCCCTGGAAGCAGGGGCAAGAATTGCTCCTTAATGAAGCAAGCACAACCCCGCTTCGATTTTAAAAGCACAGGAGATGAGTCACATTCTGAAGTATTACTGCAGCCTTTTGAGGATGCAGCCCTTGGCTCTTCAGTTACATTTTACTGTAACTTCCATAATTTACTCATTCCCAAATGCACTTTTGCACTCGCTGTATAGTTATTTGAATTTGATGTTAGTCATGTTGGCATAAAAACATTATGATCTGCTGTGCAGATGACAAGTTGAAGAGTCCAGAAGTGTTGCTGATGCAGAAAAAGGGTGAGGAGGAGTGTTTACAACATCTAAAAGCCACAGGCTCTTTGAGAATATATATGGTTTGCTGTACGAGACCTAAACAGATTTATACGTCCCCCCTCTGCTCTAATATGAGCTAGAGACACTAGCAGCAGGTCCTGCATTTTGAAGACTCTGTTCTTCCAGCACTGTCTCCCACAATGCATCTA